>NC_092804.1:7075002-7676516 GCF_040954645.1 Diabrotica undecimpunctata
CATCAAAAAAGAAGATTATATTTCAAGATTGTCGTCAAGTTTTGATTTGTTTTGGTTAAGTTTAAAAAGTTCGTTAAAAGAATACAAAATGGCAAGCGGAACACCAAAGAAAAAGACATCTGTTGAGCAGTTAAATTGTTTAGTAAACTTTATCTAAATAAATAACACCACAGACTAAAAAATGTCAGACTAAAAAATCAACATATAAATGTCAAAACAAACGTCAAGACCAATTTCGATGTCGAAACTTGATCTCGACAGAGCTTGTCTAGTCGAAATCAATTTCTACACAACATTCCGATAGTAGAAGTCGAGATGAGTTACAGAATACCGATTCCTACATTTGTAGTTACAGATTTGTAGTTACAGAATAGGGCTAAATATCTCAAAAATTTATGCTGGACTCTTTCTATGGTATCAATATTGTTCTGAAATAGGGCGACCAAATAACTGAACAATATTTCAAAATAGTTCTAACTATACAACACACTTGTAGCACAATAACACAATCTTGTTGAATCAATCGAGAAATACTTGCAATTTTGAGTTTATGTGGTCACAGAAAGTAAGCTTCTCATCGAAAATAATACCCAAATCCTGAATAGAAGAAACATAATTCAGTGGGCTAATTATTAATAGTATAGCTTGTTTCAATTCTATTGACTTTACGAGAAAAACTTATAAATAAAACATTTTTTACATTTAAGTGGAGTTTAAGGCTTAATCTTTTAAGCTATCTACAACTTTCCAAAATTTCAAGTCATCTGCAAACATTAGACATTTGCTATTTAGAAAATAGGAAATGAAGTCTTTAACGAAGATATTAAAATAAGTGGAGAAGTGTCGCCTCCTTGAGGAACTCCAGATGTTACTGAGATACTGTCAGATAGACTACATCTTATTTTGACTCTTTGACTTCTCCCAGATGTAGAGTTTTTAATCCATTTAACAAACCTGACATAAAAGCCTACATTAATTAATTTGCCCAAAAGTACTTGGTGATCTACACGATCAAATGCTTTGGAAAAATTTGTGTATATTGCATCTAATTGTTTGCGGTCTTCCATATGAGATAATATATCAGATTGATAGCAAACCAAGTTTGTTGCACTGGGTTTTTTGCAATGAAAACCATATTTTGATTGAGGTATTAAGCCTTTACATAACCAAGAAAGTTGCTTTACTATAAGACAGTAGAAAAGCTTAGGAATTACAGATTGTATACAAATGCTACGATAATTTTCAATATTGTCTTTTTTGACTGACCATTTTTAAATACAGAAAGGTTTTTAGAGATCTATTAAACAATATAACAAATGGTATTACAAGGGTACAGACATACATTTTTTTATTACAAAATTATGCACTCAATTTGGACAAAACGTAAGAGTATTGGGCAACTCTATGCCATTAAAAATATCAACCATGGTAATCTTAGAAGGGCAAATATTTGTACTAAAGTTGCTATTTACCTAAGGAAAAAGTAATTTTACGTTATGGTTGTAGCGCCGATTAAAATCACTATTTAATTTTATTAGTTTAGGTTTTCAGGTTTCATACATCAGGAAAAATACCACAAGAATGGCTGTTATCCACCTTTGTTATTATACCAAAAAAGATAAATGCCAAACAATGTAGTGATTACCGTACATGATGAGCTATGTACTGAAAATATTCCTGAAAATTATACACTCTAGAGTACACAGAAAACTGGAAATGGACATCAATAATACCCAGTTTGGATTCCGAAATGGACTTGGAACAAGAGAGGCGTTGTTTGCACTGAACGTTATGTCGCAAAGATGTCTTGACATAAATCAAGATGTATTAATGTGTTTCATAGATTACAACAAGGCCTTTGATAAAGTGCGGCATGATCACCTAATCAGACTCCTGACAGAAAAGAATTTAGATAAACGAGACATCCGACTAATAGCAAATATGTACTACAATCAGAAAGCAGTAGTGAGAGTAGAGAATAATACCACTGAAGAAATTGAAATAAAGCGAGGTCTGAGACAAGGGTGTATACTGTCACCAACCCTGTTTATTCTCTATTCCGAAGACGTAATGAATAGAACACTCTCTGAGCAATCCGTAGGTATTAAAATAGATGGTGTTAGATTAAACAATCTGAGATATGCCGACGACACCGTTCTGATCGCAGAAACACTTGAAGAGCTACAGACATTGGTGAATAAGATAGCAGACTGCAGCGAAGAATATGGACTATCTTTGAACATAAAGAAAACTAAATTTATGGTAATATCGAAATCAACACAAAATGTCCAAAATTTATATTTACACAATGAAATTATCGATCGAGTTAGCAAATACAAATATTTAGGCACTTTTATAAATGAAGACAACGATAGCTCAGCAGAAATCAAAATAAGAATAGAAAAAGCCAGATCCATATTCACTAAAATGAAGAGAGTGTTCTGCGGAAGAGATTTGAGCCTTGAAATGAAACTTCGCCTGATGAGATGTTACGTACTTTCTGTGCTGTTCTACGGAATGGAGTCATGGACGTTGAAAAAGATTGATACCAAAAAATTAGAGGCATTTGAACTGTGGATGTATTGCAGAATCCTGAGAATATCATGGACCGAGAGAGTCACAAATGGCGAGGTCTTGAGAAGAATGAATAAAGAAAAGGAAGTCATATTTACGATCAAAAAACGAAAACTGCAATACTTGGGACACATTACAAGAGGCGAAAGATATGAACTGCTTCGAATAATTATGCAAGGGAAAATAGCAGGAAAAAGGTCAATAGGAAGAAGACGAAACTCCTGGCTAAAGAATCTACGGGAATAGTATAGCTGTAGCAACAACGAATTGTTTCGGTCAGCAGTTTCGAAAATACGTATAGCCCTGATGATCGCCAACCTTCAGAACGAAGATGGCACTTGAAGAAGAAGTTCAGGTTTTATCACTCAAAATTAAATGAGAAATTAGAAACAAATATATCGTTTATAAGGTCTCCCTAATGTTAGCAATTTAATTGTCGAGTTCCTCGCGAAATAGCTGTTCGTTACTGCGTATTCCTGCTCAATCGCGACTTTTATTTATCCAGGACATTTGCTACTTTCCAATTTAACTGTGGTATTACAATTTTTCTTTCGTTATAAGCTGGAGAAAATTGTATTGACCTCCTCTAAGAACATACTCTGGGTATGATATCTTCCTGATCTTAATAATGCTAAATAACAGCCTGCAGTTGCAGATATTTAACACAGCTTCGTTGATTAGCATCATCGTGGAGGTTATTCAAAGCATTATTCTATACAACCAGATCTTAAAAGTTCGCAAAAGTCAGTTATATAAATGATTGAATCAGTATGAATTGTTTTTGAAAATTTTAGCTTGATTTTTGAATTTATCTTGACGAAAGCATTTACAAATTGTCACTGATGTAAACGCACTCCACACTTTGTCTAAAACTGAACTGCATCAAGGATGGTAATGTTCACGGGTTCCCCATTGTCCATACAAAAAATCATCTTGTTCAAAAGCTGTTTCCAATAATAATACTTTAATTTTCTCATGACTCCTTGGTCCATAGGCTGCAAGACACTCGTGCAGTTGGCTGGTAAGAAAACTAGGTTGATATTGGTCAAATTAAGCTTGGGATAGGCTGCACAGTTGTCAACTAAGAGAAGAACTTTTCTTTTTTTTTTGAAGAGAGTTCCTTGTCCCACTTTTTCATTTTTCAATTCTTCTTCAAAAATAGCAGAAGTCATCCACGTTTTTTTGTTGGCTGTCTAGTGTACAGGCAGTGTTTTTGTGTTTTTGAAAGATCTAGGATGTAAACTTTTCCCAATAACCAAAAGCTTTCTTCTCTCTGTACCTGCCATGTTTGCACAAACAAAAGCCCGTGACTCTTTCTTTTGAAAGCTTTCCACCGACACATTTTTGATTTTTGATATTTAAAGTTTTATCTGGCGTTAATTCGTAAAAGACACCAGTATCATCGCCATTGAAGATATCTTCATCCTTGTATGGTTGCCTTAGTTGTGGCCATGTGTTTTGTAACCAATCACCTGTCATGTTCTCGTCCACAAATTTTGCCTCTCCAACAATTGTCGCGAAGGAAATTGAGTGCTGGGCTTTAAACTGATCTAGCCAGCCGTTAGAGCATGCGTAATCTCCACCAAACGGTTTTCCGAACTCTGTAGCTTTTTCCTTTAAAAGTGACCCGGACACAGGAATATCAGAACTGCGACACTGCTTAAACCATTTGAGTAGAGCTGAATCTACATCACCACGAATGCTTCTCCATATATTGCTATTTGATTTTCCTCTCCTAATCTTTTTAAACGGCAAATTTCTGATTTTTTAAGCACTCGTGTTAAAATTTCTAAATTTACCTTCGATATCAATTGAGATCGCCAAAATAAATTATTCTTTCGACTATTCTATTCTATTCTATTCTGATTGAGTTATTGCCCAGAGTGCGCTCGATTGCAATGATAAAGTTCATTGTTCTCTTTTTTATAAAAACTTTCTTTTCTTTATTATATTTGAATATATTACAATACAATACAATCAATGATCAGTGCATTTTTTTGTAATTTTTACCTTTGTCTTTTAATTGAATTTCTTAATTCAATTTTCAATTTATCTATTATTGATAATTAGTAAAGTAAAATTGTCAAGTATTTCGTAAGCATAAAAATTAACGAAATTATAAGAAGGTGCTTAAATTGTTTATTATCAAACACTAGGGATAGCTAAGAAGCCCGGGTCAAAGACCTTTGTTTTCATCATTAATTGACCCAAAAATCAAACAGCATTAGGGCTTTATTTAAATTGCGGCACAAGTCCAATTTACCGAAGAGAGTCTTAGTAATTTTTAAGTGCCATTCTCTATCAAAAACTAGACAGGGAGAAATTAGAGGCGACATTCGTGCTGGGAATGAGAGCATTTTTGCAGGGACGATTTACATCAGATGGTTAGTCAAGGTCAAGTAAATCGCGAAACGTCAATTGACCTACTTCTCTGAAAACGTTTCATGTCCCCGGAAGTACTAAGTGTATTTTTTATTTTGAGATACAACACGAAAACAAAAATACTTTGGCGTGCTTTTGTACACAGACTTTTTTGGATAACGTTCTTTTGATGAAAATATGATTTATTCGCCAATTTATAGCGAATATGTTTTTTATTTTTTTTTTCTTCTGGAGAAGTCCTTTTACCCTATGACGGCCGGTATGTAATTAATATATGATCAGTGGGCCTCAAAAAGTGGGGCGTTAATATTTAATTCCGATCGCTTGAAAAGTAAAAATATTTAATTTCCTGTATTTTATGTTCAGTAATAATATTGGATTTTACTGTATCAAAGGCAAATAAAATGAATATAAAATGTATATACAGGGCGTGTTAAAAGAAGTGGGACGGAATATTTCGAATACTCGAAATTATTTGTCGACATCAAATGTTCATCAAGGTCTCTATAAGTCTCTATTTTGCGTAGAATAAAAATTATACGAATGGTTTTGCATGCAGTAAAATTGGAAAATACTTGCCAAGTTGCTGGTGTGTCCAAATTTGAATAAAATACACCAAAGACTTTACTTTTTGCAGACACTGTATTAAATATACCTTTGAAATAAGTTGGCACTAAATCACTTACGAATTTTCAGCAAAACAAAAGGTTTAAACACGTGTTGTCCAGTAATTAATACCAAAGCTATTGAGAGTATGCCGCCTCGTTTTTTAAAAGACTGAACGATTATGTCTTACGGATGTCTAATACAATTTTGCCATTGTTCTGCCTTTATTTGTTCTACCGATTCTTTCCATAAACTAAGAACGCTAGCACCATCTGTTGTTTTGGATGCATGTTTATCATAAGAATTTTTGGCTATACCCCAAACTAACTCAATTGCATTATAGTGGCAATGGTAGGGCGGAAGTCGAAGAATTTCATGGCCACATTTAAGAGCCATTTGATCAGTAACAAATTTCTTTTGAATTGTGTGCTCTCCACTCCTTTGAAGTAAATTGGCTTTTAAAAATATGTCACTGTGATTCTTTTCTGTCAACCATACCTTTATATCTTCTTTTGTCCAGCTCTCTTAGTAGAAGGAAATCTCTCTTCTACTCTTGAGTGGTAATCATCTCTATTCTTCAGGAATGAAACTCCCATCATTTCTAGCATAAAGTATAATGTAGCGTTTACTATTACCGGAACGACTAGAAGAATAACATTTCGTGGTGCCATCAGATTGAGAGGAGCAAAATATGAAATACCACAGTTAATCCTACAAGGGAAGATCGAAGGTAGGAGAGGAGCCGGCCGCAAACAATTATCCTGGTTAAGGAATATTAAAGAATGGACAGGAATACACAATACAGGTGAGCTGTGTCACGCCGCCAAAAACAGAATTCTAGTAATGAGATAGTCGCCTACGCACTTTGGTGTATGGCATGTTAAGAAAAAGAAGAAGATGCCATCTTGCAAGGATGATTTTGACATATTTCGTTTAGCGAAAATCAACAACATTAGAAAGTTCACACAGTACTTGTATATTATTTGTCTTTTTATATCGAAAACCTAAATGTTTCAGCACTCTCGACAAACTTGTTAAACTAATATCACACAGTTCCTTGTCTTTTATTTTTTGTAACAGAGCACTAATTGTAACATGTTCTTTGGATTTAAACATATTATATATAATATTTCTAATTGCAAGTTCAATTGACTGGTGCAAATCTAAAGTCTTTGAATGTCAACGATTTCTCTTGCTTACTTTATTTATTTCATCCTCACTGATGTTATTAATTCTTTGGAATGTTCTAGCTGAGATACCGCAAGCATCGCATGTGCATTTTTGAACTGCCATAACAGATGTCAATGGACTTATATTATTTTTTTCCAAATTAAAATAACTTTCGACTTTCAGAACTAAACGCCGTTCTTCTGGAGATACCCTACGTTTCGACTGTATTTTATTTTCTTCCAAATTACTTATTTTGCTTTAAAGTACCGCTTTACTACACTACTATAAAAAAATAGGTACTTATATACAACTACTACACCCTAAAAAGGAATAGGATTGTACAACAGATGAAACAATCGAACACAAATTATTTAACAACCAATAATAAACAAGCATAAACACTGCATTGATTGTGATTGCAAAAACCTTTCGTATGTTTTAAATAGAATTTTTGCTGATTATGTATTTTGCGAAATTATTAAATAACACAAATACAACCCACGACCACCAATTAATTTTTAACGATAAACAGAAGTGTAATATGATGACAAGTTTTTTTCAATGATTGTGTGGATTTAAGAAATACATTACTAAAAAAAATTTTTAAAGTGTGTATAAAGGAGATTACAATTATTATGACACATGGTACTGCTTATTTTTTTAAATAATATGTTCTTATAAAGGCGCAACTTTGATTATTGGGTAAACCTACATTATACGATACATCAGAAGAAAAAAAAATTAACATGTAATAAATTCACTGTCCAAATAAATATTCTGTACTCATACTATTGCAATAAAATATTAAAACCAATAAACGATAGGTAACTTGTTGAGCAATTCTGATTGAAATAACAGAGCAGTTGTAGAGCAGAGCAGAGTAAAATGTTATTCATAAAATATATCGCCGCTTATCTGGTCCGCTAGTAATAAAGTTACTAGCATTTAATTGCAAAGCGGTCTTCTTAAGTGAAAAATACTTTATTTGTTACCCGTTTCGGTAAGAAAAACTCCATCTTTTCAAAGGGCGTCTTTCACTTCTGCGTTGTTTTTGCATTGTAATTTAATATTTATTGTTGGATATTACTTAAGTTTCAATTTCCAATCCGAAAATCATTTAAAAAAAAAATGGAAAGATTTAACCTGTATTAATTAGTTTAACAGTTGACTTTTTGGCCTCGATATTATAAGTATCAGCCAGTATCACACTCCTGTCAAGGTGTGAGTGACCAAGCACCTGGCAGAAATTGTGCGACTGAAACCAAAGTTTCACTTAATTTAAGAAAATATCAACGAATTGGTACATGGAACGTCCAGGGATTGATCCAAAACCCTGGAAAGTTACACATAATTGAAAAAGAAATGGCTAACCACAATTTTTCGGAACTTGGACTCTCAGAAACTCACTGAAGAGGTAAAGAGCATTTTAAAACAACTGCTGGCAACTTCGTCTATTTTTCAGGCCCAGATAACACAACTACAAATAGAGTCTCAATAATTATACCTTCTAAACTAAACGACTGCGTAATTGGATATAATACAATTATAAACACGTTCTACCAACATCATCCACGGAGATTATACAAATCAAGTAAGTGTTTCTGCTCCGTACGTCAAGACTGGGAGGACGCACTGGTCAAATACCTTTCTCTTTAGGCATGTGGACAGCTCACTTTTAAAAGTTTCTCTCAGTTTTCCAAATGCTGCCCACCCAAGGCCGATTCTTCTCTTCAGTTCATGAGTCTGGTTATCCCTGCCAATCATAATTGCATGTCCCAGGTATTTATATCTATCTACGAGTTCTATTTCTTTTCCACCAATACTGATGTTCTGGTTGATGTTCTGAAGAAGTTCAGTATCGGTCTAAAGACATGGCCATAGAAACATGGCCAAACTAATGTGGCGAGCTATATAAAAATAACGAGGTACCAGCAGAAAATCAGTGGCCCTTTGACTACCCTAGAGAATCTAGTGTCTTACTTGCTGAAGTCAAAGATGCAATTAAATCGCTAAAGAAAAATAGATCCCCAGGCATTGATTCAATATCAGGTGAAATACCGCACACTATCAATAATAACACATGCTAGTAAAATCTGGTTGCATATTATCAAAAACAGATTAAAATCCTATCTACAATCTTAAATACCTCAGGAACAAGCTGGGTGGGTAAAGGTACACGGGAACAAATCCTGAACCTGAGACAACTAATTAAAAAGTCAAGAGAATTTCAAGTGATTCTGTGCTTCGTTGACTACCAAAAGGCATTTTATTGTGTAAGCTGGATAACTCTGTGGTGCATTTTAATAGAAATATAGCAACAGTATGACTAAAACAGAAATTCTCAAACCAATTCAAGACTGGGAGGGGTGTTAGACAAGGATGCGTATTGTCGCCTGACTTATTTAACATTTATGATGAACCTGTCATGATAATGGGTTTAGATGTAAGAGTAACAGTGGCTGGTAGGAAAATCTCCAATTTAAGATTTGCTGATGATTACGCTTATAGCAGCAAATGAGCAAAAAATGTTTAATCAGCTGCAAAGAGTTGAGTACGAAAGTTGGACTGAAAATCAATAAAGCTAAGGCATAAATAATGGTGGTCGACAGATTCCACACTATTCAACTGACTAACATATTACAGGAATACCAGATAGTGGACACTTTTGTTTATCTCGGGTTTAGTATAACTAACGATGATAACTGTTAGGCAGAAGTTCAGAGACATATTGGTTTGGCAAAAAATGCGATGAGTCACCTAACTAAAGTTTAGAAAGACAGATCTATCTCTCAAAATATCAAGATGAGTCTGGTGAATGCCCTTGTATTCTCAATATTTCTATACGGGAAAGAGACTTGGACTCTTCGCAAACGCGAGCGCCAAAAAATTGATGCCTCTGAGATGTGGTGCTAGAGAAGAATGCTGTGCATGCCTTAAACAGATCATAGAACAAACGTTTCCATTCTAAACCAACTCGAGATTAAAAAAAAGTTGTCCACAATATATCTACAACGTATTCTGCAAACATTCCGAGGAGAATATTAAGAGGACGATCACCAACTAGATGGATGAAAGATTTAGCTGGAAACTCATTCTGTGAAGCTCTCAGAGCAGTTAAAGATAGAAACCAATGAAGGAAAATTGTTAGGAATATTAGAAGAAATGACGATTCTCAGTAATGAGGAAACGACGAGAGAGGGGGAGAGATAATTTGAAGTTAAAATCCTGAGAAATATTGTACTTGGAATCTTTAATTAAAGGATGATATAAAATACGTCTTCAACTACTCTACTCTCTATTTATTTTATTCTATTTATTTTGTTTATCATAGCCTCATTTGTTAGTCATAGTATGGCGCCATTTATTGTTTATATTGCGATTTAAAATGAGAGAAAAACTGTTTTTAAGGTCTTTCCGTACCATTTTTAAAAATTTTCTTTTACACAATCTTTCTCCAGATAATAAAAAACACAACAAAAACAGAGTTATCTCTTGGTGCAGTCGTTCTGAAGTGATGCCCGTACAAACATTTCGGCAATTCATTTTAAATATAGATTATTGTTTTATTATTCCCGTTAATAACTGTTAGTGGTTGATGCGCTTAATAAAAAAGAAGGTTTTTATTAACAATAGACTCTATTTAATTTAATTCTTCGGTCCTTATATTTCAAGTTATATCTTCCTAGTTTATCTGAATTCTTGCTTAATTATTAAAAAATCAGAAGAAGAAGAAGTCTTTATGTCTCTCATTTTTAGTAATTTATTTTGCTCCAGTTTTGTTAACTTTTTATGTATCAATTGGGATACATGTACAATCACTCCCTGCACCTCTTTTGTATTGCATCTGAAATAATATTTCGATATTCGTCTGAATCTTTCCTACTAAACAAAACCCATATATTGAAATATTTCGTATAATTTACGATGACTTTATTTTGGATATCTCAGTAGAAAACCCTTACATCGGCCTGACTTCATTTTTCTTTCTGGGTCAGTGGCATTCTCTCCCTTAGACCTTATTGTTATCTCTAGTAAGATAGCGGAAACTTCAAAAGCTCGTACATGGCGTTTCTTTCACATCCAATAAGTTGGTATCCGGTAACCTTGAAAACTCCGCGCGTCATTAATCTCAGCAGGATATTTAGAGTGTCGGTTTCAAGAAAGCAGACAAAAGATTAGAGAGCGGATGAGAAGCATCACGAGGAAATTCGGATATGAGTTCGTGTTAAGAAGACAAAAAGAACATATTAGAAAACTTGAATACTTGTCCCTTTTTGCAAGACGTTTATTCTTAGACGTAACAAAAAGTTTGTGTATAGAATCTACACTAAAATTCAGCGTTCTTTTTTCCTTATATGACACTTCATCCTAAAGTTATGTCGGATACGGTTTTGAAAATTGTACAATCCGCATTTCTTAAGTTCCATTTTGCTTGTAATGTAGATGATTCTTCGTTATGAATTATTATAACACGATAGTGGTCACTTCAGCGTTCTTTAAAATACCAAATATCCACTCAAAACGTAGAAAATTTTGGTCAAATTCAAAGTATTTTAATTTTTTTTAATTTTTAGCCTTATTTTGATGATTTTTTTAGAACGCTGTGTATAAATTTATAAATGTGAATTTGGTATAGTCAGTTTTTTTGATAAAATTTTATATTTGACTTATTGTACGGGGTTAATTAAAACGTGGTTTTATTATCATAACTTTGAAACATCCTGTGGAGTAATTTCGTTTGCGAATTTTCGTAAAACGTTATTTTTCAATTGCAGCCATGTCTTCTAAGCATTGTGTTTTTTGTTTCCTGTTAAAATATGAATTGGTTCATTTTTTAGAGCCAAATGAATTTGCCACCCACAACTTAGGACTTTTTTAATTATGATTATTTTGGAGTTATTTTGTAATACGACGAGGTGGCTTTGGTGAATGTTATCATTATGTCATATTGACACTTACATTTTGTTTACCTACGATAGATCATGGTTCTTAGTGTAGAAGATTGTGCGAAAGCCGTTGCTCTGGTTGAAGATGGGCGAAATTATGAATATGTGGCTAGAGTACTACACACTAGGGTGGAACGAAAAAGGCCAAAAAAATAAAATAAAAGAAAAATGATTGTGGCTATCGTTTAAAAGTTGTGTCAGGTAATGAAAACAAACGGTGCGAAAGCATTGTGAAATAAAAAAAAATCTTGAGGTTCCATATTGGATTTGAAAAATGAAAAAAACAAAAAAAATATTTTTGTTGAAAAAATCGATTTGGCTGTGATCAACAGTCGTCTTTAGGATTGAAAAGCATCTTATGCCAAATTATTTTAAAATTAAACGATGTTTTCAGGTTCCAGAGGCGTCATTTGATAGGGTCAAGGGGGCATTTGCCCCCTCCCCCTGGCCCTGAAAATGACTGAAATTTACAAAAAATAGATCAATTTTGTATTATGTTTGCATATATAATGTATGGTATATATAATGCTTGCCCCACCCCCATATCAAAATTTCAAATGACGCTCCTGTCAGGTTCCATAATGCCATTGAAGCTTGATGGTATGAAGTACGTGTTCCAAACAACGCCAGTTGTAGATCAAGTAGGTAGAGAAGGGAAAAACGCAGACGCAGATGTTACATCAATCTTGCAACCATTCACGCAGGCATAGTGACACAACAACAAATAACAGTAATGTTGAGTTTCTTATCTCACACAGACGTGTCGTATATAAACATATTCTTCGAAATGTCAACGCGAAGTAGTTTGAACTGTGAAATACTAGGAACAATTATTGGTGTTTTCAATGATCGTGTTTTACCCACTAAGTGTGACATTCTAAAGTGCTTTCTCTTTATTCGTAATGAACTTAAGTTGACAAATAATAATAAAGATCCATCTATCGCCGACGCCTTGAATGCCGTTGCAACGAAAGTAGAACAAATATGGATAAAAGCTTCTATTCCAACATTATCGCATAAGCGCATTCAAGATATGATCAAAAATATTTATACAGAGTATCAAAAGCTGAAGCGATACACAAAAACTCAGCAAGCATCTAATTCATACAAAGAAAAGATTTGCCAGTTTCGAAATGAGTGAGAAAAGTTATTTGATATCGCGGCTTGCAAGTGCAACATGAGTGGAACACTGTGTGAGTGTACTTGTGATAAAACCAAGAAAGTACCACAAAATGAGCGAATTTTTCTTCAAGATCAACGATCCTGTAGAAAAATGGCAATTGGACCAGTGGATATTGCAGCATCTGCTGCAATAAGGAAGAAAATGGAAAGAACCACGAAGGCAAAGGCAAGTTCTCAAAAATATAATACTGAAAAAATTGTTCTTAAAGCATGTACCGTTGATTCCTCAAATCGTTCCATAAGTAGCAACTTGTCTGACTCAAATTCTTCTGATGCAGATGATCATGAAGAAGAATTCATTGCCCCTTTGTCAACAGTTACAGTCCAACCATCTACGTCACAAATGCGGATTTGCTTGCCAAGTTTAGCTTCGGCGTGCGACAGAACCGGGGTCTCCGATCGTTCTGCTGCAATTATAGCATCAGCGGTCTTAAAAGATATGGGAGTTATAACTGTGACTGATACATCGAAAGTAATTGATAGAATGAAAATAAGGCGACAGCGTGCATCTCATAGACGTTCACTCCAGAAGCAGAAGGAGGGACTGTCAATCAGAAGTATATTTTTTGATGGGCGTAAAGACAAGACTGTCTTGCAACAAAAAAAGGCAAAAAGTTTTATAGAAAAGTAGTTACAGAAGAACATGTAACAATTATTGAAGAACCAGGCTCTCGATATCTAGGGAACGTGTCTCCTTTATCAGGATCGGCTGCAAACATCGCGGATAGCACACAGACATTCATCCTGAAAAATAATATTGATATAACGAAGTTAAGCGCAGTTGGATGCGATGGTACGGTAGTGAACACTAGCCCTCAAGTAGGCGTTATAAGAAAACTGGAAGAATACTGCGGCACCTCACTTCAATGGCTAGTATGCTTATTTCATTGCAACGAACTACCTCTACGTCATTTATTACAACAGTTAGATGGACGCACCAGTGGACCACTTGGTTTTTCAGGGCCAATAGGAAAACTTCTGGAACGCTGTGAAGAGAAAGCTGTCGTCAATTTCGTTGCAATAGAAAACAACCTACCAGTATTATTAGAAACAACAGACCTTAGTACCGATCAGAAGTACTTGTACCAAATCAGTCAAGCAGTTTCTGCAGGAAAATGTCCTAACGATTTGAGCCTTCAAAAACCTGGGAAAATATCACACGCAAGGTGGCTGACAGTTGCTAATCGGTTGCTTCGATTGTATGTTGGCACTGAATGTCCCAGCCCTCAATTAATTATGTTAGTAAGTTTCATCCAAAAAGTGTATGCACCAGTTTGGTTTTATATAAAACTGTATCCTAGCTGTTCTGATGGTTCGAAACATTTATGGCGAATGATCCATTATTCACGATTTCTACCAGTTGACCAAAGAAAAATTGTCGATGCAGTTATCCAAAGGAATGCTTATTTTGCCCATCTCG
This sequence comes from Diabrotica undecimpunctata, assembly GCF_040954645.1. Lineage (NCBI taxonomy): Eukaryota > Metazoa > Arthropoda > Insecta > Coleoptera > Chrysomelidae > Diabrotica > Diabrotica undecimpunctata. The sequence continues at coordinate 7,089,283 of NC_092804.1, forward strand.
AAAATTTATTACTCGGAATGATAAAAGATGAACGAAAACATATACGGGAGCTAGGACTACGCAGAGTGCTGAAAGCTAGACAAAGTCAGAAAGAAAAAAGATCCGGAGATTTAAAATTCCAACATTAAATTTTAGTGCTGAAGATTATATTGACTTAATTTCTATTTCTGAATGCAGTGTTACGGCTCCGCCTTTGCTAAAACATATTTCCAATGAAAATGTAAGGGATATGATTGATTCCGGGAATCACAACAAAATAGAGGTCTTAAACTGCCCCTGTCATACCCAATCTGTCGAAAGAACTGTTAAGTTAGTAACTGTAGCATCAGCTGCTGTTTATGGACCAGAATCAGGGGATGGCTTTATTCGTTCAAGGTTGCAGTCTAGAAATATTATGCCGTTTTTTAACACAAAATCAGACTACCAATCATAAAATGTATATTGTATCATAAAACAATTATTTTGATTAAAAAAACTAATAAAAAAATAAATTTTTTAAATTTCATTTTTTTTTGTTATTTCCAAAAATTTAAATTCAATATGGAACCTGAAGATAGGGTCAAATCCAAAAAATATTTTTTACAGTTTTATTATACATCAAAACGCAACTTTTCCGCACTAGCCTCAAAAAAAAATAATGACTTCGACTTTTTCGTTTCACCCTACTACACACTCATTGCTCTACCATTCAGAGGGTAGTGGGACGTTTTTTACGAACTGGAACAAACAATCGTAGAGCGGGAAGTGGCAGGAAGCGCAAAACTACTGCTTTAGATGATCTTTTTATACGAGTTAACGCCTTGCGGGATCGTCATTTAACAACGGAGCAAACAAGAAATTTAGCTTCAAGAGGTTCGAGGCAATAATGCATACCTCATCTAATTTACATACCGTTGCACGTCATCCGCGTCATAGCCCGTGAGGTCACATGATACCAACACGAAATATTTAGTCGGTAGGTGTGTTCTTTTTTAGAATCACTTTGCCAAGTACACTGGCATTACAGCCACTAGACATATTTTATTATATACGCGTAGAAATAATATTTAAAGATTTCTATTAATGTTAACTTAAAGAAAAACACAATGTTTCATTTAATTTGTATAAAGGCATTATAAAGCGTTTTTATGAAGAACATTTGTTCGGAGCAAACTGTACCTGTAATCGAACGAAGGTGATATTTTGGTATAAATTGGTAACACTTATTTGACAGTTGCGGTGTTGACTTTGTAGTTTGTAATTAGCTTGTCATTTGTTTAGTAAAATGCTTGCATCTTATCAACTACGTATAAACTGCGTATGAGATGAATTAAATAAACAATACCCAAACACAAGAAAACGATAAGCTGTCATTTTTAATCCAACTAGAAGAATAGAGAAGATCGCATATTCAGTATCATTTGGGTCAAGGAATTCAACACAACAGAAATTTGTTATCGGCATTTTTGACTTGAAACAAAACTTACTGATGTAACAATTACTTGTATTAAGTTATACTGTTAGTCCTTAGCACGTGTTTTCGCGTGTGGCAAGAAAGTTTTTATTTCGAAAAAAGTATATACAAACAGGAAATCAAAGAGGACTGATTTGTATTAAAAATACGCGAGCAGTAATCTTTTTTTAGTGCTTATCCTTCTAAAGCTTTTTAAATCTAACAATATTTTTTGCTATAACGTTTTTCTTTGATCCGTTTGACTTATATTTCACCTTAACTCTTGAATAATCGGGTACATGCAAATTACATGAACTGTCGGGTGACAATGATAAAATAACCAACATATTTAAGAAAATGCAAAAAAAAAGTTAAAAATTTACTTCTCTTACATTTAATAAACAAAATTCTAATCCTAATTACAATAATTTTTATTGCTGTCTTTGCAAATCGGTCTAACGTGATCTAAGCATAGCCATTTTTGGCATTTGATACAAAAATATCGTGTTTTAAGATTTGGAAAATAGGCGCAGCGACGTCGTGTATTTGAACGCAAAGGCGCTGGATCTGTATGTACTCCGCTTAATTTTTGGGCAATATTTCTGATATCCTTTTGTCAAGGCTAAGCCAATTGATTTCGGAAATAATCTTCGTTTCGAAATTAGGTCGTTTTCATTTTCATTACATTTATATATGACGTGAGAGTTTATGCCTACAATGTTGATAAATCATAAAAAATGACCATTGGTCATCTTCGGGTATTTCTGCCTACGTTATAAGGCGCACATTTCTAATAGACTGAGTCAACTCCCGTTTTTATAATGTTATAAAAAGTAATAATATTGGAAAGGTAGGTGGAATGCAATTTTTAGATTCCCTTGCCGAGTAATTTATCAAGCTGTTTACTTTGCAAGTTTTAGAAGGCACAGAGGCGAAAATTTTAATTCGGTTTCGCCAGGTAGAAATCGTTTGATTTCTCTTTTTAATAATAATATTGGGCTTATAGGCATCTGCAGAATCTTCATCAATTGACTCCTCATAGTGAAAAGCTTATAACAGCGTCACCACTTTTTTTTTCTTTGATATATACGACACCAAAGTAATGGATTTGGAAAATGCAAACATAGACGAGTAGTGTGGTCTGATGGGATCAACAAGTTCCTTTGGAATATCCCTTTTATTCTTTCAAATTGTTCCAACAATTGTAATTTTGTGTTGGTCCAGCATGCGTTCTACAATTTCGTAACTTGTAAACTAATTATCCCTGGTTATATTTCTAGATGATACCAATACAGGCTCACATATTCTTTCCACTAAATCGATGGTTTTAGTACTAACGCGATATGGTCCTGTAAGCTGAGCTCAAACGTATACTTCTATATTTACTGTGTAAAAACATTTGGCGTCCACTAAGGAAAATACTTATATGCCATATTTGGCACTTATTCAGGATCTACATGCGGAATCAGCAACGTCCACGGAATACAAAAAGCATCTCGTCTAATGTTAGGTAAGATCCAGGAACGTAATTAAATTTGCATTTCTGATTAAATTGGTCAAAAAAGATTTTTATTGGTGCAAGTTTGTCTATGCTTCCTCTTTCTTCTCTAGTATTTACGTCACTATAACAAAAGCAACGAAGCAAGAATACAAATCGCCTATGAGCCGTAGTAGCTCGAAACAGCTCTTCGCCTGTTCCATCAGTAGCCCAAAATTCTTTGCAATTTCGACGGCTTGCTTTGAAAATCCCAGCATTAGGTATAATAGACCAATTAATGCCTTTATTTCACAGGTTCCTCTCCCAATCCTTCCTTCAATTATGTTTCCAATTCTTCCTCCCATTCTTCTATGTCTGTGTTGTGGTCATATTCTTCACATTTCAATGATAAATTTCAATTATAAATTTTGAAAAAAATCCATTTATTGATATATATCCAATATTCTCAATCTGCTGAAAAAATAAAATATGACCTGGCAATCTCTCTGGTGCCGGTTTGGGCTTCAATTCCATAAGGCTACGCGTCCCCTCTTTTTCCTTTTCTAAGATTTAAATAATGACGCACGAGTAAAGAACCATGGACTCAACCTATCGATGTTGTACATCTGCCATGCACCACAGTATATTTTTTATATTTCTATTTACCTGTTTTATATTTCTGTTTAAAAATAACTACAAAAGCAGTTTTTTAAAGGTTTTTATTTTATAAAAAATTTTCGTTACACAATTCATCTGCAATTCAAGTTCACTAGAATTGACCATTTTACTTCTACAAGAATGTCTGAAAGTCTCAAAAACTAGCACTGTTATCCTATTACTGCCAAATTGGGGCCAATAATATAACATATATTCTTCTTTCACACGAATGAAGCATCGTCTAAGAAATCATAACCAATCGTAATATTTGTATAAACAAAATATGTTTGTGAAATATTAGTATGTTATTATATGTCATTTAGTATCAATATCTACCAAAATCCAAGTATATAGCAGATATTCCTGTTTTTGTAGTACTTCGTAATGCAGAGTGTTAAGCCCATCTTTTGTAAACTTTTTCTTTCCGTCTTCAAGGAGTTTATATCTACAAAATATGTCAAAATTATTTTGAGTTATAATCATTGTCGTACTAAAATATAAATACAATACAAAAATAAAAATAGCAAACAAGACTTTGCGAAAATCTTGTAGAAAAAATATTCTAGATTTTTGTTTTTGTATTTTGACGATGAAACATTGGAACTGATAGTTAGATTCTTAGCAGTATATGCTCGTAATAATGATTTTTAACAGACTTATTAAATTTTTCCTGAATTATAATTTTATCTGGCTATTGTACATTACCAAAGTTGACCATGCACTGCTCCAATGATGAAGTTAAGGTCAAAGAATATATAAAAGACCCATATAGAAGGACAGTTCAAACAAAGAATATAGACGCCTATAGAAATGAAGGTATGTATTATTGTGTATTGATATTTTGTAATAAAATGAATATTGTTATATAAACGTAATAACTTTTATCTTTACCGACGAAAAATATCGTAAGTAATATTTACTATATTGTTATTTGCGCTATTAAAAAATATCGTGTGTGTTAAATAGGATATTTTATACCAAAAAATAAATAAAAATTATGTCGTATGTACATGACACGATGTTTTAAGTTGGCGTTTCATATTGTTTTTTTGTCGTATCGACTACTAAAAATTTATTAAAATATTTGTTACCTTTCGGGATTTGGTGTTGCTTTTTGATGCCTCAGCATTTTGTATCTAGCAATTGTAGGGTTATATCTTATCACATCGAGCTGATGGGCTTTTACTCGATTAAACATATCATCATCTTCACCTCCCCATCCCCAAAACAAGTTTGAGAAGCCATTTACCAGGTTAATTTGTTGCGTAGTGAGTGCTGTAACGCCTCCAAATATGTTTTTATATGGCAATCTAAAATGAAATTAAACCTAATATTGGGTACCTAACATAGGAAATAATTGATCAAAAAGTTGAGATGGTAATTTTACTAAAGAGATTATTAAATTCTATCTTTATATTTAATAAAGTCTAAGCTAGTACATTCTTTGGCTAAGATATCTGAAACTTTTCATTTGATCAGGGTTGTTTTTTTAAATGATCAATGTTTTTGTTTTCTTTCCATTGAATCTGATACCACATGATTATTTTTTTGTTGCACAGTTGATAATTTTTCCACTGACTTTTATATCTTCCTGTAGGGAAGCTGGCCTAAAATGGCATAGTTAGGTAAAACGGCACATTACCGGTTTGGAATGAATCGCTCAAATCTGGAGATGCATTCTACCTCAGACCGTTAAACAGTAGTACTGTGAACAACCTTCATAAAGCTGCGTCTCAGTTTTTATACATTCTGCTATAACAGTGTGTTTACAATTAGTTGAATGAATAGTTTTCCTTTACTTGTTGAGTTTATATCAAATATAAACTCAACAGGTATATATCAAAGCAACATAATATTTTCAGTATACATTGTGCTTTAACAAAGATCTGTATCATTTGTTGATTAGTTAAAAAGTAGGGTTATGTAAAAATGATCTATTTTGGATAAAATGGAATATATACAAATAGATGTATGCCATTTTAGGCTCAATTACGGATTAAATAGTATGTATCACTACTACTACTAAGGATTTCACTGTCTTCCTTCACTCAACCGTTTTCTCCAATTTTCTCTGTCATTCCAGTGTCCTTCTCGCAGGGTTCTTAGCTCCATAGCCTCGTCGATTTCATCTCTAAATGACCTTCGGGGTCTTCCTCTCTTTCTTCTTCGAATCGGGCTCCATTCTGTGATTTTGTTTATCCAGCGTCCTCTGTCCGCTCTTCTGACGTGGCCGTACCAGAGTCTCTTCTCCTCTATATAGTCGATTATGTCTGATTGCACTCCCATTCTCCGCTTAATCTCTGCGTTTTCAATTCTGTCTCTTTTTGTAAGTCTACAGCTTCTCCTCAGGAACTCCATTTCTACTGCTCTTATTCTACCTCTATTTCTCTTGTTTATTGTTCAGTCTTCGGACCCATATGTCAGGGTACTTCTTGTCAGGGTATTATATATTCTCTTTTTTGTCTTTATCGTAATGTTCTTATCCCACAACACTGAGTTTAGTTGTCTTATACAGTTTCTTGTTTGTCTCAGTCTGTTGTTTAAATCTTCTTCTGTTGTTCCCTGGTTCGATATTATGGTTCCTAAATACTTGAATTTATCTGTTCCATTTATTTGTCTTCCCTCGTCTATCTCTAGGTTTCTTATATCCTTGTTTTCTGTTGTTAGGTATTCGGTTTTCTCTAAGTTTATTTCCATTCCGTTGTTTTTATATTCTTCTTCTAGTTTTCTGAGCATAAAGCTGAGATCTTCTTCATCTTGTCCGATGATGTATGTATCAATAAATTAAAAACTATGAGTTTATTTCTAAATCAAACTGGGATGGGACTGACTTAAAGGTTTTAGGAATAGACATCCCAACATTTAATTAAGGAGACCTCAAATTACCTCAATAACTAGAGCAATGCCATCCAACAAACCAAATAGAGCCAAATTTTTCAAAGCATATCAAAAAGTTATCGACAAATATATAATTTTCCTCCCGAACGGATTTACAATGTGGTGAGACTGGAGTGTCCATTGTGTTGAATCCACCAAAAATATTTGCTGTTACTGGTAAAAACAAGTTTGTTGTACAAATCCAATCTGAAATTACATTCCCCAACATTTTTATTTCCGAGAAAAATTTGGAAACCAGATTTATTAGAAGGAGCGCCTACAGTTTCAGTGAGATTTCTTTAATAATCGGGGTGGCTTACAGGTGAGATCTTTCTTAAATGGTTAAAACATTTCTAGAAATTTAGTCATGCAACCAAAAAAATAGCTCTGGCCACAAGAACTGGAGCATTTTGCAGTATGCAAAAGAGAATGGCGTGATACTCGTTTGCTTGCCTGCACATTGTAGTCATTGTATACAACCATTGGACATTTCATTCTTTGCACCTTTGAAAGCGTATTTGAATCAGGAGACGAGAAAAAAATTAGGAACGATAAAGGAAGGCCAATTTCTCAGATGCAACTCGCCGGTGTCTTCCGCGTAACATGCGAAAAAGCAGCTATTGTCGAAAATGGATTGAGTGGCTTTAAAAATACAGGTCTCTGTCCTCTTGATCCTTATATGTTTTTTGGTCTAAACCAGCAGCATTGTCAGATAGCGCTGCTAACATTCATGAAAAATCAACTATATCGCAGATTGAAAAGAAGAAATTGTACCAATAAGCAAAGAGTATGAAAAATGTTGAGTGCGTTATTGCACTCGATGCCATAAGTCCTCTACCATCCACATAAGAAAAAACAACTAAACGCAAAAGAAAACCCATCCAACTCTACTCATAAGCAGTTTCTTCACAGTTCTTTCAAATGCTTCACAAGAATCATATGAAAGTGGACATGATGATGACGAAAATGACACCTTTTTCTTATTTTGTTGCGAAAACTTCTCAAAATTGTTGTTAGCACGTTATTAAAACGAAAAGAAGTAGAAGATTTTAAAGAAAATAAATAGCTAAAAGTCTTGTGGGTACTTACTTGTACTTAAATATGTTAACAGCTACACTCATATGCTTAGGTTGACTGCTACACACATATAAATTTCTATCATCCTCAGGCAACAAATCAACATCATGAAAAATAAAGCAGTCAAATTGGCCCATCGACATCGCCTGCTCAAAGCCAATATTCATCAACATCCCTCTATTAAAAGGCTTTTCTCCTTGTTCTTCTATCACGAAGATAGTATAATCTAGCTGCTGATGTCTAAGAAACGGATGCATATGTCTAAGAAAAATAGACAGATGTGTTTCTCTGTTTCGAAAAGGAACTACGACGGCCAGTTTTTGTTTAGCTCTACAATCTGGAGGTTGCCAATGTCCGCCCAGTTGGAGCCAATCAAATTGGTTTTCTAGTTCTATAATTGATGATGGTGATCGTGATACCAGAATTTTTCCAACTAAAAATGTTGATTATAAAACTCTTGAAAAACTAAGTTTTTATTATTAGTACAACTATATTCGTTTTGGTTTAAAAAAGTGGTAACTTTAATAGTCAAGCAAGAAAAAGACATTTTTTTAAACTATTTTATTGTAACAAGTTTGAGTTAACTATTTAAGTTAACTTTGTAGCTTTATATTGGATCAAACCAGAATTGATTGTAATTAGAATTTTATTTTAAATTTATTTTGATGTTTATATTTCCAATCTCGGAATTGTTAATTTTTTTTAAATAAAAATCAATAATGACCAGAACCTGTAAATATTTATAAATTTCGCTGCCGCATAATAAAAATTTAACAGTTGAGTTACTTGGCCTTGATCTTACAAGCATAAGGCATGTTTTAAGTAAAATTTCAAGGCTGTTGTAGCCTTGGATTGTTATCAAATCCTGATCTTTCTGTAATGTGGATGTTCTTCAATTACAAGGCAGAAAAAATACCAGTAGACTGGCTCAAATCCGAGTTTATACCATTGCCCAAATGTAGAGGTGTCAGCTGTGCTGTTTTTGCATACCTGATTGACAACAAGAAGGTTTTTGATAGAGTCAGGCATGAACAAATAATGGAAGTGCTGAAGAGGACAGGGATTGATGAAAAATACCTAAAAATAATAGCTAACCTGTATTGGAATCAATCAGCAGTGCTCCGAATAGATGGAGAATATACAGATTAGGTCAAAATCTTAAGGGAAGTGACACAGAGGTGCATAATTTCACCACTGATATTGAATCTGTACTCGAAGCACATTTTTGAAGAGGATCTAAAAGATATTGATAAAGGCATCTCAATAAATGGAATCAAGCTCAATAACCTGCGGTATGCAGATGATTTAATAGTGTTTTCCAATACCATAGAAGGGATGCACAACTTAATTAACAAAATAACGGAAACAAGTAGAACATAGGGACTCGATATAAACACCAGCAAAACCTAGCTAATGATTATCACCAAGGAAAACATAACTGGAGCAAATTTGTATATATATTTAGGGATTCTACAGTATTCACTGCCTTCCCTCGCTCAACCGTTTCCATCTCTCTCTGTTGTTCCATTCTCCATCGTTTAGTCCTCTCTTACTCATGGCGTCGTCTACTTCGTTCCTCCAGGATTTTCGGGGTCGTCCTCTTTTCCTCCTTCCTATGGGGCTCCATTCGGTTATTCTCTTTATCCATCTACTGTCGCTAGTTCTTCTTACATGTCCATACCACTTTAGTCTTTTTTGTTCTATATATGTTAGTATGTCTGTTTCTATTGATGGTCTTTGCTTTATTTCGTCATTACTTCTCCTATCCATTCTTGTTACTCTGCAGCATCTTCGCAGGCATTCCATCTCTGTTGCTACTATCTTACTGCTGTTTTTCTTGTTTATGATCCAATTTTCAGCCCCATATGTCATAATACTTCGCACTAATGTTTTATAAATCTGCGTTTTTGTCTTCATATTTAGGTGTCTATCCCACCATACTGAGTTAAGTTGACGGATTGCTGTTCTTGTTTGTCCTAATCTTTGTGTAATTTCTTCCTCTGTTGTTGCCTTTTTCGTGATTATAAACCCCAGGTATTTGAATTTATCCTTTCCTTTGATTGTTACGTTGTCATCAATCTGTAGATCTTCTATGTCTTCTTCACTTGTAGATAGGCACTCTGTTTTCGCGAGGTTAATATCTAGGCCAGCCTTGGTATATTCTTCTTGTAGTTTCTTCATCATGTAGCTGAGGTCGTCTTGGTCTTGTGCAATCACTACTTGATCGTCTGCAAAACTTAATGTTTATAGGTATTCGTTCCGTACCGGTACTCCCATGCCTTCGCATTTTCTTTTCCATGTAGTCAAGGCTTTCTCTAAGTATATTTTGAATAGGGTTGGAGATGTGGAACAACCCTGCAGGAGCCCTTTTGATGTGGTGAAGGCTCCTATGATTCTTGTTCCCATTTTAATGGACACTTTATTTTTTTTATACAGAGCTTTTGTAGCTTCTATGAGTTCCGTCTGTATTTCTAATTTGTACATTGCCTCCCATAGTTCTGACCTTGGTACAGAGTCATACGCCTTTCTCAGGTCCACAAATGCCAAGTGTATATCTCTATTTTTTGCTTTTTTCTTTTCCAACAGTAGTTCCAGTGTGTATATGTGGTCTATGCATGATCTTCCTGCCGTGAAGCCTGCCTGATCCTCTCCGATTTTGCCTTTTATCGCTTGCTCTATCTTTTCTCGCAGTATCTTCCCATATAATCTTCCTATTGATGATATTACGCTTATTCCCCTGTAGTTTTCGCATCGTTTTCTATCTCCTTTCTTAAATATAGATGTCATATATGCCGCCGTCCATTCCTTTGGGAGCTGTTCTCCATTTATGGCTTTCTGAAATATCCATTGTATCATCCGGTGTAATTTTTTTGATCCGTATTTTATAAGCTCAGGTGAGATGCCTCCAGGTCCCGGTGCTTTCTTATTTTTGATTGCTTTTATGGCCGTTCTCATTTCCCTATCTGTTATTTCTATTTCTTGTTGTGGGAATCTGCTTCGTCTTCGCCTGTTTTCTTTTCCAATGAATTGTAGTCTTTGTTCTGTTAATAGTTCCTTGTAGTAGTCCTTCCATTCTTTGTCCTGTATATTTCCCAATTTAATTTCTTCTTTTGAGTTTTGTTTCAATCCTCTCAGTACTTTCCATGACTCCGAAGTTCTTGTACCTCCTATATATGTTTCAATATTTAAGCAGATTCTTTCCCATTCTTCATTCTTTTGCTGTGTTATTTGTTTTTTCACTTCTCTATCTTTTTCTCTATATTCTTTATAAACTTCATCGTTGTTTGTAGTCAGCCATTTTCTGTATAGTTGCTTTTTTTCTTGAATTATTCTTTTTGTTGGTTCATTTATTTCATAATAGTGCTGTTTATTTGTTATATGTTCTTTTTCCCCAAGGGCTTCGAATGCTGCTTGCTTTATACTCGCCTTTATATGCTCGTATATTTCTTCGATGTTGCCGTATTTGAATTCTATTAATTTTTGGTCTAGACGTTGTTGGTATAGTTCTCTTATTGATTGTTCTTGGAGTAGTTCTATATTGTATTGTTTTTCTCTTATAGTGTTTAACGGTTCTTCTGTGGAGGGGGTCTTATTATGTTTCCAATTAATGCTCATTTTTGCTGTCAGTAGTCTATGGTCCGTTCCACATTCTGCTCCTCTTTTGACTCGCACATCTTTGATCTTTATTGTGGTATCTTGTTTGATTATTATGTAGTCTATTATCGATTTCAGCTTTCAGCAAATTTGTATGTGAACCAAATGAAAATTAAACGGATCTCACAGTACAACTACTTAGAAACTATAATCAGTGAGTCGTGAGAGAATACCCAAGAGATTAAATGTCGCATCGAAAAGGTAAAAACTGCCTTTTTGACTATGAGCTCTATGTTCAAGAGCCATGACCTCACCCTAGAAACAAAAATAAGGCTACTTAAATGTTACGTGTACTCAGTGCTTCTGTACGGAGTAGAAACGTGGACATTGAAGGCGGAAACTTTATGAAAACTTTAGGCTTTTGAGCTATGTCTATACAAAACGATCCTGAAGCTACCATGGACAGAAAAAGTCACCAATGACGAAGTCTTATGGAGGATGAACACAACCGCGGATTTTGTCAACATCGTGAAGAGCCGTAAGCTGCAGTATTTGGAACATATAATGATAAATCAAGCTACTCCAATGCATTTTGCAAGGTAAAATTTAAAAAAAGGGCCCCAGGATGAAGAACAATATCCTGTAGAGCATGGTATAGAAAGTTCTCAACAAAGCTATTCCGTATAGCAACCAAAAAGTCATCATAACCAGAATGATCGCCAACGTTCGGAACAAGATGTTCAGTTTAACTTACAATCGTTTTATTAAAACAGTTTTAATATTATGTCGGCCAAAACGACATGACTTTGTGCCATATTTCTAAGGATCGGATGTCCATGGGGCCTCATTGTTCTTCTTAGCTCCACTTGTCTTACCCAAACTGGGAGGCTACCACAAAAAGTGTATTTACTGAGTTGATCTGAGACGGTTCTTTATGTCTAGCCGCTATTATGACAAATCTCGCTTGACGTCTTATTTTAATAGCACCTTAAAAGAAAAGCTTTACGAGATTATTTCATTTTTGTACCAAACGCCGAGTGATCAACACTTTTACAACATCGCGCTGGTAAGTCTATCTGTCTATCTAATTTCTAAATTTGTTTCGAGCATTAATCTGAATTATCTGTTATTATTACAGACCTATGGGTCACTTATATTTGCTTGTACTGTATGTGCTGTAACGTGCTGTATAGCTTTCAATTTCAATTTCGTCGTATTTTATATAAAACACCACCTTTTGCCGTTTGAGTAGCAGCGCTCAGAGTACTTCATTTTGTCCATCTTTCAGCACATACATCCTTCTGTATTATATTTTTAGACACTATATTGGTAAAATAAAGATTTAGCGAATTATGAACATATTTTTCTTGCCAGCTTTCAATTTTTTCTTCGCAGTGTATACAGATTTTTTATTTGTACCATATAGTTGTTTTAATTTGGATTTTGTACAGTACCAATATACGAATTAACACTAATAACAACGTTTACTTACCAAACTGAGAGGATGCAATATCTTTACACAGTGGAAAATTGGTTTCCTCTATTGATTTTGGCTGTATGTCAGGCTGTACTTGAGTATCATTACTGATAAACGGTTCTGTATTGCTTCTAAAAATATTTCTTAAAATGTAGAACACCACTTAACTAAAAGTTTGGCTTTATTGCAAATTATCACACATTATCTTTTCAAATACTTTTATTAGTCCAGTTACTGTGGCATTTTCCCTTTAAATTTTTTATAACTGCACCGATTTATCTGAAATTTTTACAGTGGGTAGCAAATTACTCAAAAAACATAAGTTATATGGTGCCGATGTGTGCTTCTACCCCTGGGGTGGTTGGCACCCCATCTAGGGGGTTGAACTTTTTACACTCAAAATAACTACAGGAATTGATAGAGAATCAAATTTTAAATAAAAAATGTCATATAAATTTTTTTCGCTAAATCAATACTTTTTGAGTTATACGCACTTTTATACGAAAAAGTAAACTTTTCGCAAAAAAAAACATGTTTTCCAATGATTTTGTACGAATAACTCAAAAACAAAGCGTTTTATTACAAAATCTATAATGAACAAAAATAAAGCTTATAAAAAAACAAAGAGTTTGTTTTTTTATTCAGTTTTATAAGTACAATACTAAGCGATTTATAATTGTTTGAAAATGACTTTTTATTTTTGGGATACTATACTCGATGCATTTAACATCAAATATCGGAAAATGGACATCTTTTTTGATAAAAACTCATACAACCCTTTTTAAAGATCTAGAAAAAACCTTTAAAATGAGCTATGTTAACAGCCATTTCGATTAAAACAAAGCGAAATACGAAGGAAAGAATTTGAATTACGCTTGCGTTTAAAAAAAAAACGAGCAGTAACACTATTTCGATCAGAATTGAAATTAAACGTATATCTTCTACAATTCATTATTTTTAGTGTTATTTATAAGTTTTAAAAGTTTAGCCTGTTTAAAATGCGTATTTTTTGAAAAAATCATGTTTAAATTAAAAAAATTTTTTTTGATTATCTAAAAATTTACATTTTTTCAAAATAAATCTAAAACTGTAAGAGATACGTAAAAAATGGTTTTATACCAAAATGTTTTATTCTTAACAAAAATTTTGATTTTTTTATTTTTGTTGTAGCTCGAAAAATAATAAAGATATAGCCAATTGAAGTTTGAGATACAGCGGCTGACACACCTGTACTCAGCAGTTGGCCCCTTTACTATTTAAAAAGAAAGAATTTTAACATATTTTAATCTACTTAATCTTGTAGCTTTTGAAATTACCTTCAAAATATTTTTTTAATGGACACTGTAGCTTAAAAATTAACGGAGTTATTCTAAAAAAATTTTGGAGCATGTTATTTATATTTTGGAGCATCAACTTATTTTCTGTATATATAAATGCTTTATTCAAGTATATTCGAAAAACTGGTAACAGACACACTAACACTCACACAAATATGTATATAATACATACATATATATATATATATATATATATATATATATATATATATATATATATGTTATGTATATAATACATACATACATACATATATATATATATATATATATAGATCTAGCGGTTAATGTGGGCCCCGTACTAAAACGGTATTATACTAACTCCAGGAGAATATACACCGTGTATATTATTATCTGGCTAGCGCTTTATGTAGACTCCGACCAACACGTAGGATTAAATGAACTCCGTAATAGGGTAAAACACTTTTGGGATCCGTATGTATTCTTCCCCGTACACAACTAAACTCCTCCGATGTTGCCAATAATTTGATTAGTCGTAGATTTTTAAATTTTACAGCAGGTAGGTACGTTTTGGAACTTAAAATTTATTTAAATATCAATCAATTTATTCATCCCGAAATTTCACAAATACTTGGTTAATGTAGTTAAATATTTTATGGTGGTAATTTATATTACTTGCTTTAATTATTTTTAAACTTAAGTTAGTGTCTGTTATAAGCTTGGAAAAGGCAATTTTTATGTATTAGTATTTTTTTAATGCATTGAAACTGAAAAATTTATTATATTAATGGACGTTCCGATGTTTCAATTGCTACGTTTTATGATGTACAATATTTGTTTCATAAAGTAGTAAAATTTAAATTATAATAATTTGTAAATCAATCTTAAAATTATAATTTTTTACTGTCTAATTTCAATATTTCAATTTTTAAATGTAGGGAATTCAATATCTTACTATAATACTTTAGTATGTAACTTGTAACAGATACTAAAATAATAAGTAGGCATAACACCTAATTTCGCTTTAACTATAAATGTATCGTATAACGTAACGTAGCAATCAGTAGTGAATCATTACTCAGATAAAATATTTCGGTGACTTTATGGTAATTTGATTATAGCCAACATATCTATTACAATTATTACATATAATATGTTCGGTTGTTTTAAAAAATACTTTGTCGCTTGTAAATTTTGTATCATTCGTGATCAGGCATACGAGTATTTTATTTTTAATTTAGAAGTAAATGTATATATAAAATTCTTTTTTCTGTCACTTATTTTAAATATGGTTCACTTATATTCTTCTTGCTTATTTATTTTTATTCGTAATACTTATAACGTACGTAATAACGTACCCGTTGTTGCAAAAAGCAACAACGGGTACGAAAGATATCAGGTATCAGGGGTGGTATTTGTCAATCTAAATGCCGCCTACGACACATTAAATTAGAGGACATTTCTCCAAAAACTGTATGACAAACTGTAAACATCGTTTTATCCGCGTATATCTACAGAACAGAAGATTTTTCGTATCATTCAATGGTAATATGGAGAACGCAGACAAACGGTCTCGCTTGGGGTAGCGTAATGGCACCTACACTGTATTACATTTACACAAATGATCAACAGATACCAGTAGATACTAGGATTTTCATGTAGACCATACATTGCACAACCAAAAACTTTTGTTGCTGGAGTGGAGAAAAATGTAATAGATGCCTTAAATATAATAAAAATGAAGTACGATTTAATTTTAAGCCAAACCCCGAAAATCTTAGGAACGCTCCTTCAATTTTCCCAACACAGGCGCTTTCACAAAACTGAACATCCAATAGTGTGATGAAATCCTTGAACTCTGAATTTCCTATAAATACCTTGTAGATAGTTTATATCGCACGTTGTCAATCACAGAATCTTGTTTAAAACTAAAAGGCAAACTAAGGACCAGAAATAGTATGCTCCGCAAGCTTGTCAGCTAAAAATGGGGCGCACATCCTTTCACCCTTAAAACGTAAATGCTTGCACTTTTCTTCTTGCTTAACTGTCTTTTTCCTTTTATTCCGATATACTCTGTACGAGTACTAGAAACCAATTCGTTAAGGATTTTTGCTTAGTTGAGGAGATATGTTGTGGAATGCAATTTTTAGATTCCTCATGTCTCTAATAACCAGTTTTAACAAAGTCTGTTTTTCCTTGCAATTCTTAGAAGGCACAGATTAAAGCAAAATACTGAATTTGGTTTCAAAAATTAGTTTACGTTTTTTAACCAAGTTTGACATCTTGGCGTCTATGCATGTGTCCGATCTACCTTAAGCGATTTATTTTTCTAAACAATATATTTATAAGAGCTTTCTTTATTTAGTATGTGTTCTTATTCTATACGGATTTGTAGCAATATGATAATGAGGTTAAAAAAGTTTTCTTATTATTTTTCTTTCAAATATTCGGAGTTCTTCCTTATTTGTTTTAGTCATTGTCCATGATTCGCATTCATGTATTAAAATAGGTCTTAAGTGAATTATGCTCTGTATTGAATTGCTTTCTTCTGTTGATTCGCTTGTATTTGGTTTTTATTTTGTTGATTTTAAGTAAAACATTTTTCGTGCTCTCTTCACTTTGTTGAAGATGTCGTTTGCGGAGAGAGTTTCTTATAAGATCAATATCATTAGCAGATGCTAGGACTGCTTTGTACCTTGAGCCATTAATGAATTGCATTTTAAATAGACGTTATTTCTATTTTAGTAAGCTGTTCATTAAATTTTTGAATATTTGAATTCAGAATCTGTATTTTATTCAACTTTTTTATAACACAGAGTTTCTTGGCGCCTATCTTCATCTCTGTTTTTTTTTTGTTTAGCGTATCATTATTTTTCTTCCTATGCCGTCCCCATTAACGGAGGTTGGCGACCACATTTCTAAAAGTATCTCTGTCTTTTGCAACGTGGAATAATTCGTCTACAGTCATCTTTGTCCAGTCACGAATATTTCGCAGCCATGACTTCCTCTTTCTACCTATTCTCTTTTTGCCATCGACTCTACCCTGCATGATGGTCTGCAGAAGACTTTATATTCCTTAGTATGTGTTCCAGGTATGCAGTCCTGCGTACTTTTATTGTTCTCAACAATTTTTTGTCTCGACCCATCCTTCTCAGCACTTCCTCATTGGTGACCCTGGCAGTCCATGGAATTCTCAACATTCTCCGGTATATCTAAAATTCAAAGGCTTGAAGCTTCCTAACTATTTGCGCTTTTACCGTCCATATTTCTACTCCGTACAATAGTTAAGACCAGACGTAACATTCAACCAACCTCAGTCTCAGCGCAGTATTAAGATTTTTGTCATAGAACAATTGCTTGAATTTTAAGAACGCTGCCCTTGCCATTTCTATTCGTACCCTGATTTCTTAGTCTGAATCTAATTCTTTGTTGATGTAAGCTCCCAGATATTTATATTTTTACTCCCGCATCATTATTAAAAGAATTTTGCTGAATGTCGATCTAGGGAATCCGGTGGTATATACATGATGTTTCCATAACCAACGTTCGAAAATTTGTCTTACTGTAAAGTCATAAGGATTTGACTAGGAAATATAGTGCTGTTTACTAATAATAAAGTTCAAGCAACAATTCCTATATGCACTAACTTGGTACTGATATCTCTGCTCCCCGATACCAGGTAGCAGTCCCGAAAACATTATAACTGCTACACTCATGCTTCCAATTATCCAACGATTAGCCAGTCCAGGACTATACGCCTTATTATGGTACTGATATTGCTGCTGACCCTCATAAGTAAATATAATATGCAAGAAAGGTTTTGGCAATTTAATAGGATTTTGTATGTTAGAATATTATTTCTCCGAGAAAGTGAAAAATATCTATTTGCTATCCGGATTTAATTCATAGATTAAATATTAGAATGCTACAAAATAATGCTATTAGCAGCAAAAAACGATCTGATAGTAAGTAATGAGAAAACTAAATAAATTTCTTTAACATACAAGAGAGAGGACGTAGAGTAGGGCATAACGTAACAATAAACCCATATAATTTTGAAAGATTGCAGCGTTTTAGGTATCGTAGATAACGCTGTCACATAAGAAATAAAATGGAATATTCAGGTAGCTAACTGATGTAAATATAACACACATAACACTTTTAAATCCAGAAGTCTAATACAAATCCCTAAAATCAGGATATATAAAACAGTGATTAAACCAGTGCTATTGACTTAAATGTGACGAAAACGCTGACAAAACAATGTAAGTAAAACTTAGGTATTAATTAGATCTGGATTACTAGAAAAGCCATCAGAATTATTTTCCAACTTACAAAGGTCCGAATACTAACCAATACCGAGCCGGAACTAATGCCAAGGTCTAACAGATATATAAAGATAGCAACGTCATACAAGAGACTAAATATCAACGCCAAAGTTACGCTGGCTACATCCAAAGGCTTTCTAATAACTGTATTGCCAAGTTAAACTGGGAGAATGCCCCGAGAGAAAAAATGCCCTTAGGACGTCCACGAATCAACAGGGGAGGTAACATATGGTCAGATTTAGGAATAATGGAACTACCTACCGACCCATCATATTTATCAACACATGCCTGTACAACCAACTGCTATCCAACCTACAATCAATACTTATCTGTTGGGAACTATCAAATCCATTACATGTAGTCAAACGAAGTAGGCTTAAAAAAAGTTATCTTAGGAAAGGCACTAAAGAAATATTGATACATATTTTTAAAACGTTATTTACGTGGCTAAGTTTTCAATAGGAATGAGGAGACAAAAAGCAGAAAAGCCAATAGAACCTTGTTGCGTTCTGACTATACTATGGCGATAACCTTTACAATATAAACAATACTTGAGGCAACTGTTTGTCTCAATTTTGTCATTCAGAATAATTATGTCTGTATTTTTTAATTTGCTAATTTCTATAGATTCTAATTTCCATAGAATCTAAATATATCTTAAGGCCTTTATTTTAAATATACTTTTTTAGTAATGAAAATACGTAGATAGAACCTGGAATATACATTTAACCTTTAATCTCTGGGATAAATCCATCTCCTAAACAATGGCGCCGATATATTTAGTTAAAATTCTGTGCACTTATTTTAACCGTTTATGTCCTTATCATTCATATATGAGTTGTGACCGATATTACAAACTCATTTACTTTTCACAAAGAGACTTCATATTAACTATACTTATTACTATACAAATCTGATTCGAAATATCGTCGAAAAGTAACAGTGTGTAAAATTATTTTTAATGAAAAGTTAATTAGCCATTTCTTATGGGGTTCAAAAGAAAAGCTTTTACGAAAATTTGAGTACAAATAAGACCACCGTAATCAGTTGTACCCTGGGTAATGAATAATTAATTAATCGGCTAATCAGAATCACCCGGTCAATATGATTTTTGTCAAATCGGTCCTTTTTAGGATCAATTATTCTAATAATGTCTATAAATATTAAGGGCATATCTAGAGATAAAGACACTTTACTTTACTTAACCTTATCAGACATATGCGCTTAGCACAAATGTTACGTATTTCTAGTGCAGAAAATACATGGAGGGCAAAAAATAGTGTATTTGGTATTAAGCTGATCGCTGAAAATCACATAATAAATGTAAAAGTGCTATCTCTGCCGGCAAAGAAGCAAAGAAAAACTTAAAATGAGAGAGGACAAAACCAGTCAGCTGAAGGAACCTTTTAACGATGTTGAGCTTGGATCCACTATCTACGTATATAATGAAGAATAGTACGGCACTGACTGAAGATCTGAGCACAAAGCTTATTATAAAATTTGGACCAAAAATACAACAGTTACTGATATCCAAAGTCTTCAGACAAACAAAGCAAAGACAAAGTTGTTGCCTTGCTTAAACCTGGCAAAAACTCCAACGACCACAAAAGCTATCGGTCAATATATTTATTTTGTCAGCTTTACAAAATACTTCTCAAGAGGTAAAACAGAAGAAAAACTCAAATTAAAAGACAAAAGTTGCTATAGACAGGAAAGATCATGTACGTCACCAATACTAAATCTTGCCCAACACAGCAAAGATGGGTACAAAGATATTAGGTATGAGGAGTGGTATTTGTCAATCTAAGCAGCAATTTGCAGTTTTCATTCAACATCTAAGTTACGTTATGCCCTACTCTACGTCCTCTCTCTTGTATGTTAAAGAAATTTATTTAGTCATCTGGGAAAAATTTCTCAAACGATATTAATATTAAAAGGGACTTTAAAGAGCCAAAGCACGCTAAACCGTAAGGTGACTAAACCACACAAAATGGTTATTTGAGAAAAATTATAGCTCGTTCCAGAAAGAATTGTAAATATAACATTAATGTAATTTAAGAAGAAACGCTAAAGAAAAAAAACAGTAGCGGTTAGCCTAAATAAAGAAAGACAAAAAGATGTAATTTAATGTTTTGAAAAAATCTGATCCGAAGACTATCTGAAAAACATTTCATAGTATAGACATCGAGCGCGGCGATGCCTTTGCCGTCTGGCGGCCTATATCGGAAACTTTTACTACCATTTGACTATTTGTGTACGATTTTGTGTATGGTTAAGTGGCACACCACAAAAAGTGTTTTTATTTTCTCTTTTGTTCAACAATTAAAATGTATTACTATACTTCTAGATGTTCCAATACAATAAAGGATAATAAACATAAAGCACAGGGTACAAAATTTTATTATTTTCTATGTGCTAGTTGTTATAAACACATAAGCTATACTACAATCAAAAACTATGACCACTATGAAAAAATACGGTAGACTATAACTACATTTGTGCTTTAGCACTATAGTAAGAACAAGATAAAAATCTAAATTCCTACATAATTATATTAACGAGAAGTTAAAAAAACTTTTGTTCGTTATCAGTAATAGAAAGCGCATTTCAGAATATATTATGAAAAATGTTGTTGATATTACAATATCAGATGATAAGAATACAAAAATAAAAAACAACTTACCTTTTCAAAACAACAATCAATCACTTCATTTTATCAAGAAAAATTTAAAAATTGCAATGTAATTGAACCCATTTTGTGAGCTATAGTTACATTGATACTTATGTGGCAATTAGCTGTAAAGTCATTAGTCGTTTTCGCCGTATCATATTTTCCTGATATTTTTTGTAGGCAAGCGGTTTAGTTTGTGTAATATAATATCCCCAATTCGTCTCATAATATTTAGTTTTCAAAACAGATGTTACGCTAATTCGTTTAAATTTTTTAAAGCACTTTGCAGTACATTTGAAAATAAGTCGACAGTTTTCCTTGAAGTCTTTACTTGGAGATTACTCATTGTTAAATTTATTAGTTTCTTAGGTAAGCCTAGTTCTGCAATGGTATTTCATAGTTTTATTCTTATGAATATATCATGTGTTTGTTTAAAATCTATAAACCAGTTTAATGTTTTTTTTTTGTATTCCCAACAATTCTCATTAACTGCCTAATAGTAAATAATTAATCAACGATTTATTAGTTTTTCTAATTCTACACTAATAGTCTCCTATTTGATAGTTCACCTATTCACTCAATCGTTCCAGGTGTATTAGAAAAAATACTGTATATCCTAATAATTAACAGATATATAGCTTATATATATATCTTATATCGCAATAGTTTGTGCAGTACATTTTATTATCCCTTTTGTGTATGGTATGCTTTTCAGGCCAAAAGGTATATCTACCTAGGCCAAATCCTGAGACTTGACAAAGAGAACCAAAGTGTGGAAATTACTAGAAGAGCAGGACTAGCATGGGCAGGATTTGGAAAACTTAGTTGGGTGCTTAAGAACCGCAAAGTACCCCAATACTTGAGGAGCAAAGTGTTCAACCAATCCTTCCTATCATGACATATGGAATGCAAACCTAGACCCTAACCAAGGCAAAACATGAATAAACTAGCCACAACAGAAAGAACAATGGAAAGAGCAATGTTAGGTATACGACTGTCAGATAAAAAGAGGAGCGACTGGGTAAGATCACAAACAAAATTCGAGAACATAGCAACAAAAATTGCCAAACTTAAATGGAGCTTCGCGGGCCAAACTGCTAGACAAAAAGAACAACGTTGGAATATTACAATACAACATTGGAGACCTTACGAAAGTAAACGACGTAGTTCTTCTTCTACTTTTACTTTTATTGTGTTGTTTTGGTATATATTTTCGATTGTTTTGATTATTCAAAGAAATTGACATTAATTTGATAGTTTCCATTTTATTAGTACCTACTGATGGTATATAACTAGCATATGTTGGTACTATATATCAATTTGAACATGTGGAAGTGAGAGCACTCTCTTGTTAGTAATTTCAGTGTAAATTATGACGAAACCAGAAATAACCCATAATATTCTCCCCGTGTGATCTTAATATTTCCGTTGATTCAATAGTATAGGGTATACAATATTTTAATCAACGGTATGCCAGAGTTTTATTAGTTTTCATATATATTGTTACGAACATGCTTTTTATTTAAAAACGCTACAATATATTTGTAAAATGAATAATAAAGTTCAGTACAGGCAGTTAAACAGCTGATCTGTCAATTTAGAAGTAAGAGCAAGTACCAACTTGCTAAAAAGCATCTTCTTCTTCTTCTTAGCCTTGTGTCGTCCACGTTTGGACATAGGCCTCTCCCAACTCCTTCCATCGGTCTCTATCCTGAGTAACATATTTCCAATTTGTTCCGGCTATTCTTTTAATATCATCAACCCATCTCATCTGTGGTCTTCCTCTTGGTCGTTTATTTTCGTAAGGTCTCCAATGTTGTATTGTAGTATTCCAACGTTGGTCTTTTTGTCTAGCAGTCTGACCCGCAAAGCTCCATTTAAGTTTGGCAATTTAAATCCAGAAGTGTAATTCGAATCTCTAAAATCAGGATATATAAAATAGTGATCAAACCAGTGCTAATGTGTGGATACGTGACGAGAACGTATTAATTAGACCAGGATTGCTGGAAAAGCCAGCAGAGGTATTTTCCGACTTACAGAGGTCCGAGTACTAACCAATACCGAACAGAACTAATTCCAAGGTCAAACACATATATAAAGATAGCAACGTCGTACAAGAAACTAAATCTCAATGCTACAGTTGCGCTGGCTTTATCCAAAGACTCTATAATAACTGCATTGCCAAGTTAAATTGGGAGGATGCTCCAAGAGAAAAAATGCCCTTAGGACTTCCACAAATGAAGGGGGAGGTAACATACGGTCAGATTTAGGAATAACGGGACTATCTATCGACCCATCATATTTATTAACAAATGCTATCCTACCTACAATCAATACTTATCTGTTGTGGACTATCAAATCAATTACATGTAATCAAACGAACTAGGCTTAAATAATTATCCTAGGAAAGGCATTTCAGAAATATTGACATAACTTTTATAAACGGAATTTACGTGGCTTTATTTTCAATAGGAATGAGGAGAAAAAAAAACAAGAAAAGGCAATAGAATCTTGTTGCGTTCGGACTATACGATGACGATGATCTTTATATAAGGTATAGGGAGAGAATAATGTTTATGTTCAATTTAGAACTCGCTGATTTTCACCCTTTTGAATTGGGTATGTATATGTATTACCATAGAAAATAAAAGCAAGAAAACTATAATTATGAAACGAAAAGAGTACGAAATGAAAAGATTATATAAATCCCTTATATTTACACAGACTGCTTTACAAAAGGTGAACGAATGAACATAAAAACACAGCTGTTTTAAAAACTTAATATTATTAGACGAATTTAGGATCAATTTCACTCAAAATATGATATGCTAAAATATGATACTACAGGAAAAAAGGCAATGACTTTTACAGCTGATAGCTTATGAATATTCTCTCGTACTGTTATATAGCAGTTTGTTGTCACATTTTAACCTGTTTATTTCCTTATTATCCATATATGAGTTGTAAACCGATATTACAAGCTCATTTACTTTTCACAAAGAGACTATATATTAAGTACAGTTATTACTAAACAAATCTGACTCGAAATATCGTCTAAAAGTAACAGTATGTAAAATTTAAATTTTTATTGAAATGTAAAAGATTAGTCATTTTATGAAGTTCATCGTGAAAGCCTTCACGAAATTTGAAGTAACAATAAGACCACCGCAATCGAGCGTACTCTGGGTAATGAATGATTGTTAAATCGGTTAATTCTTCAATCACCCGTTCAATATGATTTTTGTCAATTCGGTCCTTTTTAGGACCAACTATTCTAATTATGTCTATAAATATTAAGGACATATCTACAGATAAAGACACTCTACTTTACTTAAGCTTATCAGACATATGCGCTTAACACAAATGTGACGTATTTCTACTGCAGGAAGCAAATAGAGGGCTAAATCTAGGGTATTTGGTATTAAGCTGATCGCTGAAAATAACGAAATAAACATAATAAATGTCGGCAAAGAAAAACATAAAATGAGAGAGGACAAACAAGTCAGCGGAGGAAACCTTTCAACGGTGTTGAGTTTGGATCCACTATCCACGTATATTATGAACAATATTACACAATATTATTCCTCCTGACTGAGGATCTAAGCACAAAACTAATTATAAAATTTGGACAAAAAAAATACAACAATGGCTAATATACAAAGTGTGTAGACAAGCAAAGCAAAGACAAAGTTGTGGCCTTGCTTAAACCTGAGAAAAACCCCAACGACCACAAAAGCTATCGGCCAATATATCTATTTATTTTTTCAGCTATACAAAATACTTCTGCATATGATCCTTAATATAAACCGATATTAAAAGAAAAGCTTCAATTTAAAGATAAAAGTGGCTATATATGACAGGATAGATCATGTTCGTTACACATACTAAATCTTGCCCAACACAGCGAAGACGCATATGAAAAATATCAGACATGAGGAGTGGTATTTGTCAATCTAAATTCTGCTTACGACACCTTAAATTAAAGCACATTTCTCCAAAATCTATGTGATATCCCCTTAGGTAATAAACTCACTTGTATTTTGTATTATCCGCGTATGCCTACACAACAGAAAATTTTCCGTATCACTCAATGATAAGAATAGAAGATGAAGATGGAGAACGTAGTAGAACTGTCTCCTTTGGGGTACCGTAATGGCACCTACACTGTATAATATTTACACAACCCATACCAGTAAATACTAGGACTTTTATTTTGTAGACGATACATCTATTGTTGCACAACCAAAAAAATTTTGTTGCTGAAGTGGAGAAAAATCTAAATATCATATCTTAAACACAATAAAAATAGATTATAAATTAATTTTAAGCCAAACCCTGGAAAAAGTCAGGCGGGCTCCTTCAATGTCCCTAACAGAGACGCTTTCACAAATTTGAACATATACCTGAACCAATAGTGTCATGAAATCCTTAAACACACTTTGTAATTCACAAAACTTTGTTTAAAACTAAATGGAAAACTAGAACCAGAAAAATAATATTCTTCGCGAACTTGTCAGCTAAAAATGGGAAGCCCATCCTTCCACTCTTAAAACGTAGACGCTTGAACTCTATGCTTCTGCTGCCGAATATACCTTGCTTGTATGGGTGATATCAATACATACTTAACACGTAGATTTAGCTATAAATTAGTCAGCCAAATTCAGCGGATAGACTCACATCCATACATAAGCTCTACAATATCGTAGTTATCAATCCACATAATATCCGAAGATAAGTAGCTAGAGAACAAAAGAAACAAAGTCTAGATTCGTAACATCCACTCCACGAATAACAACCCATTTTATGACTAGAATCGAGGAAAAACTAGCTAGACCAACACATCTGCAAGACATACAAAAAAAAAATAAGCTGCTTCTCGCCATCTCAACCCTCGAAAGGAACTTCCTTATGGTAGTTATCTTTCTTAAATCTGCAATGAGGACTCTTGCCTTCAAACACCGGTTAACCTGTGTGAATCTGGGGTGATACAAGATTCATTACACTTTCTTAGTTGACTTTGCCATTCCAATCGCTCTTTTTTGAAGGGACAAGGTTTATTTATTTGAACTAAACATGTAAAGTACAGTCAGTAAGCTATTACTTATATTGATCATTGCAAATTTGACACTAACTACACTTATATTGACTACATATTACCCCTAAATAGGAGATAAAACATTCAGTATGTAATATGGGTGTAAGTATGTAATATGGGTGAAGTGGTATAATTGTTGTTAGATAAATTAAGCATTCTTCTTTTTTTTTTGTGCACTACTATCCATTTTTACACAAAAATATTTATTTTAGCACTTCAATATTTATTTTGAGATAACTTTCTATCCAGAATTGTCTGTAGTACACAGATAAAACAAGAAATAAAATAATAAAAAATCTGTATAAAAGATATCATAAAACAATGGATAAAATAAAAGAAGTTCTTATCTATCGAATTCTTAAATAAAACGTATGAAGACATACTCACGTTAACAAAATACATTAGGAAATTTCCGCATGTAAAAAAAATCCAATTTGGTAACAAAATCCTTTTGTATCTATAAAGCTATTTTTAGAAAAGCACGTACCTACCAAAAACAGGTAGTTAATAGTATTCATATCTGTTACACAATGTAATGCGTTTGAATGATAACAAAAATAAGGAGTCCATATAAACCGTTCAGACTATACGCGAGAAGTATACAGCTTAATGGCAGAGTTGCCAAACTATCAGAGCTTACTTAAACCGATATACCTATGGTTCCAGTATACAATGAAAAAGATCTGAACGACCCCTATAAGATATACACGTGAACTAAGCAATATACATTCATGATACAGGGGTACTTAAGGGCTCCACTTAAATTTTTAAAAATTATGAAACTATACATGTTGACGAATCGACAGAGCCAATATTATGGAATGGTCAAGTGAGCTCCGTATATCGGTGTCGACTTGACCACGGAGCTCACTTAAACCTGAATTTTAACATGGGCAGAGTCCACTTTATGCCGTAGATATATATATATATATATATATATATATATATATATATATATATATATATATATATATATATATATATATATATGTTTATAATAAAAACATCATGAGTATACTTAATTTTTTTATTTAGACATTTACCAAAGGAGAATTTGTTTCGTGAGCATAGAGGTGGTTTTTAAGGGTTGAAACTAAGCAACCAAACAAAAAATATTTTATTGATAAGAAAGGAATTTTTGAAATTTTTGAATATAAATGTACATTAAAAACTTTTGAAGTTGTTTAAAAAGATTTCTTTATATATTTTGACATAGGGGTAGTTTTTAAGAGTTGAAGTGTTGCAATCAACCAAAATTATTTTATATAAGCAGAGAATTACATTGTAGATGATATAAATGCACTACAAAAGCGTTTGAACCTGTTAAACGATTTTTTACAATTATTTTTATTAAAAGGGGTGGTCTTTAAGATTATTTGAGGGTTGAAAATGTACACAATATCCATTATTATAATTGACAATATTTCAGTTACCTAATTTAATACGATTTAAACCCATAAAATGCTTTAATATAATTTTTTTTCATTATTTTAAATAAGGGGTGATTTCACCCCTTAAAAATAAAAAGCTCACATAGCGCATATATAACTTTTGAAGAGGGAGGTAAGATAAGCCTAATTCCAAATTTTTAGCAAAATCGATTCAGTTATAAAAAATTTAGAGGTATTGACCGCTTTTCCTCCACAGTGACTGGAGTATATTAACAATCACAGGAAGAAAGATTTTGTATAACAATTATGGAAAAATTGGAGTATGTGTAGAAGAGGAGGTACTAATCTCTCCATATTCTTTGTAATTGTAATATTGAACAAAACAGGAATTGTAGACTTCGTCATTGAAAGATCCACTTTTGTAGAATACATAATAATGCAGGAAATCCATCAGCAGAGAAAGAGTGTAAAAACTTCAGAAGCTTAAGATAAATATTTAGCCATTAATTAGCTCTGATAGTGTTAGCTTCCACCATAGACGAAACTTCAGGTAGAAAAAATTCCAGATTACAGCTTATATGCGACATATCTGATGTTCAAACGGATGTCATAGAGTACAAATAAAACAAAAACTAGCAAACAGGAGAATATAAATTGATCATAAATAGCTCGATAACCTTTTTCTGGGCTTGGCGTGTTTCATGATTTTTTCCTGTTCTGATCTATTTGTAATTTGTTCTAATAAAAAAAAACAGAGAAAAAAAATCATGCATGACAAATTAAATCTCCCACTCAGAAATTAATTCAGCAAAAATGGTTACCGCAAAAAACACATCAATAGGACCATTCATAGGCATCAATCTCCCACTTAATTCCAATATAAAAACTCAGATCCTCATCATACGAAAGCTTTTATTCCTTAAGTCAAAGATGTCTCTTCCAACATCGACCAAATCCCTTAATCAAGAAAAATAAAGACAATATTCACCCGCCAACAAAACCTTTTATCGATTATCCAATCAATCAAAGATAATATTCCAAATAAACAATACGGAGTTTATGAAATTCCTTGTGCAGACTGCTCCCGATCTTATATAGGCCAAACAAATCGTAGAATCCAAAATAGGATTTATGAACATTACATTTCTTTTCGCAATTCCGATTCCATTTCTGCTTTAGGTCAACACCATTTTCATACAAGTCTCAAAATGGAGTTTGAAAACTCTAGAACCTTAGCCTCCATCCGCTTCTATAAATCAAGAATTATCCAAGAAGCCACAGAGACTAAAAAAAGGCCAAATTGTCTCAATAAAGGAGATGACGGTTACGTTCGACATGGAGATCTTTCTGGAGACCTTGGAGACCCATGGAGAAAATATCGTCTACTCCACCTTCCAATCAAAATCCCGCCATCAGGAATCTTCGCTTCCACCTCCACTCAAATCACTCCGCTGTCCCCAGTTGCATTAGTACAGTAATTAGTGAACAATGTTGTAGCGTCTGGAGGCTCAGAAGACTAAGACCTCGGAAGCCCGGAAGAAGACGTCAGAGAGGATGTCGAAAGCTTGGCGCATACATTAATATAAAATACATAATTTAGATTTTAAACTTACTGTTCAGTTGTTGTCGGAGTGATGTTTGCAATCACATTAAAAATTAGTTCCGTACAAAAAATGAGCCCTATTAAACTAATTAACGTTTTGAAGAGCATAGGTTGGACTAAAATTGTCATTTTCCTAGATCACAATGTTATCTGGATAGATTTTATTGTTCTGTTACATAAAAGAAAGTATTTTTTTCCTAAAAATACATTATTAATATAAATATTATTCGTATATTATGTCATAAATGTTTAAAGTTTCAATAAAATACAGAAAAAGCAAAAAATATCTCTCCAGAACATAATTTATCTCTTCGTTACTAGTGCTCTAATGTATTCGTCTGTTTTGTGTCCTTCTGCCCTTCTGCTTCTCATTCCTTTCTTTTGTAGTCTATTTGCGTACATGCTTATATA
This sequence comes from Diabrotica undecimpunctata, assembly GCF_040954645.1. Taxonomy (NCBI): domain Eukaryota; kingdom Metazoa; phylum Arthropoda; class Insecta; order Coleoptera; family Chrysomelidae; genus Diabrotica; species Diabrotica undecimpunctata. Next base: position 7,118,668 of record NC_092804.1, read on the forward strand.
CAATACGATCCCCATCGGAGTACCTATTCATTAAAAACAAGGATAAATAGTTAGACAATGAAGCAGCTATACTTAATATAAGTACTAGTCTCAGAAAAAAGCATTAGGCATTATTTAGAAAATAAAATCAGTCCTTGAATAACAAAGATGGTTGATAAAATATGAAGGATGTCTCCCACAAGAAATTTTTATTATTCAATTACAAAAAACGATGGGAGAGCCAAAAATTGCTTTAAGATTGTATATAAACAGAGAATACTAATGCAATCTTCCTCTTCACGTGCTATATCAGATGTGTCAGACATTTGCGATCACTTGTGTTACTACTAAAAACTAAAAACTTGGTTTTGTTTGAGTTTATTTGGCTGGTCTTACTTATTGGCGAAAAAAGACTGAAGAAATACCAAAGAAAGAATTGGAAGAAAAATTGGTGAACATTATAAATATTATATTTTATAATACCAGCTAGTTTCGACTTTAGGTCCAGTAGGACTGGAATCTACATCATATTTCTCAATCGAAAAAGGCGTACGACAGGGTTGTGTTCTGCCACTCCTTCTTTTTAATCTTTACTCTTAAACGATTTTCGATAGAGCCTTAACTGACACTGAAGATGGAATCAAAATCAACGGACAGACTATTAGTAATCTTCGCTCTGCTGATGATACAGTCATAATAGCTGATAGCCAAGAAGCGCTACAACGACTAATAGATAGAATAAACACTGAAGGAGCACGACTGGGCTTGAAGACTAATATAGACAAGATGAAGGTAATGGTGGTTAGCAGAACACGAAATGTGCAATTAAATATAAGAGTAAACAATAAGAACATCTAAAAGGTCCCCAAGTTCAGATATCTCGGTAGTTGGATAATTGAATATCTAGATCCAGACATAGAGATACGTAGCAGGATTAAGCAAGCCAGAACAGCATTTACTAATATGAGAACCTTGCTAAGCAAGAGCAGCCTTAACTTAACGCTTCGATATCGCTTTGTAAAATGTTACATTTTTTCCATACTGCTATATGGTGTAGAAACCTGGACCATAAAGGCCAATGTGATGAACCGATTGGAGGCCTTTGAAATGTGAATATTTAGAAGACTACTTAAAATTCACTGGACAGATCACACAACAAATGTCGAAGTATTAAATCGAATGGACAAAGAACGAGAATTGCTGCCAATAATAAAAAGAAGAAAAACAGCTTATCTGGGTCATATATTTCGAAACTCCGAGTATCAGTTCTTAAAGCTTATTAGGGAAGGGAAGATTGAAGGAAAACGGGGAATTGGAAGAAAGAAATACTCATGGCTTAAAAACATAAAGAATTGGACAAACCTCGATGCCCATGCACTCTTTAGAGCCACACAAGGCCGAGAGGAGTATGCCAGAATTGTCGATAACATCCACTTATTGGATAGGGCATAATAAGAAGAAGAATGTATCAAACGTATGGTATCAAACTGGTTGACAAACAAGAGTATTAATGTTTGCCATGTCCAACACAATCTTCAGAACCCAATCCTTTTCAGCATTTATGGGGCATTTACTACATATTGGCAAAATATGTAGTAAATGTATTTCGTTTACGGGATCTTCTTACAACAGAATGGGCACATTTATTTCAATTAGATTTTAACTATCATTTTAAGTATGAACAATTGATGCAGAACTACAACTGAACACTAAAGAGTTCATAATTTGTAAAAAAAGAAATTTTTTTTAATGCCAAAACTTTTTAAAAATCTCAAATATTTTAATTCTTGTTTACTCACAGATCCTTTCGTATTTTTTTAAATTTAAACAAATATATATATATATATATATATATATATATATATATATATATATATATATATATATATATATATATATATATATATAAATATATATATATATATATATATATATATATATATATATATATATATATATATATATATATAACTTTTACCTCTCGTCTCCTAAACAAATTACTTGAAAAAACCATGAAACCTTAAACAAACAATTAAAAGCACAAAAATGACAAATGCACTCACAATACTTTGCCAGATTGTCGGTGACGAATATGGACCGGACTTTTAAACAACATGACGTGGCTTTAATCAAATAAAATTATCTACAGCTACTTTAGGATTACATTTTATTATTATTAGTATATGCAAATAAGTGCTTAATTTTCATGGGCGTTTGTGTCAAATGGGTTTGTTAATATTTATATATTACATTAAGGTTGATTAAGACCAACAGTCACAGGACAATCAGATCATTCACACACACAGTCTGGGCAGATCACAGTCAGTTTACATCAGCATTCAGGTCGATCAAGATACCTAAGAGAAAAATACTACAAAATAGCATAACTTTTGGAAGAAGAAGTGGAGCCTCGTTGAGACTGGGTTCACAAAATATTTTTATTCTGGAAAGAAGAAGGGGATTTCGAAAAACTGTACATAACTAGTGGACGACGAGACAAAATTCGTACAGTACAAGTAGCATTGTGATTTGCTTAATTTGCTGTCTCTGAATAAAGACGACATAACAAAGATGGACACTGACTATAGAAGAACAGTAACCTTAGTCAAAAAGCTTATTAATAGCTACCTTGTTCTAGTATTTTCTCAAATTATAGAGAAATCTTTTTTCACGAACGTAATTAATTAATTTTTTCGTCCTACACTGTTAACAGTGTATGTTATGATACAACAACTAAAAACAGGTGGCTGACTGACTGTCCTATTCGCACCAACCCGGCAGTGTAGTCAAGATCAAGTTACAGTCTTCATCGCTGGCGGAGCGACTGGACAGGCAGTGATTTGCCTATACTGTGACTGTAAATGTACTATGACTCTAACTGCGACGTGACTGTTGGTCAGAATCAACCTTAAGGTCGATTCAAACACATCAGTCCCGTCACAGTTCCGGCGTCGAACCGGTACCGTCTCGTCACAGAACTGTCCATTCGCACACACCCGGAATGCATCAGTCTTCGGCGACTAATCTGTTGAAAAGATGGAAAGTTGCTCGGATGAAGAAAAAAGATGTCTGGACGAGGAAGAAGAAGAAGCGGAAGCAAACCAAGCAAAAAGACCGAAATGGATCCATGACGCATGGAAAAAAGGGATACCGAAGTTGCATACGTGACACTATATAAAGAACTGCTTCATGAAGATGTAAAATTTCACCAATATTTTAGGATATCGAAAAATTGCTTTAACGTATGGTTTTCAAAAATTAAAAAAAAAACTGAAAAAAGAAGACACACACTGCAGAAGATCTATTTCACCAAGGCAGCGTCTTGCAATTTATTTAAGGTACGTACGAAATAAATAAATTTATAAAATATAATTTTTTTTCTAATTTTAAAACGTGATTTTAAAAAATAATGATGAATTTTTGATTCGTTTTACTTTTTTAATCAATATTCTGGATCCAAATAATCCAAATAATCTCAAAAACATTATATGTATACAAAAGGTATATTACAGGCCCAAGAACGTTACATTGTGGGAGCTTTGCTTTTAGTTTGAGCTTAACGTACTCATTTTCGAGGTTAACTCTAATTGTTTTAATGATATACTAGCGGACCAACTCGACATCGAGTTTTTTAAATGAAATTTTTATTTTGCGAGAAAAATATACAATATATACAATGGCCGGAAGTAAAAATATTTTTATCAATAACTCAAAAACTATAAATGATAATTTCGTGAACTTACATTTTTGAACGCTACGTTGAATTCTGTATTGATTTGACTAATACAAACGAAACCGGAAGTCGACCTCAAAACCGGAATGCAATTTTTAGTTCATCAAATGTCGACATGGATATCATTTAGCAGTTAATTTTGCATGCTGATCACGAATCCGGTGTCAGATTTGCTCTATCTTGACGTTTTATGCACGTTTCGGGCCACTTCCGGTGTCGGATCGCAACCGGAAGTACATATTTAGATTCGTCTCGACGAGACCTTTCGATCCATATATACATTATGGGGTCTAAAACTTAAAGTAAATTTTAACTTCCGGTCATCCCAAAACCGGAAGTGAATTTTTGTACCAAAAGTATATCTTGACAATCTCATACGTAATACTAATAATATTCCGAAAAAATATTTTAATTATCTAATATGGTTTTTGAGTAAAGTGGTGGACAAGAAAAGGGCTTAGCGTTTTAGTATATAAGATGTATGACTAATATTTTAAAACGTTGCAGAGGAAAAAGTAAAATGCCAGGGGTTGGCTATATACCACAATTTAAAAAAAACTTGCAAAAAAGTAGACTTCTATCTTCTTCTTCTAAAAAAATATTTAAAATTTATACAAAAAGAATAAGTGAAACCTGAAAGTATCTTTTCACTTTAAATGACACAAAAATAAGTAGAATTTTGGTTGCTAAATTTCTAAAAATAAGGAAAATACTTACATTTTAAAAAGTAGTTCAATTGCTCAAATATGTTTGTTATGTTTTTTTTAGCTTCATTAACAGATCTTGATGATATCATATATATTATTATTACCTCGGCAGTTTCCTATAGGATACGTTCATAAAATATGCTAAATTTGTTCATTATAAGCCCTTTAAAGAAATAATAAATCAGACAGTCAAAGCAAGATAAAGGATGGGTGATCGGATATCTTAAAATATTGTGCTATTTGCTTACCGCTTTGCTTATAACAAAAAAACGAAGACGACTTATTAAAAAAAGATATGATTCCAGGTTCTTAATCAATGAGGAACTCTGCCAGTATATTCATGGTACAAATATTATTACAAATTAATCTGAAAACATTACGACGCTACTGGTGGCAACGAATATTTTTTGTTTATTTACTTAACCACTTAAATATTTACTGCTAATAACATGTAACTTCATTGTTCAAACATATTCTTTTATTTTTAAATTTTAAAAGTACTTAAATTTAATTAACCTTACGTACAAATAAGCCTATAATAACTTTAACTTTTGTGTATTTACTTTTATTTGTTTCCTTTACGATAAAAGTAAATATAGTACGCCTTGAAAACGAGGAATATTTTTATCGTATATAATAATCATAAAAGAGAAAATTTTGCCGGCAATATTTTCGATTGGTATGAAAGTTTGTTGCCTGGTAATTTTCGCTAATTAAATTTTGACAGTTAAAAATTGCCAAAAAGCAACAAACTTGAATAAAACCAGAAGAAAATTTTCCCGGTAAATAATTCTCTCTTGAATGACTTTCGACAAGACTATTTCACGAGACAATTAATGCACCATATCATTGAAACCTAATCTTTATTTATTTGTTAACAATTTTAAATATACAATTATTATAAGCTATAGTAGTTTGCCCATTCTTTTCTACCAAAGCATGATTTTGTATATTATTGACCTGTAGCATTTGGGAATTCGAAGGTCCAACTTCATTTGTTGTTCTGAGATTTTCTATCAACTTCAATATAGAATCCAGCTGCAGATATGGGTTTAGAGAGCTTGCATTTGAGTGACTCGTTAATTTAATTACCTCCTATTCAGAAACACCTTGCTTAAATAAGACTGACATAGCTGAAGATCGATGAGAGTGGTTTGTTATTTTATATTTATTCTGCGTCTATTCCAATTTTTTCAGCTGACATTTTTGTTCACTTAGATACGGGGTTGATTCCAAGTGGACAGTTTTTGAACCAAGATTCATTCGTCCAGTTGGGGTAAACGGTAAGAAAGAGTCTGTCTGATAAATCTTTTGTCCCCTTTTTTCAATTAATTACAAAAATAATCTAACTGGGCATAAATTTTCGTTTGATGAATTTCTTACCAGCCATTTGCTGCTTGCCAAACTTTTCAAACAGCCTTGATTGTTTTGGAAAAAATGCTGTTGTATTCAATTCGGTCCGTAAATTCTCCCATAATACCAAATTCCTTCTGGAAAATGTGAATATTACAGTTTACGGCCTCATTGCCTCTCCAAGTAAGTTCAAATGAGCAAAGGTGAAAAAACTTTTTTTGTGCTCCATCGGGGGTTTCCTCGTAGTAGCTCTGGATGATTTTTAATAGTTCTTTCGGTGGATAATGCTTCTTTTTCTTAAATACTTTGAAGCTGCCTTTGCTTGGTATCTCTCTGGCCAATTTTGCACATTTGAAAGATATATCTGTGAAAGGGTCAATTTTTATGCCGTACTCCGTAAAATATTTTTCTTGTGTCATTTTTGCTGTAGTATTCGACATTAACTTATATTAATTACAGACGACTCTTTATAGTCTTCATCATCACCTCTTTTCATGTGAAGGACATAATCCTTGAAAATTTTCGCTTGTTCCGTTATTGTAGTACATCTTTTAAGCGTAAAATTTCTCATCCGTAGGAACTCGGAAAATTGGTCCAAATAGAGCTTCTGGACCTCTGCGTGTTCAGTGGGACATTTTTCGAAACCAATTTTTTGATTTCTTCACCTGACTGGCATTCAAATATTAATTTTTCGTCTGGATTCATTATATCTGTCCAAAATTGATTACGCTTCAATGACGTTTGTCAAATCGACAATAGAAGTACCAGACACCATTCACCTGAGAAATTCTCAGCGACAAAATTCGCGACGGAATTTTATTGCTGAGAAATCACGGGTAGGAAAGAGTTCTAGTCTAGTGAAAAAGTCGTGTTGAAATGTGTGTATAGGGATTTTAAATCGAAAATTTAAATCAAACTTAACTTTGGCGTAGAAAGTACTTTTTTTTCTTCTGATTTTTTTGATATTGGTGTTTACCATCCCAAAGACTTTGTCGTAGGTGTAGGTGTAGGTACTCCTCTGACTCCGATAAAGGATGTACCGATTTCAAGATTTAGCACCCCTGCGTATGCGAGATCAAGGTTTTTTTCTTCGATTTATAATTAATATGGTTTTTTCATCTTCTGGAGTCATAAGCTTCTAGAGGCTCCTGAATTTAATCTGCTTCATCACAGTCCGACTCAGAATCCAAATATTCTTTATCTTTGTCGACAAGCTGATTCTAACAAATATTGAAGTCGCTGTTGTTCCTTTTCATAAGTATTCATCTACAAATACCTTAATTATAAGATAACCGCATGTTATTACAATTAAAATTTAATTCCCTTGTATGCGTTCAGTGTTTACAATAGTGCGTAAATAGTCCTATCAGTGCCTGAGACTAATATTAACTACTGACCAAATAATATCACACTAACTAACGGTGCCGCCAGTCTAGATGAAACGTCAAATGAAGTGGGAGAACTGCTAGAGTGGCGGACTTTTGCAAGCATATTTGGAGTTTTTATTGATATTTACAGTGTGTGTCGGTCTGTGAGACCCTACGCGAATATTGGAGGGTTAAAGAGCTCAAAACACAAAAAGACATACAGTGTGTTTTATTTAAAATGAATGAAAAATTAATGAATCATGATATAATTACGTGAATCACCCTGTACATTTAAATTTATATTAAAAAATCGTACATTTGAATGTTATACCTAAATATTAATAATAAAAATAATTTTAGGTGTCAACACATCATCTGTCTATAATATTTTAAACGAACATCGCCAAAATAATGGTGAATTTAGACCACCAAAACTTTATCAAAGCTCTAAAAAGTGCTAAATGAAATCAACAATGAACCAACTAACTAATGTGATCCTTCGGACCTACATCCTTTGGACCATATTTCAAAACAAGGTGCATAGACAAAGAGGTCCAGGAAGAATATTTATTCTAATATAAATAATAATAAATTTTGTTTTTGGATCGTTTCATTCTTGTATTGCAGGTTTAAAAAAAGATGTCGAAATAGTATTTTAAAGGTAAAAAATAAAATTATATCGTAGAGGCGACCACGATAGACAATATATGTAGGAAAACCATACGGTTTACTATTTGGATGACCTCGGTAAACATTGGCCATACTGTAGACAGAGTCTGGACTGATATGTTAATCAGCAGTGCAGAAAGGCAGAAGCTTATTGTGTTACACATCGGCTCTAAAGATAGATTTTTGAAAACGGCTTTCTTTTGTTTAAATTCAAAACAATCGACACTATCATGAAGACATGAATTATCGTTATTGATGAACATCTTTATTAAAAAAAGATATTTTTCTGAATACTCGACAATTGCTTTTCACTATATTTGGTCAATTCTCGTCTATTTTTTACTGTCTTTTAGTAAAATTTTTCATTTTCTCCACCGATTTCATCTACTATTGATTTATTACAAATATATAACTTGGTTTCTTTTGTTTGGAACGCCAAATTAAAGTTGACAGTGATATATAATACCATTCACAAATCAAATTTTACTTTGATGGGAAATAAAACAAACTTTTTATATGCAAACACACATTCTCCCACAGACATCCCAAAAAATTTCATTAATAATAAAAACATTTAAAGAAAATAGATGTATCCCAAAAAGCACTTCACGCAAAGTGACAAAGTACTTTGAAAAGGGATAAATTGTAAATAACGCACGCGGAGGAGCTTCTGACCTTTTCCGTCTTTTCACGGTGCATGCTTTCTGCCAGATTAAAAGAAAAGTTTGAGCTCGACGAGGGTGATCTTTCGTTATCCTCATTTCGATGTGGTTTTTGTGCGGATTTGGTTCGCGAGAGACAATCAATAGGGTTTGCGTTTACGCACCTAAAGAATAAAATTTTTATCATTTTAGAAGTAGTTACTTTATGATTGTAACATTGAATGTTAAGAATTAAAATGAGTTACTAAAGTCTAATAAACAAAAAATAAAATTAGTCATTCAAAATCACACGTCATACCCGTCAAAACCAGTCGAAACTACGTCTCAATCATGCATTCTCGCCATCCGCTAAGAAAATATGTTTCCTGCTGGTCACTTTACAATAGAATATTATTTTTCTGCTTATAACGCAGATAAATGCTTATAGCATTTTGATTTCCTCTCGAATATGTTAAAACACCGACAAATATTCTCAATTTTTTTGCGTCGCTGAGATTGATAATATAAACATTTCTGGTCTGTATATAATAATTTTAATTGCATTCTTTTGATGTTCATTTCTCTTAATATTGCGCATCAAATAAATATCCACTTAGGTTGGTGAGAAATTATTGCGGGGAAGATTATAAAATCACTCTACAATAGACCACGATAGGAGTCGGGTCATTGTTTAGTTAGAATTTTTCTTTTTTAAATGCGTAATGGTTTTTCGTTATTCGTTTTTTTTTTATCGAGAATTCAGTAATGTAAAGAGTACTGTGGTAGCAGTGTGGAGTTTGGTTAGGAGTTGAGATTTGGATTTGGAAGAGATAGCTTTCAGCGTGTAGTCTTTAAAGCCGGCAATTTTTTTAAGTTGAGAGGTGAATTTGGAATTTTTGGCAGTTTTTGTTGAGGTTATCACCGATTGTTTCTGCTGTACCCTATTTGAGGGATTTGTAAGACGGCATCTCCAACCATTTGAGAGATCCACATGGTTTTAAAAAGGAATTGATTGGACGAGTTTTGAAGATTGCAGTTTGTTGTCATCCAGGATAATCCAAAGCCCGAATCAGTGACAACTTCCCATGGTCACCCCAGACTATTTGCAGTTTGTGTGAGGATACAGTTGTGTGTTGTTTACAGTGTTTTTGATTCAATTCCAATCCCAAAAACTTTATTAAAGAAAATACACCAGCCAGTGATATCAGGTACTTTTTATTAAAATAATACAAAGTAAAAATAAACAATTTTTCATTAATAAAAAATTTTTTCATTTTCTTCTTTTAAATAAAGTTAACAATAATTAAAATTAATATTTCAAAAAGGTTTGATATTTCATTTCGATATATGACAGTCAGTATTATCCTTTTCTGTCATTTGGTACATAACCATTCATTTAATAAGATTTTCACCCTTTAATATTTTTTAGGAAAGAAAAGCCTTTCTTTTCATCCAGCAAGAGGATTCTTTTAAACGGCGTCCATTTCAAATAGTTAAGGAACCTTAGTGTGTGTTGTTCAGAAAATCTATGTAAGTATTTTTTTGATTTCTCTCTTTGTAGTTACCCCTTACAGTCCCTCCTATATTTACTTACGACCCAGCTCTCCAACCAAAATAAGAGTGGCCGTTCGCAGACGTTTCGTTTTGTTTGCTTACCCTATCTTCAGAGCAGTAATTGCTTAGTCCCCACTTTCAACCCCCTATAAGTGATACCCAATGTGGTAGGTAAATTATATCGATATGATAATAATAAAAATAATACATTAGATATAGTTTATAAAATAAGGTTTCATTCACATTCATAATGTGTCGACTGAGCGGATGAACTGGTGTCAACTATATACCAAAAGATGTAAAATATTCAAATTATTATATTCTTTTTATTATAGAAATATATTCAATTATTTAGTCTATCAATCGAAAGAGTATTAGCAACCGCAGATGCTTGTTTGGTCTGTATGTACATAATGTCTTCTAAAAATATGCCAAAACGTGCTTATTTGGAAGAAGTTATACATCAAGTCATGCATTACGTGAATTATATTGTTACAAATGCAATCCTCCCCGCAGTTGATCCTACGTATTCGGCAGTAAATAGAACGAAAGGCAATCATCAAGATTCAAGGGTTATTTCTGAGAAAAATTTAATTATCTTAAGTGTCAAAATAATCGAGTTAGTCTATTTAATAGTAAAATTATTCAATGTCCTGACATTATGTCAAATTGTTTTTACACAGCAAAATAAAGATACAACAGATGAATCAATAGCTGCATTAGCAACTAAATCAACTATTGCTGCAATTACGCAACGAAGCAAATACTTTATTCTTACAAACGTAAATAAAAACTAAATACTCGCCAACGGAAAAATTGGACTAGTAAGAGTAAATGTTTAAATGACATGGTACGGAAAACAGGAATAATACCAGTCCAACAAAATGAAAAAAGTCGGCGCTTAGAAATAACGAATTTTAAATATTTTTAATGACCTGATTTTAAAAATAGTAGTTTTGTTTTTTTTTTTTCGATTGTATAATTTTAACTTCGCTCGAAAAGATATACACAAAAAGCACCTGGGAATCACCAGATGGGCTACAATAACATGATAGATTATATTATTGTAGACTCAATGCATTCTAATGTGGAGCAATTGTGTGCGGATTCTGATCATTATCGGATCGAAACTAGATTAAGGGCAAGAATTTTAAACATACATAAAGAAAACATAAATGAAAAGTGGGAAGTGTACAGAATTATCGTAAAAGAAGCAGCTGGAGAATTACTACACATGGTACAATGAATGACTAGTTTGACGAAGAATGTCAGATTGTAACAGAATGAAAAAACAGAGCATATTTACTGATTAAATAGGGGCACAGAACCCTGCAAGCAGAGGAGGAATATAAATAACTACGTGAAGATGAAAAGAAAATCCACCGCAGAAAGAAAAGAGAAAATATTAACAAAGAACTTCAAGAATTACAAGAACTAAGTAAGCCAACAGGGACAACAAAATTTTACGAGAAACTGGACAAAAGCAGAAAAGAATTCAAACAAAAGATGTGAAGAGATATAAAGCGTAATATTTTGACAGAACAGCCCGAAAAACTAAGAAGATGTACAGGACATTTTAAGGAAAAGCTTGAGTAAGGCGAACCCTGACATACCTAACTGAAGTCCTAACTGTTTGCGAGAACTTTTCACATTTATACTCTTCCTGGTAGTTACTAGCATGAAACGGCGGTTTATATTCATAGTACGTGGCTTGTACTTCCTTTAACTAAAATATTTTTTCCGTTTTATCCAGTACCATTTTGCCAGTTTGGTATTCTCTTAGCTTATTGGCGTACCTATTCAGTCTGTCACTTAAAATATTCCCTACTATTTTCAGCTATATTAAGCCGGTATTTAATCCTACTATCCCTCTGTAATTTTCGCAGCAAAGCTTATTACCTTTTTTATGTAGGGAATACATTAGTGCTCTGGATATGCTCATATATAAGTTGATGTTTAATCTTCTGCCTTTAGAAATTCAGAAATTCCACCCTCAACAATTTTTTTCTTAATGCTGAATGTTTATATAACCATAGCGACTTCTTTTCCTTTGATAATTCTGTAATGATGTCTTCCCCATCGATAACATTTACTTATAACTCATTGTATGTTTTTCCATATTCGTGTTCTTGTTTCTTCAATAGCGATTGGAAATAATTCCCTACATTGTTTCATAATACTAACCAAGTTACATATCAGTTTCTTCCCCTGTTAATATATAAACTATTTTGCGCTTATATCCTTTTATCTGCTGTTTTTAATTCTTGATAGAATTATCTCATGACTTTTTTTATTTTTTCTCTTTGTTGCATTTTATACTTATTTCATTTTTTTTCTTTCTTAGTTTTTGTCATCAACAACATCGGATTATTTTTTTATGACACAAAAAGAAGAAGAGGAACTACATGTTAAGAATAAAGGTATTCTACAGAAAAAAGTATACACTCTAGAGTACACAGAAAACTGGAAATGAACATCAATAATATTCAGTTTGGATTCCGAAATGGACTTAGAACAAGAGAGGCGTTGTTTGCACTGAACGTTATGTCTCAAAAATGTCTTGAAATAAATCAAGATGTATTCATGTGTTTCATAGATTACAACAAGGCCTTTGATAAAGTGCGGCATGATCACCTAATCAGACTCCTAACAGAAAAGAATCCGACTAATAGCAAATATGTACTACAATCAGAAAGCAGTAGTGAGAGTAGAGAATAATACCAATGAAGAAATTGAAATAAAGCGAGTTGTGAGACAAGGGTGTATACTGTCACCAACCCTGTTTAATCTCTATTCCGAGGACGTAATGAATAGAACACTCTCTGAGCAATCCGTAGGTATTAAAATAAATGGTGTTAGATTAAACAATCTGAGATTTGTAATATCGAAATCAAAACAAAATGTCCAAAATTTATATTTACACAATGAAATTATCGATCGAGTTAGCAAATACAAATATTTAGGCACTTTTATAAATGAAGACAACGATAGCTCAGCAGAAATCAAAATAAGAATAGAAAAAACCAGATCCATATTCACTAAAATGAAGAGAGTGTTCTGCGGAAGAGATTTGAGCCTTGAAATGAAACTTCGCCTGATGAGATGTTACGTACTTTCTGTGCTGTTCTACGGAATGGAGTCTATGGAATGGACGTTGAAAAAGATTGATACCAAAAAATTAGAGTCATTTAAACTGTGGATGTATCGCAGAATCCTGAGAATATCATGGACCGAGAGAGTCACAAATGTCGAGGTCTTGAGAAGAATGAATAAAGAAAAGGAAGTCATATTTACGATCAAAAAACGAAAACTGCAATACTTGCGACACATTACAAGAGGCGAAAGATATGAACTGCTTCGAATAATTATGCAAGGGAAAATGGCAGGAAAAAGGTCCATAGGAAGAAGACGAAACTTCTGCCTAAAGAATCTGCGGGAGTGGTATAGCTGTAGCAACAACGAATTGTTTCGGTCAGCAGTTTCGAAAATACGTATAGCCCTGATGATCGTCAACTTTCGGAACGAAGATGACACTTGAAGAAGAAGACAGAAGAAAGTAGAGTGTTGGACATAATTTTAATATTGTTGAACATCTCTTTTTGTTTGACATAACTTTGGTGTCACTTGACCTATTCTACCATTTTATTTTTTTTATTTTTTACAGTGTTAGTTAAAAATTAAAAACAAAAAAATATATAACTTTTACTATATAAATCTACTAATATTACTTATGTTCTGGTCGCGCTACATTGATTGTAGTTGTTTCTTTTTAAAAGAAATTATTCTCAAACTGCAGTAAATCCCGGGCAAAACCTCTATTGTCTCAATGAAGTTATCTCAACGTTGTAAGATATAAGTGGATTGTAACTTGAAGCAACTAGAACAGTAGACAGAGTAAATGACAATTCTGTCTCTAGGGGCTTAGAATAATTTAGTTTTAACGAGTTTCTGTATACAGAAATATTTGAAATAGTTTCGGTACAAATTGTTCGTGCTTTAAAGCTCGACGCAGATCTTAGTAGGGCTTAAAGAAATTTGCAATGGTAATGGACAACGATAAACGAGGTTTTGTTATACAGTAAGGCCATACACGTCTATATTAATACATTATTTATTTTATTTAAAGACATTGTTTTATAATGGGTTTACAGTTCATTGTACACTCGCGATCATAAAATCCGAAAATCCGATCCTTGAAAATCACCGATATTTCATTTTTACCGAGCTTTACCGTAAATAATAATAACACAAATACAAACTAATGCATGTTTCTGAGAATTCTTGTCGGCTTATCGGTTTCCTTTGTAACAAATAATTCCAATAGTGCGGATTTCGCGAAAATGTGCACACTTCCCAAAATAAACGGTACCGTGTAAGTGCCGCTTGTTTTAAATGTCTCATTTGTGCTTCGACTTACTGTTCAAACGTAACGAATAAACGTTTATTATTGCCACCATCAGTGTTTATTAGTGCCATTATTAGTGTTTATTATTGTTTATTTTTTGCCAAAAAAGCCTTTGACTGTTGTTGAAACGGCACAAATTGTTGCGCTTGTGGAAAACGGTCACACTCAACGGCAAGTCGCAAGAAAAGTTGGCGTATGCCTTTCTACGGTTCAACGAGTGCTTCAACGCTTTCAGGAGACGGGTTTGCTAACCAGACGACCTTGCTCTGGACGAAGAAGAACGAGCACGGCACGAGATGACCGTTTCCTTGTGTTTCAGGCTTTACGAAACCGCACCTCAACTGCAGTTATGCATCGAAATTGTCTACAGAAAGAACGAAATCGCAATGTTAGCGTTGCAACAGTCAGGAGAAGACTTCGTTCCTCTGGACTATCTTCTCGGGTAATGGCTACAGGACAACCACTTCGCCGGGCGCAATAAGTTGCACGACTAGCTTTTGCTCGATAATACGCCCATTAGGAAATTATCGATTAGAGCAAAGTTTTATCCTCAGATGAATCCCGTTTCTGCGTAACTGGATCCGATGGACGTGTAAGAGTTTGGACGAGAACCAGTGAACGATTTTCACAAGCTTGCATTGCTCCAAGAATGTCATTTGGTGGAGGCTAGGTCATGGCTTGGGAAGGTATATCTTCCGACTTCCGCACAGAATTACCCTTTATCGAAAATGCCCGAATCTACATTACGGAGATTCTGGAAGAACATGTTATGGTCACCATGGCAGGGCCTGGAGAAGACGCCGTTTTTATGCAGGACCACGGGCGACCACACGTTGCCAGGATCAGTATGCAATATTTGGACTAGGTTTGAATTACGAGGTTACCCTGGCCAGCTACGTCTCCGGACTTGAAACCCATCGAACGTCTCTGGGACGATTTGTAAAAACATATTCAAACCCATACACCTCCTAATAACGCACAGGAGCTTAAGGATATGTTAGTGAGAGAGTAGAATAACATACCACAACATGTAATGTTGTGGTATGTTATTCCTGAGGAAAATTGAGAGTATGCCCTGTCGTCTGCAAGTGGTTATTAGGGCAAGGGAAGGCAATACACGATATTAGTCATTGAAATTTCACTGTTTTACCACGTTCTGTATTATACATTTTTTTTTCGTATGTCTGTTTTATCAACAATTTGGTTTGTTTTCTACTTTTTCAATAAAAACAATACAAAACGGTTTTTTTCTTTCAAAACAAACATTTATGACAAATAAAAAATACATTAGCCTAAAAAAACGTTATTACTGCACCAGAGGTAAAAATATTCAAGAAACCTGAAATTTTCAAAGTGACCCGGATTTTATGATCGCGAGTGTATTTTTGTTTATTCTTGTATTTCTAGTTTATTGGAGGAAGTTTAAATGGAGATAAGTTTTTTTGTGGCCTCTTAATTGATTTCGGCGGTAGTTACTATGTAGCATACTTCAGCGTCTCAATGGCTATAGATAGGGGAAATCTTTGCAGACCTTTTGTCTCGACAACGACAACCTGCGGCCGTAAAGACCCCAGCCTAACTTTTCAGTTAGCAGCACTGTCTGATGAGTAAAAAAGATTGTACTTGATTACCAAGCTGAAACCTTACTATTACTAGAAGTTAAAGTACTATTACTAGAAGATATAAAAAGAACAGAAGAAAATGTTTTTCTGCAGCTATTTTCTTGTGGAATTTTCATATAATGAAGATTCCGACACACAATATCTGCTGTCCATATTTTCTTAAATTTGAATTTTACCAACTTACTGATGGAACGCAAGATTACCAAGCAGCTTAAGATAACCGATGAGAGACGAGTGACCGTGACAAGTGAAAATAAACAATATGAAGAGAAATGTTAAAAAACCTAATTAATAGCTTTAATTGTTCTTTCTTTGTTAATTTCAGGTAACTTAAGGGTTGTCACTCCCGAAGGTACCTTCTAAAAAGGCCCTTTTAAAGGTACAACTGACAGAGTAACAGCGCTTTATTTAATTAAAATACAACTGACTTCAAAATAAAAATTTACAGTATTTATAAGAAATTAATTGATGAGGACCTGTCTGCAATATGTGTCGCGAAACTGCTGATCGGCTGGACTATTTAACTGCAATACCGCTGACAATCGGGGTTATTGTATCGTAATTGGTATGATACCTTATAATTACAAGTTTGTAAATTTTTTAAAAATAAATAAACTTTGTTATTTTCAGAACAACTTAATTTGGTTATTAAAAATCTACCTCCAACTTTTCCAATTCTATAGTTCTATAAAAAGTAGCTTTATCAAAATATAAGTAGTAAAAATTAATAATTTACAGTTAAAATAAAATTCTCTACTTGAAACCTTTCTCTGTATTTCCCCCTTTTTTGTGCGGAATCTAAGTGGTGTGAAATAAAAGCCCATCGAAGCAGGCTATCTGTCACCGTAGCAGAATAATCTTTATATATGGTTTCCACGTCAGACGCAGGAAATCAGCTTCCCTAAAAGAACCAACTAAATGATAAATTGCCAAGACGAAAAATATCTTGATGTCAAATCATTTAGAAAAAAAGTTCTTATACGTTACAAAGTCATCAAAAATATTAAATTTGTGGAGAATAAACTTTGATTACATTTAAAACATATTTCAGTATTTTAATTTTTTTCAGGAAAAGAGAAAGTGAAAAATATGTATTATGTATGAATAATTTATTGCTTTTCAAGGTAAAAAAATTAAAAACAAGAGTAAAAATTTGGTAATTACGATAAATTATTGAAGACTTCACCGACCAAGTGGGTTCCATCCCGACAATCGATGACCACCGTACAAACTGAGGTCTACGAGGACGAGAAAGGAATGAAAGAGCAGAGTATCTTCTAAAGTGCCGACAAAGAACTAACTCCACCAGTAAATACCGTTCATACACTGCTCACGACGATTATGTACATGGAAGTCACTCCACAATAGGTATCGAAATTAAATAGATTTTATATTCAATTCCGTCAAGATATCGAAGAGAAGAAACTCTAAAGAACGCCAAAACACACGCTGAATGTGGTTCTAATCACCAATTATTAATAAAAAACCAGGAATCAAGTTTCTAATTATTCATGTAATAGTCTAAAGTTTTTAGTTCCGATCCAGGTAAAAATTCAACATAAAGAAATAATACTTCCAATCTCTTTGTAGTGATCAGGCAGTACATCATGAGCCCAAAATATTATACACTAAGTTGAATAAGTTGAAACTAAAATTAAACTTGAAAAAATGTAGCCGGTACACATATGCCACACCTCGTCCATATCTTATGTAGTAAGGTCTGGAAACTAGAAGTGTGGCCTACCGATTACGTTACATCCACTTTGGTACTTTCTTCTTCTTCTTCCTGCTTGTATGTATGCTTTAAAGCCTACTTTTTCTTTAATATTAACCTCCTAAATTGCTTAAATTTTCGCACTTTTTTTTTGGTCTGTCAATACTTCTTCGTCCATTTGGTGACTTATCTCGTACCATTCGTACTATCCTATCTTTTGCCATTCTACGAATGTGTTCGTTCTGTCCCTGTTTCCGTTTTGTCACCCATCAATTTATGTCTTCTATATTGCATGTTCTTCTTATGTTTTCGTTTCTTTCCCTATCCAATAGACTTTCTCCTGATATTCGTCGGAGTATTTTCATCTCTGTTGTTTCTAGTAGTCGTCTCGTTTTAGATGTATCAGGTCTTGTCTCCGTCGTGTATGTTAATACGGGTCTAATAATAAAAGGATCAAAAAGAAAGTGCCTCAACTAAAGAACAACAGATCATGTCTGCCATGTTGGCAAATTACAAATAATTCACAAAAGACTCAAACCCTACATTTATCCAAACATACAAGAACAAATAGGCTTTATGACTGGACGAGACATAAAAACGTATACTGAACATACTATAAATTATAGAGAAGATAAGAGAATTCAACAAAGTAGGGTACACATGTTTCATCGACAATCAAAAGGCCGTTTATCAAGCGAAATGATGAAGACCTCTCATCATCTCCTTCACATTGGCAATTTGTATATGTCTAAGCTAAAATTAAAGTAGAAGATACCTATAGTAAATGTTTCTAGATACATAAAGAAGTACGACAAGGCTGCACTTTTTTACACAATGTATTTAATTTACATGGGAAATAGATTATTCTTAAAGCTTCAAATAAATAATTGAAATGAAGGAATATACACTGAAGGGACAAAGGTATCGAACTTATGCTATACAGATGATACTACCCTCCTAGGTAACACGGAAAAAGAAATCGACCAATCTCAAAGCTTTGACAATGGGTGATTGAATTATGATCGTGAAGAAAGTTATATACGTAAATTTTTAAATGAAAAATCACCAACAATGCTTATCTTAATAAACAAATAGAAAGAAAAATCACTCTGAGTAAAACTGCTATCGTCAAATTCCAGAGATTAGAAAAAGATCACGGAATCTCCAAAAACACAAAAATGAGGCTTGTTAGGTCACTCTTATTCCTTCAGGAAACGAATTGATGGTAAGAATACCATACACCCAGTAACGTATCAGTCTTAATCCTTAACGAACTCAACATCACTGAACGATCAAGCAAAAATATTCAGAAGATATCATAGAATATTTTGACCATGCACGTTATGCTGTAATATATACCTACCTACATCATATTCCACGATTCTCCTACACGAGTAAACGATTACGAAGACGAAGGAAAAAAGTAGATGCATTAAATATTTTTTTCTTCAAATGGCGTGGTATTGTGCTTTGGACTGCCGTAATTTCTTTTTCAAATAGCATCATCAATTGTCCGCTGTCACCGTATATTTGATGAAGCCTCCCCGAGAGAAGCTCTCTAGGAAAACATCTCGGGATGTTGCGATTTTGTCTCGAGTTAAAACTGTCGCTTTTTGACCTGTCTTCTTACATTCAATTGAAAGTCACACCGATTACAATGGCCTTAAATGGCAAGTGTTTAAGCGATAGTTAACTTATAGGGTAGGAAATAGTAAACATTCTCCACCACAGAGGACTATTAGCGGGTATAAGCGTAAAAAAATTGATATGAAATATTTTTTTTTAGAAAAAATGTCGGTTTCTTTACGGATTCCATTTCAAAAATGTCCACTCTAAATAAATCTTGAGGATGCTGGGCGAAATTTTTTGCAAAAATTGTTTAAACAATATTTTTAAACAAATTCCAAAAGTTAGCTTTTTTTGCCCCAGAGAACATTTTCTAAGGTTTTTTGTGTCATTTAAAAGAAAAAGATCTGTTGTAATTTTTCTCTAAAGTTAATAGTTATATATAGTTTTATAAGCAAGTAAACATATTTACAATTTCTGTCCAAAAATTTTGTTAGGCACTCTTCAGATTTGTTTAAAGGGGACATTTTTAAACAATAAGCCGCAAAGAAACCAAATCAGAAACATTGTTCTTAAGGAAGCGGTCTTCGACTACAAAGTACTCAAAAGTTTATAAAAACATTCGGTATACGTTAAATAAAAAAAGTGATTTTGAAAAATGCGATGAAAAATGCTACAATACCAAAAAGAACGTAAAATGTCTTATTTGATCTCTCTCTCTCTCTCTCTCTCTCTCTCTCTCTCTCTCTCTCTCTCTCCAAAGACGCTATAGCCAAAATCGGGCCTTGGCCTCCTCCAAACTATGCCTCCAACCTTGTCGGTCTCGCGCCGATCTTCTCCGGGTTCACACGTCTAGCAAATTTTGCGCGTCCGCTGCCACTTCATCCTCCCATCTTTTCCGTGGCCTTCCTTTTGGTCTTACGCCCTGTATTTTACTATCTAGGGCTCTTTTCTTCTGTTCCATCCGTGTTTAATGCAACTCCTAAATATGTGAAACTTTCTACCGTTTCAATATCGTCCTCTAATTCAACTGTGCGTCTGTTTCCCCTAGCTGTTGCCTGTGTTTACTTTTTTGCCTTTTGAATATTTATTTCTAGTTCTGTCTCTTTTGCCTTTGTTTTTAATTGTGAATATATTTCTGCCGCCTCTTCTGTTCTGCGAGGCATGATGCTGATATCATCGGCATAGGCGGCAATCTGTATTGATTTATTTGTTAGGAGATTACCTCTTCTTATATTCCTATATCTTATTTGATCTATTATAGCGCAATTAAAGATAACTTTTTATCCCAATTGGGATGTGTTAATAAAAGCCATAGTTTTATTTTGTGTATTTATATGATTCATCTCCATACACTTTAAACTGTCCAAATTTTTAAAAACCACTTTAAAATACAATCGAGGTCATGGTTAAGAAATATAATAATTGTTTTAAATGTATAAAATGTGAATTATCCGTTTCATTACAATGGTTCAATGGGATCAACGCATGATACAAAACGTGCTAGCTGATAGTCAATATATGGGTGATGTGTAATTTTTAAATAGAGCACTCCGATATTATTTACACGTTTCTTATCAGCACGTACTTATTTTTAAAAAATATTTGTTAATATATAACATTTTTATCTATCGTGTTAATTAAAGTGACGTAAAGGGTCATTGAATTATTAAATTAATTAGCTAGACAATACCTAATCAATATTAGATTAAATTATAGTAGTCAGCAAATAGTTTTAACTTGGTTTACTTTTTATCTTTCAGATTTTTTATATAATTTTATTAAACTCAGTATTCATGTTACTCCAACTACAAGATAGTGACCGGAATATTATGTAATTTTCGAGATATACTGGAGTATGCTCTTTTTGGCATTGTAATTGTTCTTGAATTATAATGTAATCTATTATCGATTTTCATTCTCGAGCACTCAATGTTGTTGTATTAAAATTTTACAACTAAATAACGTGTTCTCGATTTTTAATTTGTGTCTTTTGATGCCGTCTTTTACTTTGAGAATTGAAACAACGTATTTGATACCATTCAATTGTCTTCGTTATGTAACTGCAACAGGGTATCACCTTTCTCATTACGCATGCCTAGAGTATATACTCCGATTTTTTTCCACCCTACTTTTTCAAAGTCACCTATAAACACGTCAAGTTTATTATATAACTACGTAAGAAGCTAGGATGACACGTCTCGCAAAAACGTAGTTTTTCCGGCACGATAACTCCTAGCGCCACCTAGGAAAGAAATCTGAACTATAAAATGATATTTCAACCTACTGAGTAGTCAATCATATTTTGTTTCTGAACAAAACGTTTAATTAACAATATTAATAATATTAGAGAAGTAAAAAACTCGAAAAAAACGAAAAGTAATTAAAAGAGCCAAAGAAATAATTCTGAACACTCACAAGACACTCACAATATGATCCAGAAAACAACACTGCCTAGACACAATAAAACAAAAACTCTCCATTTATTCAGGTCGCCTAAGAAGATATAAAGTTAGTAACAACCGGAAATGCGACAATATACTTTTTGAGCATGCAGAGAGAGCTTTCTATAGAAAACTGAATTCCACTGTAGAAAATATAATTAAATCCCACCCAAGCCAAAAACAAATTCATGAGTTTTGGAGAAACGAACTTTCGACGCCAGCTACTCATATCAATAATGCTGGAGGGATTGAAGATACAACTGTCATGACTACAGGAATATTCCTTATGAACCTTTCACCACTGAAGAAGTCTCGAACATTATCAAAGAGCTTCGTAACTGGTAATCCCGTGGACCAGACGGAGTTCAAAACTTCTGCTCAAGTAGTTTTGTAGTGTTCACGAGCTTTTAGCAGTATTAATGAATAAAATTACTTCTGATTTACAGGAAATAACAACATTTTTTACTCAGGGAACCACTTATCTAATACCGAAGGATCAAAATAACACCCAAGATCCAGTCAAGTAAGTCTTTTATCTTTGTACAAATTGGACACATCCTGCATAATTCGGCGTATCTACCAATACTGTGCTCTATACAATATCATAGAGCCTTAACAACAAGAATGTGCTAAGGGCTCCATGCCTTATAGATATATTGAAAATATATAAAGTCGATGATACTCTTGTGACCTTTTTAAAGACTATACTGGCACAGTGGAAGACTAAAATGCACCCTCAAATACCTGGTGAAACCAATATCGAAATTGAAGATATTTACCGGGGCCTTTTCCAGGGAGAGCTTACTGTTGAATCTGGATCATAATTTGTATCTTGGTCACTATCATCTAATGGTGGATCACTATGTCCAACATTATTGCTATGTAACAGGTTGTCAAAGGCCAGTAGGTGGTGACCATATAAGACAGTGGCTTATCACTATCTGCGTAAAATATTTCACAGAAATAGCACTGAGCAAATGTGTCTGATTATTATATAGCAAAGAGGTCCTAAAGCTTTTGCATTGTTTTAAAATCTAAAATTTCAAGATTTTATTTTAAATATATAAGTACATTTATAGTAGTGGGAAAAAATCTCGAAAATTTCATTTTTTAGACCTAATTGTTAAAAAATTAAGAAGCAGCGCCAAAATCTTTGCAGAAAACATAGGTATAGATTTTATTGCTATTGGAATATAATAAGTAAGTAAAGTTAAAACCTAACCAAATATCAGGATAATTCAAAGTGCTGAACATGTTTTTTACTTATTTTCCTGAACTTTATGTAAAAAATTTTGCTTGATCATACAATTTGCAGTAGGCATTTCCATTCGCAGTTTTAATTTTTGTTTGTCAGAAAAACTACTACAAATAGCGGTAAAAGTCATCTAGCAACGTTAAGACGTGCCAATTGATAAAAAACCTACAGAAAGCAAAACATATTTTCAATTTATTTGAAGATAGCTGATAGCGTATCAATATCTTTATTTGTCAAAAATGTTTTCTGATATGACCCGTATATTTAATCGTTAATGTTAAAAAATGCATGATTTAACGTAATGGTCAGCATATACATTTAAATTACGATATGTTTGATAAATATTTTTTGTCTGCTAGAAAATATCAAAAATTCAAGTGTATAAAAAATTCTTTTAAAAAAATTAAATACATAAAGGAGTTATCTCTATTAATGTTTGCATAATTCTTTCGTTTCTTTTTAGATAGTGGTTCGAACGGACCACCAGCAAACTTTTTTTGTAATAGCTATTAAATACAAATGAGTTACAGAGGGCATTTGCACAGCGATGGAGAAAGCAAAACGTTCTATTAACGCTTCTTAGGAACATAATCATTCGTTATTTTCATAGATAAACAAATACATCAATATTATTCTCCGTTCACAAATTGTTGAGAGCACGAAATGCGCCTCAAAGTTATAAAACGGTCGTAAAATTTGTATCATCATAGGCGTTCCTGAGGTGTTTATTCATTAAATAATAATATAATGTTTTAATACTAATATATTTAGCAAAAAACAATTAAAACTTTAACAGCTAATGTTGGTTATTATATTATATTAATAAAAATAAGAATTTAACCATTAACAATTTTGTAAATAAGAATACCTTATCTCTTTGGATATTTCAATACTAATCTTCGCGTTTAATCACTTCACTAGAAAACCTGGAATTCATATCCGAAGGTACTTTTCCGCGTCTACGGCAGTAATTAGCGTCTCGAATATTTCTTTTGCGAATTATATGCAGTGCGTGAGTGATTTTTTATTCTATATACCTACGAACAAATACGTACCTTTCGCTCGTGCTCGTTTTGTTGGATTGTTTGTGATGGCTTCATCATCAATATCATCAACATCATCAAGTTTTACACTGGTACTGTTGCATACAGTCAGTAAGTCTGTCTATTCACCAAGAGAGAAGACTATTGTCCTGAATGTTCACGATGCTCTGGTTTTTCAGAATCCCACAAACACTGTTCGCAACATAGTCGAAAGTTGTGCCAACATGACTGGCGTAGGGGAGTCAACTATATATAGGTTCCTATCAGAAAGAAAAAAACACAGTATAGCTGACCCAAATACAAACGAACACTTAAAGAGAGGGAAAAGGCCCATTGAAATTGATGAATTTGCCAAAAATGGTATTCGAAGGAAAATTCATGGATTTTTTTTTTCAAAAAAGAAATACCAAACCTAAACAAAATTTTACAAGAAGTTAGAGACGACCCGGATTTGCCTCATATCGGACGAACTAAATTGCGGCAAGTTTTAAAAGAATTACATTTCCGGTGGGAGAAATCAGACCAAAAATCACTTTTGATTGACCGGGAGGAGATAATATGTTAGAGAAGAAATTATCTAAGATTCATATGGAAATTTCGGGCTGAAGGAAGGTTAATCTTCTACCAGGATGAAACGTGGGTAAACTCAGGTCATACTCTAAAAAAAATTTAGTCAGATAAAAATATATTAAGCTCCAGGCAAGCCTTTATGGAAGGATGGTCTACTGGTATCTCCCCACCTTCTGGTAAAAGCAGTAGATTAATAATTTCTCACATTGGCAGTGAAAAAGGATTTGTTAAGCATGGTTTGTTGGAATTTCAGTCCAAAAGCACAAAAGACTATCACGAGGAGATGACAGCTGATGTTTTCGAAGAGTATTTAGAGCAGATGGTTGAACACATACCACCAAATTTAATTATAGTATTAGATAATGCACCTTATCATTCACGACTAGTAGAAAGACTTTCAACGACTGCGTGGAAGAAACAGGATATTCTTGACTGGCAGCGGAATAAGTATCTGCCTTACGAAGATGGAATGGTAAAAGCAGAACTTTTATAAATTGCCCGGCAACAAAAATCTAAGTTCAAGAAATACGTAGTTGACAAAATGGTGGAAAGGCGAAACATTACAGTCCTTAGACTTCCAACCTATCCAATGATCCCCCAAATCCAATTGAACTCATTTGGGCACAAATGAAAAGTTATGTGGCTAGAAAAAATACGTCATATAAAATACAAGCTGTACGTGAATTGTTATACGAGTCTTTACAACATATTACAGAACAAAACTGGAAAGATGCAGTAAGACATATAATAGAAGAAGAACAAAAAATGTGGGATCTTGATAACATAATTGATGCGACCGTACAGACACAACCGCTAATTATTAACCGTCAAGACAACTCGGATTCCGAAGTTGATTCTATTTATTTTGTATTTGAATAGTTTTCTAATCGTAATTATATAAGGTAAGTAACAGTAGTTGTAATCGAAAGGTATTAAAGGGGAAAGGCGCAAAATATCGCCTGTCAAAATGTTCAATGTGTTTTAAATGTACCCATTTTTTTTCAAATCCTGAGAAAACTAAAAAGCATTTTTGAAAAATTTAAAGGCAGAATGAAATATTTATTAGAATAAATAAAAAGTTTCTTTTGCATGCAATATTTTCAATTAAAAGTTATACTATATTTTCTTTTTTATTTTCACCCCTGTTACATAACATATTAAAATAAACATTGTAGAAGTTTTCAGGGACTTTCTGCCCTCAGTAATAATGTAATCTTTCATTCTGCGTTTAAATTTTTCAAAAATATTTATTAGTTTTCTCCGGATTCGAAATTAATGGATACATTTAAAACACATTGAAAATTTTGCCAGGCGACATTTGGCGCCTTTCCCCTTAATTAAATAAATGTATCTTTTACAATTGGCAAGAAACTTTTTATTTTTAAATAAAATAAAGAAGTTTTATTAAAACAAAAAAACAATTTACTACGACACTGGTCGGTCATCTGTAACCGTTCAAAATACCTTCGTAATCGGATTATAAGGTTGACTGCTGTATTGTATTTCTTCAGATACAAGGTGGGTTAGTCGAAAACATCTTAAACCGGCAGTGTCAGGTTGGTTTTTACTATTATATCGTATTACCTATCCTCTCTGTATTTCAGTTCTCTAATTTGGGTTAAACTTGTAGTGAGCTGTCGACAAATTATGAACCGATTATAGTGAATTTTTACGTCACCATGCACTACAAGGCACTACAAGAAGAAGAAGAGTGGTTGTAATAATTTAAATAATCCAGTGGGCTTAATCAGAGAAGTAAAAGGCCTTATGAGCCTATGTATGAACAGTATGAACAGTATGGAAGTAGAACAAGAAGAACTTTCAATAATGTATAAAAATAAGCACAAGAAAAATATATAAGAAATCAAAATTAAAAAAGGTTTAAAAATAAAAAATAGAATAGATAACCAAAAGTTATTTATTTACTGACTGGTATATATTATAAACCAAAGTGTAAGTAAGTTTATACAATTACTAAAAAAATAACAAATGTCAATATTCACAGTATGAACAACGTGCACAACATACATAAATGTCATAAAACGTGTCATATAAAATATAATAAAATAAAATACTTATGGTCGTCTTTTGCCTTGATCTACAAATTTCTACAAAATATAAAAAGTATAAATAGAAAATAATAATTACAAATAAATTATAAAACAGGTCTCATATACACCTAGTAGTAATATTGTTATAGCATACTGAGTATTTTTATTCATAAATAAGTAAAAAACTTTTACCGCTCGTCTAAACATAAAATAGTGATGTCAATATCACTATCAATAATACTTCTTGTGTTCGCAGGACCACTTACCTAATAATACATTAGGCCTAATAACAAATAGCCATTAACGTCACTGAACCAATACACCTTGTTTTCACAACTGTTTTCGGAGTAACTTTCTCCACAATGACCTCGTCGTTCTGGGGCTTCACATGCACTCGATCAAGATGTTCTTTGCTAAGAATCTCCTGGATATTACCGTTCGACATTACAATATCATACTCCACTGAAATTATCTTACCGCCTAACTTATCTTCGTCCGTAGGCACATCATAGTAGTTTCTTTTATCTAGAGTTCTGGCTAAGGCACCGGTAGCACATAGAACGATGCAGATGAAGCTTATTTTGAAAACCATTGTGGTGGTAAGGATCTGCTACTTCTACTTGACGGTTTGACTTGATATTACAACCAGATGCTGATGGTAAGGTAGATTTATAGTAAGTTCGTTCGAAATGATTTTGTTTGAAATGGATGATTTTTATCACCTCTGACCTTCACCTGAAGTTCACACTATTTGTTGTGGATGGAGTAGAGTTATCGTCCCGAGATAACGGCAACCTGGAAATTCCTTTATTTTTCTGCTAAATAATAATTTGTTTTCTATGAAGTTTATAGGAAGATGGGAAATACAGTTTTCAAAGTATGATATTTACTGTTTTTATTGCGTTATTTATATATGTTGTAATAATAAAGATATTTTTATTATTTTATTATAAAACAAAATGAAGGCAGAGAAGCGAGCTTCTATTATGTCTAAAAACAAAGAAAAATATCATAACAACACTAATACAAATTATACAGTTAGTTTTTAGTAGTGGGAAAAATTTAGAAAATTGCATTTTTTGCACCTAATTGTTAATTATCAAGAAACAACGCTGAAATCTTTGCAAAAAAGATATTTATAAATTTTCTTGCTATTGGAATATACTAAGTTAAAATCTTATCAAATATTAGGATAATTTAAAGTCCTGAATAAGTTTGTTACTTATTTTTTTGAGCTGTATCTAAAAAATATGCTTGATCATATAATTTGCGGTTTTTTATTTTTATTTGTCAGCAAAATAAGCAAAAATAGCGGTAAAAGTCATCTAGCAACGTTTAGACGTGCTAATTGATAAAAAAAACCTACAAAAAGCAAAACATATTTTCAATTTACTTGAAGATAGCTGATAGCGTATCAATATCTTTATTTGTCAGAAATATTTTTTGATATGACCCGTATATTTAATGTTAAAAAATGCATGATTTAACGTAATGGTCAACATATTCACTTACATTATCATGTGTTTACTACGATATATTTGATAAATATTTTTTGTCTGCTAAAAATACCAAAAATTCAAGTGTATAAAAAATTCTTTTAAAGATATTAGATACTTAAAGAAGTTATCTCTATTAATTTTTTTCATCTTTCTTTCATTCCTTTTTAGATAGTGGTTCGAACGGACCACAAGCAAAGTTTTTTTGTAATGGCTATTAAAAAATATACATAAGATAAAGGGCATTTGCACAGCGATGGAAACAGCAAAACGTTTTAATAACACTTCCTAGGAAAATAATCATTATTTATTTTTATATACAAACAAATACACCAATACTAGTGATTTTGTACGTCATAATGCGACACAATAGATCCTATTACTATAGCATTTGAAAATTCTTTGGATATGTATTGAAATCCCCTCGTATTTGATGAAATATCAATGAATAATCTTAGTGTATTTCTCTTTACTTTCGTACGTATTAAAACATCGAATTCTTCCAATTCATCTTAGCGTCGCCGAGTAAAATAAACCATTTTTAGAGTTGTTTATATCACGGACTCAAATTCTTTGATATTTTTCTTTGATCGAAACCGCTAAATATTTTGCGTTTCAAATAAATATTCCAGTTTATATGTTTTGTTTATGATAAGTTAAGCGAATGAATTTAAAAGATTATTAGATCACTCTCAGTGAGGCCGCTGTCAAAGGCAGTTGGTTTCGGTGTTAGTCCTAATTTTTCTTTTAATTCGTAATGTTTTTTTCCGTTTTTCGTCTTTTGTCATGGGAAAATGTGCAGTATAGTAGCAATGTGGAGTTTTAAGTGCAGTTAATGAGGTTGAACAGGGCAGCGAGAGTGAACAGACGCAGTTATGTAGTTTGCAGAAGCCGGCAAAATTTGTTGAAAATAGTAATTTTTACTCTGTGTAATATAATAGATGAGGAAAGAGAAACCACTATTTTGTCAAATATTTAAGGATTTGTGCCGTGTACCAGAGTTTTGAAATGCTGTAAAAAGCTGCGTATTAGGGTGTGTTCAATATGCTGGTAAATTAGTTCCAAGTTCCAACCTCATTTTTATTTGTCTTTGGGCGTCTTCCAGTCCAGTTTTGAAGCAGTCCCTTTTGTATAGCAGAGCTTCAGTAGATTCCCGTTTAGCACTCAGAAATTTTAGTGTTTTAGTGAAAATCAAGGTAACGTTTTTTTGTGTTTAAACTTTTAAAATAAAAATAGACATTTTTTTAATAATTTCTTTCATAATTTAAATAGTAAATAATATAAATAAAAGATTTTAATAATTTATCGGTATTGTAAATCTTAGGGTGTGGTTATGCTGTCAATTTAATTGTTCTTTGTCATCAAAATTAAATGTTGACATATGACAGCTAGCCTTTGTAAACAGTTTGTAAACAGATAGGATATATGTAAGTTTTGTTTTATTTTGGTATAAACCTATGTAATTATAAATATCATAATTACTTCTGCTTATCTGTATATGTAACTGTTTGTTTGAGACATAAATAAATGTTTATTTCATTTCTCTGAACTATTTTGTTTGCTTAATTTAGAATAATCTCCTAACCCTTTGATGTGTTTTTATTTTAGGGATATTTTTCCCAAATCCAGCAAGTTTAGGATTCTTCGAAGCTGCGTCCTTCTTTCAAATAGCTAGAAGTCTTTTTCTTGTTGTCCCCATTTGCCCAGTTGTCCAGGAGATTTATGTAAGTATCCCTTTGTTTCATTTTTTGGTAGTTACCCAATCCAACCCCTTGTTATTCAACTTATCCACGACTCAGCTCTCCAATTAACCCCTGAGTGCCGTCCGCTTAAGTTTCGATTTGTTTTGCTTGCCCTATCTTCGCCCCCATAATTTCAGTCCCCAATTTTCTACCCCTTATAATAATACCCCATGTGGTAGGCAAAATAATTTCGTTACATTACTTACCATCTACAATCACTCCACTCAATTTTTTGGGCTACGTTTCAAGGACGTAAACAAAATAATATTTTAATCTTTTGTACAACTTTCATTATATAAATCACTTGTGGAGAATCCCTGAACTTTTGAGTAAAGTCGTCTTATGAAATCGATTTATGTACAAAAAGCAGCGTAATTCTAGTTTTGCAATTTAATTGTTGTTAAAGCTCGAGTTTTGTCTTATATTTTTTTATTATATAAGGTAGAATAACACTAGAATATTGTATAAGCTCAAACATCAACATCAGAAAGTTCAGTAATGTCTTATTTTGCAATTCATCTTTATTAATTCTTAATTCTTAATTCATTGGTGTTCATTTTGATCTTTCGCTAGGTTATTTATAATGGTTGAATCTTTTCAATTTTACACCCACTTCCCTTGGATAAAATAGTACCTTAATCCTCTCTTCATGAAATTTTCTTCATGGATTGTTTAGTGAACTCCTTAAAAATGGCTTCACTGTATAATCAGAATTTCCAACCCAACAAAATATTTTTTTTATTAAATATTATCTTAAAATTAAAGCAACCAATATTTTTGGCTATTTTGCGAAAAAATGAATCGTATTAATAGTTATATTAATATGTAAAGAATATGTATTTATCTAAAAGAACTAGATACTCACGTAGCTATATCCAAAAAATTAGTTATAATCGCGAGCATAACAAACGCTACATCCATGACAGCCAAGTAACGATATCCCCCCTCCAAAACAAGAAAATTTTTTCTAGAGTTTAGAGTTTAGTTACTGCAATGTTTCAGCAGATATTTTTTTATAACTTTTTCGAAACTATTACAGCTTAGCTGTTTAATACTTTTTGCTAAAATATTGTAATAGTTATAATTAAGGCAATTTTTATCTGAAAGTCATAATCTACAGCGATTTGTTCGTAAGTAGTAACAGTTTCGCATATTGTGAACGTGAACATCAGACTGCATTATTAAATGGGCCCGTTTTCTGTGAATTTCAGTTAGAACTTGAAATATTAACAAAGTAGGTAGCGGCATAATTTTGAATTTGATGAAGAAAGGTCGGCAGTGTTCTTGATATCTAAACTCTGTTAAAATCCTGATAGCTTTCATTTGCATTCTAAAAATTTGAAGTGCATTTGTTGGATTGTTAAATATGATTAATACAGAGTTTAGGTGAGAATAGAATAAAAAAAATATGTCATTTAATGTTTTAAAGTTGACAACCGTGCTAGTTGGCGAATAACAAATAATGAACTTGATAGCTTTTTCTTTAGCTGTGAGATATGAGCCGACCAGTTCAGTCGATTATCTATGATTATTCCCAATAGTTTAACAGTCTCTTTGTTATCTGGATCATTATGTAAATTACTTGCAGATATAACCAAATTCTGCGTTTTATCACAGTTAAGTTTTAGTTTGTTTGCAACAAACCATGTGATAGATTTAGTAGAAACTTCCTCATAAGACATTTTTAAATCTACATTATTTTTTCCTGATATAATTTATGTAGTATCATATGCGAATTGTACGGATTTGTACAAAGATATGAATTTAGGCAAATCGTTGACATAAATAATAAACAAAAGAGGTCCTAAGACCGAACCTTGTGGAACTCCATGTTTTATGGATAGAAAATCAGAGAGATGGCCTCTAGATACTACTGCCTGGTGTCTGCCAAATAAATAAGATGATAAAGTATATCTCTGATTCCATAGTAATTTAATTTGTGAAGCAAAATGTCGTGTGAAACGCAGTCAAAAGCTTTTGACAAGTCGCAATAAGAAATTTTTATGCGATTGCCGCATTAAAGCCCCTCAATCACCTCGCTCACAACATTAAATACCGTGTTCGTAGTAGAACGAGCACTTTTTAATCCATATTGTGACTTGCTAAAGTAATTATTTGAGAGACTTTAATATTAAGTAACAAGTACTAAGTACTAAGTAATACTAAGAGACTTTATTATTTCAGAGACATCTTCTTCCACAACGGGACGAAAAAAAGGACTTGCCCAGAGAAGGATAATTTCTATAATTGAAGAGGACATCGATATTAATAGTGAAAAGAGATGTAATTATATTCTCTGCAATTGTAGTAAAAAATTGATTTTTTCTTTCTGGAGGTAGATCAGGTTGTACCCAACTGGATCTTGTATTGTTGCTTGCGAATATTACTATTTCCAACAGTCCCTAGGTTTATTATTGGAATTAGTAATAAAATCATAGTAAGCTGACTTTTCAGCGTCTTTTAGTTTTCGACTATATACAAATTTTTGTTGTTTATATACTTTGAACAGATCGGGATCCTTAGTGGCATCTGCAATGTGTTAAATAAGAAAAAGATTAGATCTGTAACACCTTAGTTTATTATTAAACCATTGCACGAGTGTTTTTTCAGCAATTTCTCGTACTTTTTTTTAGTAGAAAATGCTTTAATATGAAGTTGTTATTTGTTTCTAAGAAAGACTGTCAAAAAATCAGGATCAATTTTCTATGATATTACAAATATGATATGATATGAATATTTTCTATGATATTACAAATATAATAGAAAAAGTCCATCTATGTATCAGCTAGCGCACGCTTAAGCTGCTGTATACCAGAATAAGTAATAAGTTGTTGAAATGTTTGATTAGTGTCAACAATTTTATGCTAAGAGTCAATAAATAAACATTGTGCTCGATAGTCAGAAAAACAAGTTTCAAATACGCCCACTTTGTAGATATTTTCAAAAAAATTTGTCATAATGTTGATGCAACTACTGTACTGGGATATGATTCTAGTATAATCGTTTATAGTAACTTTTAGACCAAAAGATGTTAATAGATTTTGAATATCAAAAGAAGGGTCAGATTTAATTTTAAAATTTATATTAAAATCATCAAGTATGATCAGTTTGTCTGATTTACTAAGCAAGCACGTTATGACGTTCTCAAAATTCACCAAAAATAAGTCAACAAGTCATCTGTATACAGTTAAAATATTGGTTTTAATTGAAGGTACATAAATTGCACAAAACTCTGAACTTTACTCTACATTATATTCATTTAGATTAAGAGAAGAATATATTAGAT
The DNA here is from genome assembly GCF_040954645.1 of Diabrotica undecimpunctata. Lineage (NCBI taxonomy): Eukaryota > Metazoa > Arthropoda > Insecta > Coleoptera > Chrysomelidae > Diabrotica > Diabrotica undecimpunctata. The sequence goes on from NC_092804.1 coordinate 7,151,865, forward strand.
TTTCTTTTACATAAATTGCAACTCCATCTTGTTTTTTTTTAACCTACCAAAGAAATTAGCTAATGAAAAGCTGGAGATGCTAATTAATTTTAAATTTTCTTCACTTTGCCAGTGCTCCGAAAAACATATGATGTCATATAAATTTTGATCCGCAAAAAAGCAAGCATTGCTCTAGATGGTGTTTTGATACTTATAACATTCGTATCTTTGCAAGGACTAGTTTGTGTTCACTATCTGCATCTTCTGAGTTTAAATTTCGAATATCTTAGATCTGCATTGGGCGAATTTTGGCGGTACTGACTATAAAATTAATCACAGATTTGTTTACTCTGGAATTTTCAAACGTAAATTTATATTGAGGCTTATGGTCAAAAAATGTATTATTCGTTCTCTGCTCGTAGTAATGATACAGTCTAGAAGAATAAGTAACTAAAACAAGAAATTGCTTGAAACGACAGAGAAGAATATACTCCGAAGAATAACACTTAAAAGGCTACTGGATAGAGATACTCAAAAAGATAAAAAGACTATGTAATGAAGAAATCATAAATGCATGGGTAACTGAACGAAAACAAGAATGTAACGAACATATTAGTAAAATGACAGAAGATATGATGGTTAGATGACCAAAGAAGAGATAGTGTGATAATTTGAACTTTTCAAGAGGCTCACATTGAAAAAGAAACAGGCAGAAGAATAAATACAAAAAAAACTAATAAACAAAATTAAAAAGGTTTAAAAATAAAAAAATAGATAACAAAAAGATATTTATTTACTACCTGGTATATACTATACATCAAAGTGTAAGTAAGTTTATACAATTACTAAAAAATATAACAAATATGTCAAAATTCACAGTATGAACCACGTGCACAATATATATAAATGTCATAAAAAGTGTCATATAAAATATAATGAGATAAAAAACTTGGTTGTCTTTTGCCTTGATCTGCAAATTTCTTCAAGATATAAAAAGATAAATAGAAAAAAAAAATTATTATAAATTATATTATAAAACAGTTTTCAAAATATACACCTAGTAGTAATATTGTTTTAGTATACTTAGTAATTTTCTTCATAAATAAGTAAAAAAACCTTTACCACTCGTCTAAACATGCAATAGTGACGTTCATATCACTATGAATAATACTTCTTGTGTACCACAGGACCACTTACACTAAATTATAATAAAATACTCCTAATAACACATAGCCATTAATGTCACTGAACCGAAACATCTTGTTTTCACTACTGATTTCGGAGTAACTTTCTCCACAATGACCTCATCGTTCTGGGGCTCCAGTTTCATTCGATCAAGATGTTCTTTAATAAGAATCTCCTCCTGGATATCACCGTTGGACATTACAATATCATACTCCACTGGAATCATCTGACCTCCTAACTTGTCTTCATCGGTAGGCACATCATAGTAGTTTCTTTTATCTAGAGTTCTGGCTAAGGCACCGGTAATACATAGAACGATGCAAAGGAAACTAATTCTGAAAACCATTTTGGTGGTACGGATCTGCTACTGCTACTAAACGGTTTGACTTGATATCTCAACCAGACGCTGATTGTAGGGTGAATTTATAGTAAATTCGAAATGAGTTCACTTGAAATGGATGTTTTTTATCACCTCTGACCTTATTCAGATAGAGATATGTGAAGTTCACACAATTTGTTGTCGATGGAGTAAAGTTATCGTCCCCAGAAAACGGCAAGTTGGAAATCCCTTTATTAAAAAAAAAATTGTTTTCTTTGTAATTTGCAGAACGGTGGGAAATACTCTTTTCAAAGCGCAATATTCACCGTTTTTATTGCGTTATTTATATATGTTGTAACAATAAACATAAATTTAAGATATAAATTTTTAAGATAAATAATTTTGAAGGTATAAGACCGATTTTTGACATTTCGTGCATCTAAAAATTGAAATATATGTTGATTTATTACGTTAAGTTGTAACAAGCTGTGAAACAAAAATTGATCGCTTAAATTGTATTTCCAGCTCTTTAAAGTCATAAAATATTTTATCTAGTACACCTAGTATTTATATCTATACATATCATCATCAATATCATCATCATTCTTATATGTGCATTTCTCCATAATTTTACGTCTCGAAACATACCAAATAAATCCTCTTTGCAAATGTGTCATACACTCCGTTTTGTGTATGAATTAATCACAAAACAAGACAAAGGATACGCAACCAATGTCTACAGAAAACCAATCCACACCAACAGATTGGTAATTAAATAACTACTCCAACCACATCGTAAACATCAACAAAGAATTACCAAATGATTATTATATAATAGAGCCCAAAGCACTTGCTCTAATAAAAATACATTTTAGGAGGAAAAAACCTGCTAGCAAATGTTTTAACAAGGAATGACTACCCATTGTCATTTATAAACTCAGAATTTCACAAGAATGAAGAAAGAAAACAAAAAAATATCACAAGCAATCCAGAAGCACTTACAAGAAGGGACTTAAAGATACCAATATTATGTAAAGCGCTTATCAGAAAAATTGTAAAAGATAAGAAACCAGTACAACATCACAACATCACTCAAAACATCCCACGCACTGAGATTTATCCTTTCCAAAAGCAGACCCAACCATACAAAAGAAGGATCTAAAAACTTCATCTACAAAATGCTCTATGAATGTAACAATTTTTACGTGGGAGAACCTTCAAGACCACTAAGTGTCAGGATAAATGAGTAGGAAACATGCATCAATAATAGAGACTTCGACATATTCCAGATATGCAAATATACCTGGGACAATGAACATAGTGTAAAATGAAAGAATGCATTAATACTCATTAAAAAAAAACACACGAAAAAGAGAAAAATCAACGAAACAATCTCTTAACTTTTTAATCTCTTTAGTCTAAGATTTTGGTTGCCAATATTAAAAAAACGTCAACAATAAGAACATACCAAAAATATCGGAGTAATAGGAGGCGAAGACATTGCCTACAACTTACACACAATACACATGCAACACACAATTCACAATCATATAATCCATGTTACACAAACACGATTACAACAGACACTACACTAACATATATGCAACACAGTAATATTTTGATATACTGAGGGTGAAAACACCATACTCAAAAATTTCTTCAACTATAAGAATGCTATTGCCTACAAGATCGAGCCCAAGTATGTCAATTTTGAAATATATAACCTATCAACAACAACAATTTCCCACAATTTTTCAAAATAACCTTTTTCAGAACGATTTCCGGATTGAAAATCGAAACATCAAACTTTATTTGATTAAAAATGTAATTTTAATTATAATCAACTGTTGCTTAATCTCATGTATATAATAAAAAACTGAAGTTTTCCTCTAAAAGACGATGAGAATGCTGAAAAACGATATGTCCATTGTCCTTCCATGAAAACAAACAACAGATGTTTTTTTAACATTTTCAATTTATTTTGTTGTTTGGATTTCCAATCCAGAAATAGTTTTTAAAACAATTGTAAATTAAGAGATTATGTTAACCTGTAAACAAACTTTATCAGTCGGCATTTTATAACAACTTATTTGACCGTTGAGCTACTTTGCCTCGATCTTGTGGACAAACATCCATGTGTTGAGTATAAATTTTGAGGGGAATATTGTACCCCCGAATACAAGGGTACAGCATTGGCTTATTAGAGCTAGGCGATTACTTATCTGAAAATATTATAAAAGAATCTGACAAAAAATTATAAAAATTCTATACAAAGAGAAACCGCCATTGTACTTAACAGAAATAACATTAATTATAAAACTTACTTATTTCGCTTTTTCTATATTAATCTATTCTATTTTAATGTTTTCCTTACTCTATTCCACACCAATGTTTTATAATTTTTGATGTGATTTAACACGAAACGATTATTATAAGTCTCCTTTTTTTAATTCCAAAAATAAAATTCATTACTTTCGAGATTTCTTGTGGCCTTGACCGTAAATGAGGTAATATTTCACAGAATTTCTACTTATCTTGGTATATTTCCACAAAATTGACAAGCACATTTTTCATCGTTTATTTTGTACTTTGTAGACTTTCCTGAAATGAACTGAAAACGTTGACAAGCATGATTCTTTCGATAAAAAGCTCCTACAGGAAGGAACTAGCCAAAAACGTTACTTTAATTTATTAGCTTAGTAATTATTATATTAATCTTTAGTGAGTTTGGCATTAAAGTATATTAGTCAGAAGCCATCACGAACTGTATTTCGTCGCTCGGGGAATATTTAACCAATGGCACGTCCCTTGTGCAGTTCATTAAGTTCAGTTATGCAAACTTTTTGATAAAAAATTCTAATATCTACTACTACCAGACACAAGTCCTTAAATTATTACATTATGTAATTTTAAGTAATAATTAATTTGATTTATCCTTTTAAATAATCTTTATTTTTTTAATGAGGAGTAATAATTAAGTTAATTGATGTTAATAGGTGTCTTTACATTTTTATTTTATAAGTATTGAATAAACAAGCTTATTGTTTTATTGACGATATAACTTGTTTTGGTTTGTTTTCTTACGATTTTACTCCTTTATAAATCTTTGGTAAATATTTATTGCCACCCATCCTTTGCAGTTTGGCTGTCTTCAATATTTTTTTGAAGTTATACTTCTATACGCGCGCTCCACGTTGGAAATTTGTATGGGAGTGAATCTGTGAAATCATTACATATGTAAGATAATGAGTAAGAGAGAGACAGAAGATATATGTTCTCTCTTTCTCTCTCGAATATAAAAATGTTCCTTTTGTATATATAATTTAATATTATATATATTATATAAAGATATATATATATATATATATATATATATATATATATATATATATATTGTTATGCTATTTAAATTGTATTATATTGCTTACTTAGGAAAAATCCTGTCTATATTTATTAAATGATCTAATCTCCAATTAATCACAATAAATCAGCATTAATTAATTACAATCTCAGGCTATTTAAATTGTACTATTTACCTTTGATCGTGGATTCAAAATATTTTCCAATTGGCTTCCTAATCGGGATAGGTAATATGACCTGAATAAAATACATAGAATTTCAACTGAACTATATGTGAGATGTCCTTTATTTTAATGAAATTTTATATAACAATCAATCCTGTAATATTTGCAATATACTAACTTTAAATATATGAGAAGTTGTTTTCTATCATGGACCCAAATGTTATTTTACATTGATTTTTAATATGTGTTATAACTAAACTCTTTTTATATTTCTTTTTTTTTAAGTGATCGCAAAATTAACTGTCTCTATTATTTATTCAATTTATTTAATTAATAAATGAAACTCACACTCCGGCTCTAATGAAAATTGACTGACCTTTCCTTCTCTGCCGTTGCAATTCTATGGCCACGCCACAACAAAAAAAATCCTTTCTCTGCTTCTGCTCCTATTGTGGTCCAGATGACGTACACCTTTCTCCTATCTGTCACTGTATCTGCAACCCAACAACTCGTGTTAGTCTATGCAGCCTCCTTTTGAGTCAATCTCCGCGCCTGTTTACAACTCCAAATGTTTCCGTCTTCGTCTGCTATTAATATTTTTATACCCTTTGGTTTTCTATCTCTCTGTACCCCGTTCCTCACACTGGTCAGCTTTTACACAGCAAATAAACACACCCGGTAAATTACGTCTTCGGAACTTCAAACAAACACAAATCACAAAGCTCCTTCCTTCTTGGACGACTAAAACTGACTAACCAACCTTTTTTTCTCTCTCCTATCTCATAGCCAAAACCAACCTCCTTGCATTCAAAAATTGACCAATAAAAATCATCCACCTCTGTGACGTATATCGTTACCAACCAACTCTCTCCATAAAACGTCATTCGGGTAATTCCAGAAAACAACCTTCTTTAATTATTCTAACTAAATCTATCTGCTTTACAAATATTTCTTACTAATAGCTACAAACGATACCTGTTTCTCAATTCAATGTCTTTTGTTAATAAACTTTTACCGATATAATCTTTCGGGGAGAAAAACCACCGCAAATCCCGGTCTATTGTTTCAACACTTTCTATATACACTCTTATTCCGGGTAAATCCATTCCACAATAACCGACTTATTTAAATTTCTTATCGATAATATTTGAAAGTCTTGTCTCTAAGGCCTAATGAACAATTCTTCGAACAACTTAAAATACATATTTTGTCTTATACAGGATGTTTGAAAATTTATATGCCCGTGTCTTTATGAAATATCAATAATTTTAATTTTTATTTAAGTAATAAAATTTGTATATCGGTTTTTTATTGCTTATGGACATTCAAAAGTACAACAAAATATATATATATTATATATATATAATAAAATATTTATTAATATTATTATTTATGTGATATGTTTTGTATTATTTATTAAATGTTCATAATTATATTAGTCTTTTGTATTTCAAAATAATAATCTCAATAAATCACTGTATGATCCAGAACTGTCAATTTTGAAATACGTTTGTGTCATGTCCTCGGTAGTATAGTAATCAGTATCCCCGCCTGTCACGCGGGAGACCGGGGTTCGATTCCCAGTCGGAGAGGACTTTTTTATTAATATTATTACATGGTAAATTAAACATATATGCGTAAGTAGAAAAGTTGTGTATATTATTGTCATTTTTAAATACTTATGAATATTGCGTTTTAATTTGTATTGTAATATTATATTGAATTATGTTGCACTGTATTGTAGTGTATTTTTTATGTATATTATTGTCATTTTTAAATACTTATGAATATTGCATTTTAATTTGTATTGTATTATTATATTAATAACAAAATAAACAATGAATTTTCCTGCAGCGCATGTGTAAAAAAATTTTTGCATTCAACTCCTTTCATACATATGAAAATAAAAATATACATTTTCATCAAATAATTGATTCAATCCTTCATTTACTATACTCCTATTACAGGTCAAAAGTTGTTTATTAATTGTTAGTAAGTTGTTATTAATTCTGTTTCTCTTTATGCCATGTCTTACCTATAACATTACATATGTAATGATTGTGCAGATTGACCCCCAAATAAATTTGTAACGGCGAATGCGTGTATAGAAGTATAACTTTCACCGGCAGTCCCACTGTCAGTGAGCTTCATCGGTTTTTATATTGCGCTAAGGCCTTCATCTCATTCCAAGACTTTCCTTGACCTCTTATCATGTCCATGATGGATCTTCTCCAAGTTTGTACTGGGCGACCTCTTTTTCTTCTTCCTTGGGATTCCACTCTAAGGTAATCTTTGCAATACTGAAATTATTTTTTCTGAGTGAGCCCTACTCTACTCTACTCTACTATTCTACCCTTTTTTATTCGGGCAGGTGTAGTAGATCTTCGTTTCTAATGATGTTAGGCCAGAAAATACGAACAATTCGTCGTAGACATTTATTAATAAAGACCTACGGTTTATCTGTAAGGGTTTTTGTTACTTTCCAGGTTTCACATCCGTAGAGTAGAACAGAAACGACGTGAACATTTTATTTATTGCGGTAAGCAAGGTTATTCCTCTCTCCAATTTTTGCACAGTGTAAGGTTGTCCTTTTTTAAAAGCTTAATAATATTACCCCCTTTCCAGCCCGCTGGAACGTAGTTTGTTGTTTGAAATGCACAAACAACTTCAATACACTTAAAACCACTTATAACATATGCCTTATCGAAAAATTAACAAACCTGATCAACTTCTCTGCTAGGTCATTTTGTTCCATCCTCATTACATGCCCTAACCACCTCAGACGACTTATTAAAATAGGATGTCTAAGGTGGCATGTAATGCGAATAGAACAAAATGATCAAGCCATAAAAACGCTACTAATAGACCCATTAGTCAGAGAAAAGTTCCTTGATAACATCGAGGACCCACACAGGGTTGTTAAGCCAGAATGGTGATGATGATCATTTCCTCTGCCCAGAAAACATAATAAATAAAACCATTGAAGTAGCAGCAAAAAAAGAGACCTCACTTAAGAAGATACATATGACAAAATGAAATGACGATTGGAAAACCGAAAGGAAGAAATTCTGGAAGCATCCTAGTTTGATACCAAGGCAGGTAAACAATGCATAATCTTTGGAATTCATAAGAAAAAGACATAACTATTAAATACATATTCAAAAAATAAGTAAATTTAAAAAAGTTATAGCCTTATAAAACTATGTTACCAAAAACTAACAAATTTTTTCTGTTTCCACTTAAAATATTTAAAGCAGCATTAAATCGATCATGAATTTTTATCGCGTCGTATTTTATACATATTGGATTTTTCACCACTATCAGAAAGAACTCGGAAACACCGAAAAAATAAACTCTGAAATATACTATATATAGAAAAATGAAAAAAATACTAAATATTCAAATGCCGGCAAATTTTTTCGTCTGATTCCTAATTATATTATTAAAGGGCCGATACCCTTCTGTTTTTCACAGATAAATGCCTGAATAGGATTTCTTTCGAAAGAAAACATTTGGATGAAAAGCGGACTCTGAAGGGTCAATATTTTATTCCATTCAAATATCTATGAGTTTTAGTACAGGTCCCTTGTTCCACATAAAAAGAAATCTTTAATGGGATATTCCGTTCAAAGCGCTTTTTTATATCCACGAGATAAAACATGACAAAGGACATGAGGGGTTTTTATGTTTTAGTGCAATATTTTAGTTATAAAAAATTTATTTTTATAGGATATTAAACGAAATGAAATTGCCGAAAGGGATTTTTACAAGGTGACATTTCATATGCAAAAATTAGACTATGATAGTTACTTCTTTTTTTATGTTGTATTTCTCTTTATTGCATCTAAACTTTATTGTACTATTATAAGAAGTTTCGTCTTCTTATTACACCGTTTTCTTTCGGAGATTGGCAATTTAAACGGCAATTGTAGTTTTGAAAACTGAATCACCCAATATTTCTGCAGATGAACTTTAAAGATATACTTTATTACGTAAACTAAGGCAATTTCACCATCTGTGTTATATCTTTTATTCTAAGTGCCTCCTCCTCCTCCTCCTAACTGCCTTGTCTGTTGAGGTTGGCGATCAATATGGCAAATTTCTCTCTGTTCTGGGCTTCATGAATTAATTCATTTCCGTTTGTGTGGGTCCAATCTCTAACGTTTCGTAGCCAAGATTTTTTCTTTCGTCCTATGCCCCTTTTACCTTCAATCTTGCCTTCTAATATTACCTGCAGCTGCTCAAATTCCCTATGGCGCATTATGTGTCCTAGATATGACGTCTTTCTAATTTTGATAGTATTGACCAGATGAGGACGTGTGTTCATTGCTCTCAGTACTTCTTCATTCGTAGTTCTGCTGGTCCAGCTTATTCTTAGCATTCGGCGGTACATCCACATTTCAAATGACTTTAATTTGTTGACGTCATACTGTTTTAATGTCCAGGTCTCACAGCCATTTAGAAATAGAGACCACACATAACACTTTAGTGTTCTCAATCTTATTGAGACTGATAGCTTGGGGTTACAGAGCATTTTACGCATATTCATGAAACCAGATCTTGCTATTTCAATGCGTCTTCTAATTTCTTTTGAGTGGTCAAGTTGACTATTTAGTTCTCTGCACACGTATATGAAGCTTTGGGAACTCTGAAGGGTGATACCATTTATTTTTATGTTGTGTGTAACTTGTTTATGGGGGTTTTTGTGGAATACCAGAATTTTTGTTTTGGAAAAGTTAATGTCCAAGCCCAGCCTGTGACTTTCTTCTTACAGGTTACTTGTTACAGGTACTGACTTAGCATACTGTTTGTTAAGAAGATTTTTCGTAATGTCTGCCCATTGCTGTGGAGATTGCGTTGGCTTTGACTCGAACGCCTTTCTTTGAATACCAACTGCTCCAAGTGAGGTGGGTGTGACCTATACGAAGTCTTCGAATGATGATTTTGTCCCTCCTCGTCATTATAGGTATCTTAGGTGAGTAAACAGTAGGTTGGATCATACCCAGTTTTCTGCTTTGTCCATTCCAATGAGTTTGCCGTGTTTTCAGAGTTTTTTGTTTTATAGTTGCTGTTAGGTCATGATGAAGTTTTGCTTTTCTTCCAGCGATATCTGAGGATTCATTTTCACTGACCTCAACATGATATGGGGTCTAAAAAATGGTTATTGATATTCCTCTGGTGAGATTATGACAGATAAGTTCAATTTTTTGGACTAGCGGATTTAATGAGTATGTTATTATATGTTAGTAATGGACTAATGCTATGTTTTCTCTGTGTTGTTGTACGGGGCGGAGGCATGGACGCTTACAGACACCACTATTAAAAAACTTGAAGCATTTGAGATGTGGCTTTATAGAAGAATGCTGAGAATATCATGGACAGCAAGGATCACGAACAAGGAAGTCCTAGAAAAAATGAAGAAGGAACCAGAGATTGTGTTTACGATCAAACGCATAAAATTGCAATATCTGGGACACGTTATGAGAAATCAGCACCGTTACTCCCTGCTGCAGTCTATATTGCAAGGTAAAGTCAAAGGTAAGCGAGGACCCGGTAGAAGGAGAATATCATGGCTGCGGAATTTAAGAACATGGTTTAAGAAAACCTCAACGGAGCTGTTTCGAGCCGCAGCGAGCAAGGTCATGATTGCCAATATGATTTCCAACATCCGAAACGGATAGGAACCAGAAGAAGAAGAAGAATTGACTAAATTGAAGACAGAGATTCAAGGTAAGACCTCTTGAAGTATTTTGAATCAAAAAGAAATCCTCAAAGCTGTGTTAATACTATGTATTTTGATTGTTCGTGGATCTTAGTCGCTTGTTAGCCGAGGATGAGTTTTTGAGATTTGGTTAAGTAGTCACCAATTGTTTAACCATGGTGTATTTAATTTGATTATCACTGTTGATAATTTACAGTTATAATTGAGATCTGAGTTATCAAATAAGATATCTTTATGTTTTTGTTTTCATTTAATTTCTTCTAACAATTTAAACTAGGCATGCCAACTTAGTCATTTTCAATTTAATCTGTAATAGAGAGGTCTCATAGAATATTTTTAACATTTTTGGCACAGCTGATTTCACTCATTTCAACGAGGCATCAATTGATATACCAAGCACCTTTTAAATGTTATTTTTAAAACTTTAAAAGGGTTTTTACCCCTATAACAGAGACCTTGGCCTTCTAATGTTTTTAAATGTGTTTTGTGCTGGCAATCACTCTTCCATGAGGTATTTGTCACCTATAAGACGAAGCTCTCAAGATGGCATGTTAGATGCCGAAAGTATTTAGCTGATTTTAATGAAAAATTTTATACACTATTAAGTTTTTTGAGTACATTCACCTGTTGATAGTTTGACCTATATTTTAGAAGTGTGTACAAGTCATACATTCTTTTTCCAACTGATATAAAAGTCCTAATTTAATTATTTCCGATTTCTTAAGACAGAAAAGATTTATTTCACGTTCAGAGTTGTTAATTATTTCCCTTTATGTTATGACTTTTTCAAGAATATTATTGTATAAAAGCGATGACAGTGAACATCAGTCGACATTATATCTCTTGCACGAAATAACTTTGATAAGTTTTTATAGTAATATTATTCTTGGTTATAAACTAATCCCACAAGTCATAATATTCATAGTAAAAACCAAGATTGCTTATATACAAACACATATACTATTCCAACTTTTATGCTCAAACTAAATTTTAAATTTATTTTGCGTTATAATTTTCTGAAGTTCACCAGAACTTCCAAATGCTCGATAAAACTCATTTATTGATATGGAACGTTATTATCTCTCCTTTATTTTACAGATCATTAAATTTTCTCCTGAATGGGAAGCCTTTCATTGTGGACTATAAAGTTTCCTAGATAAAATTTCTGATTAACCCCTAAATTATATCCATATTATAGATAGAACTGGTCATGCTATTGCAATAATGTGAAAATGGAATAAAGAAAGTTCAAATATAGCTACAATTAAGGGAAAATTTTGTAGTACGCTATTATATAAATTTGTATTTATAATATTTTGTTTCTTTTTCTATATTGGAAAAAATTTGATAATGAAATCATATGGAATAGTAATAATTCAATATATGCCTTGCATATCTTAACGTCGGTGTTTTATTATTCTTTTATGGTAGTAACTATCATCATCATCATCATCGTCATTTGGCTCTACAAGTCTGTGTGAGTTTTGGCCGCGTTTACTATTTCTCTTCATTGTTGTCGGTCCTGAGCAGCTATTTCCCATTGCTGTATTCCCATTTTGCGTAGATCACTGGCTACTGCATCCTTCCATCTCTTTCTTGGGCGACCAACTGACCTTCTGCCATCGGGCCTTTCCCAGAATGTGGCGTTCAGGAGTCTTTCGTCACTCGATCTTAGTACGTGGCCCGCGCATCTTATTCGGATTGCTGTAATGTAGCGTACTATGTGTTTATCTCCATATACTGTCTTGGATTTCATCTTTCTTTCCAGTACCAGTAGTTTTGTCGTTTCCCGCTGGTTCAGAGTCCATGTCTCGCTTCCATATGCTATTGTGGGATGAATTATTTTGTTGTACACTCTTATTTTTGCTGGTAGTGGGAGTATTTTTGATTTAAGTACGGTCATTAATAAGTAATATGCCCTGTTTCCTGCAATGATCCTGGCTGCCACGTCATTTTCATATTTATTTTCAGATGTTATGATTGCTCCCAAGTACTTGAATTCTTTGACGACTGCAAAGTTGTATTCATTGATTGTTACGTTTTGTCTAACCCTTGGTCTTGGGTTCTTCGTAACCACCATGTACTTGGTCTTGCCCTCGTTGACCTTCAGACCAATTTCCTTGGCTCCATTTTCGAATAGGGTGAAAACTTCTTTTGCATCTCTGGTGGATTGTGCAATTGTGTCCACGTCATCTGCAAACGCAATAGTATTTTTGATCCTTGGGCGGCAAATCCGTTTGTCAGTTGTGTTTGAGCTTTCCTTACCGCATGTTCCAGTGCAAAATTAAATAGCAGGGGGCAAGAGGATCTCCTTGTCTAAGCCCGGTGTCAATGAGGAATTCCTCCGGCGTGGTGCTGCCAATTCTGGTCCGTGCAAGAGTGTTCTCTGTGCCCACTTGTGCTAATCATACCAGCTTTCCAGATACTTCCATTTCTACCATGGTCTTCCACAATGCTTCTCTGCTAACAGAATCGTAAGCTTGTTTAAAGTATGTACTATATTGTTGCGAAAAGTAACTCTACACGGCCATTTGTAAAGACTTTATTTTCTCTTTGGCAAACGTAATTCGTGTAGAATTGGTCAGATAAGTAAAAAAAAAACAAACAAATAAATAAACACACTAAACAAACTAACAACAAAAATAGTATTATTTAAAAACGGATAAATTCTTCAACTGAATAAAAAATGAGTGCACTCAAGAATTTCGTAAAATTTAGTTTCGAGCTTGTAACGCTCTTATACAATTTTACATGCATTGTTAAAGAGTTCAAGGAAACATGTTAATTAAACTTAGCCTGAGAAACTTGCAAACTACTTAGATTAACATTCAGGTGTTACAATTTATTGAAGAGAGGTTATTTAATTCGTGTAAACCGGAACCAGTCCAACGCACTCCAATGCTTCAGACCATCATTTTCTCCTCTATAGCACACTGATAGGGACTCTCTATTAGCAAAGTGCTTGAAGAGTGAAGGTCCTGCGTAGAAGAACTCCAACACGATATCCTACTCTGCTCAGAGCAGGCTAGCATTAGGCGCTGTTTTTCCGCTATCTCTAGTGACTTATCATCGAATCTGAATTGCTTGCTCGGGACCCGAGTCCCTGCTTCGAGATGTGATTAGTTGGGCAACTAGGCGCTCGAGGATGTGAGCGAAAATTTTGAGATTTTTTAAGTTTTCTGTAATTTTTTTTTGAGGGATGTCTTGAAAAATAAATCAATAAATTAGTACATTGCCAGTGACCTGAACGCCGGATTATCTTTTAGTGATAGAGCTACATTTTATCTAAACATAGTTATATATTGGCCAGTATTTGCTGTTTCGGTCTTCTGTGCTTCCATCGATGGTACACATCATATGTTGAGCTTGGGTGGTTTTCTATCTCAGCGAATTTTATTCTGGGTTGTTTCTTACATTGTATCTAAAACCCTTATTTGATTCACTTCTCTGAACAGAAATCGTTCTACCACGTATCTGGGCACTTTTGGAGCTTCATTGAGGCTGTTGTTGTGAGCTGCTTGTATCCTCCTTGGTTGCTGTTACTTATGTGTCCCTATGTGAGAGATGTATATGTCATTATTGGTAGAATGATGCTGTTTATCAGTCTTAGCTTTGTTTTCATGCGAAGTGTGCTTCTTGTACCTATGAATCTTCTTATAGATGATCTTGTTATATTTTTTTTTAAGACAAGTATACCTACGCTTGCTCGTGCTCGTTTTTCTTTCTTCACTCCACTGTATGCTAGAAAATATTATTTAAAGTCTCTTTGGCCTTTACCTTTCTTCTTGGTTACTTGGATTGCACAAATGTGCAATCTAACTTGTCTATGTTTTTATTTATCAGTTCTTCTATTGTCTCTTGGTCTATGTTTGTGAAAGAAGTTATCTTCCATTTTGCTAATCTGATTATGGGCTTATTTTTCCTTCTCGTTTTCCTTCTCGTTAATCGATTTAATGTATAAAATTGAATTAAATATTATTGTTTATTTTATATAGACATAATTTTTGTTTTTCGAAGAATTATTCGTCAAGGCATGCTTTTTTGAGCTGTGGACTGGAAGGATCTTTTATTACTTTATTAAAATCTTCATCTTGAAATTGAAAATTACACCCCAAATTTTGACTATGTAATTTTCAATTAATTTCAAATAACTGTATCAGTATTTTCTTCTTCAAGATTAGTAATAATGCTGTATGAATTGTTGTGATTTTTTTCCTTTGCTAGGCTTCCAAAAACAAATATTTTTTTTTTCCAATTTCGGAAACCAAATTCCAATTGGAACGATAAGAATATCGTTTGTTGCGTTCTAAAGCTCTTTTTAGAGTTTGTTTGGCAGGAAGACGTAAATGTAAGATTAGGATTGTAGCCCCTTTGCCGGTTTACAGAGTGGAAGGTGAGTTGTGTTTTGCTTCATGCAAAAGTCTGAGGTGAAACTCAGCTCAGTCGGCAATTTGTTCTCTTTGTTAGTTGTATTGGTTATATCATCATTCAGGATGGTGGTTGTTAAAATTGCCAGTTTATATTGTCGTATGACAAAATATAGGAAGCACGTTTGGTGGCCGTCTAGTATTGGGTGGTTTGTATGTTTGAGTAATAGTCATTTCGTCTACTTTCACAGTAAGAATGAGAATCTCTTGTAAGAATAAGAGTGACAGGTGCTGAAATGTTTGCTCTACAATAAGTTGCGATACTGTGTTAAACATGGTTTGGTGAAGCTATCAATCTATATCCAGGGATTCGGCCACGGCATTTTAATTGGTGATCTAATTTTTAATTGGACTGTATCAATGTCAATTTTGTTCTTTTTTAAGATATTTGCTTTTGTTTGTTTTGATAAAAATCGTTGACTGTTTGTTTTGTGCTGTTGTTCATTATCAAAGTGACTCAATGGGTCGGGAAAAGTTATGATCACTATATTTTAGGATTACAAAAGCATAATTTTAATTGACATGAAATTTTAAAGAAGGTAAAATTATCAATAGCAACATTATTGTGAATCATTCATTAAGAAAAGTGTTGTTTCTACAAGACGATGTAATGGCTCACAAGGGCGTTATAACAATAAGAAAAATTCATGAATTAAGGTTTAAATTGCTTTTGCATCTAATTTTCTGATATGGTCCCCTCTGATTGTTATGTATTTCCAAATCTAAAGAGATTTGGACAGAAAAACGAGAATATATGGAATAAAATAAAAGAATTATTTGGAAAACCACGTATTAATTACAAAGTAAGTTAATTGTCCACGTGGTATGCAACTTAGATCACTGTCTTTTATTGGTTGATATTCAAAAACAGAATTTGCAATGCTACAGGTTTTAAATACAACTTTCAGTGTACGCAAGTACACTCCTCGATTTTTTTATTTGTCTGGTAGATATTAAATATATTTGGATATATGCTGATTAACTTTATGCATTTTTTCAAATGCTGCATCTAAATAATTTAGGATAACGAAATGTTATTTCCTAAAAGATTACTTATCTCTACAGAAATTATACAAGACATTAAAAAAGTGCTGGTTACTGATAAATATGTTTGGGACTTAACTTAATTATTAGAAAATCCAAGGTTTTTTTAATAAATCACATTTTCAGGCTGATCCAAATCTTAACGAAATTTCATCATCCTGTTTTGTTGTTTATCTTTAATCAAAAATACTTTTTTCTGTTGCATTTACAAAGCATCGAAAAAATACGGTATTGTGAAATGAAGATTGACAAAAAAGGTCACTATATAGAGAACTGGTTTCGTTCTATAGATCGATGTCTTTGTGATAGAAAAGAATAAAGTAGCAAAGTACAAAGTTTCATTATACAAAAGAGCTTATGTTGTGTTGTCACGAATTTATCTTAAAAAGTTTGTGGACTAGTAAGTCAAACAACTACGCAGTTTACTGAATTGTAAGTAACACACATTTTTCATTGGACCACATAATAAAAATCCTAAAAAAATGAACAATCATAAAGAAATTTTTAATCTTATATCGGTCGATCTTGTACTTTTGATTGAAATTTTAAGATTGGTTATAGAGGATAAATTGAAAAAGATACTTTCTGTTATACAGTTTTTCATTTTAATAAAAAATCTAAAAGATCTTCTTAAAATAAGTCTTCCAACCAAATTGCATGCCACTATGACCAACTAGTTCTTCTAAATTTTTCTGTTTTTCCGTAGCTTTCCGTAGACTTTGAATTAAATTAGTAGGTATACACAAGAAGTATCATATGTACTGATATTATTTATTTAATACAAAAGATTTACATTTTACTGCTGTCCGAAAATAGAAAAAAAATGTTTGACAACCTTTTGAACATTGTAGATCATTTTTGGAGTAATATTTCGAATTTTTAATCCAGTTCTATTTTTTAAATCTTGTAAATTTTGTGGTCGATCGATATAAACTTTTTATTTTGAGTAACCCCATAGAAAAAAATCAAGTGGTGTAAGATCCGGGAATCTTGGAGGCTACTCTATTTTTCCTTATCTACTAATCATCTGTTACGCAAACATCTGTTTACAAAATCACGTGGGAAGGTGCACCGTCCTGGTCAAACCATAATTATATTTTCATTTGGAAAATTATGATCATTTTCATTTGGAAAAATGTCTGGAAAGGCGAGTATAAGTTCAGTTTGTAAAAAATTTTTGGCTAATTGAAGCAAGAAGGACCCATAATTCTATCCTATAGTATCCTTACCCATAAATTACCTTTTTGATTGTGCTGAGTGTATACACCAGCTATCCAATAAAAATTTTCTTTGTCTAAATATTTGCGAATTTGCACATTCAGTGTTTCATATAAACAGAAGATTGCTTTATCATACAAAAGAATTTGACGAATGAAGCATGGAGTTTGATAACATAAATCTTACATTACTTCGCAAAACTGGATCTGCATCATCTTCATTGATTATATGCACATTATGAATTTTTTATACGGATGATATTTCTCGTTTTCACTACATATAGCAGGCCTTTTAGAAATGTTTATATCAGCTATAATTTGCCTTGAATTAATTTGAGGATTCTCTGCCACACTTAATAATACAACAAGGTTTACATTTGTTAGTGGATGACGGGCAACAGTACAAATTACTGCATATGCAGACGATGTAGCCATCATTAGTAGGAATAAGCCACGACTAATGGAAGTGTTCAAACAAATTGATCCTGAAGCAAGAAAAAGAGGTCTCAAAATAAACGAAGCAAAAACGAAGTATATGACAGTCAAAAGAATAACTGACAATGAAAATAATATCACAATACGAACGAGTGGATGCCTTTACATATCTCGGCACAGAAATCAATCAGAAGAACTCCGTAAGTAGCGAAATGAATGCACGTATTTCCAGCGGGAATCGTACATACTATGCTAATAAAAGATTGATGACATCGAAATTATTAGACAAAAGAACCAAAATGACTATCTACAGAACACTAATTAGACCCGTAGTAACCTATAGATGTGAAACTTGGGTAATGACGAAAAAAGATAAAGCCCAACTCAGGACATTCGAGAGAAAAATACTGAGGAAAGTATATGGCCCCGTACAAGAGGAAGATGGCACATGGAGAATCAGGAGAAACGACGAGGTTAATGAGTTAAATGAAGGTTATGACATTGTAAGATTTGTGAAAAGTCAAAGACTGTCATGGCTGGGACAATGAACATAAGACAATGGAGAAGAAGGGCACAAGAGAGATCTGAATGGAAGGACATAGCCAGACAGGCAAAGACCCATCCAGGGTTATGATGCCGAAAGAAGAAGAAGAAGAAGTGGATGACGGGCATTTGCATTTTTCTATGCAACTTTTTAACTTCTTGTTTTGTATCATCCCCTTAAATAACGGTACGCGATTTCTTTTGTAAATGATATTTTACAGTTCGTTATATGAGCTCGTTCCTCAATTGCCTCATAGCGTATTTGTTGTTTGCACTGTGTATTATCTTCTTTAACAATCAGTGAGTTATGGACTGACTTCATGTCATTACCTGGGTATGTCTTATGCAGTGTTATGCAGTTACAAAATCCTTTATTAATCATAACGAATTCAATTTGATTTTTCATTACATGGATTTGAGGATCTTGATATGATTTCCGAGTATGAGTATGAGTATGAGTTTGAGTATGAGTTTAAAATAATAGATATTAGTAATGGCAAACTCTTGTCTAGCCAGTCGGTCTCCTCTCTGATTTTATTTTTCAAGCCAAATTCCTCTGTAAATTCTCCAGATTGACTCTACAAAATTTGATAAAAAATTTGGTATTTAGGTCAACTATAATATTTTTTATCTAATCTGGTTTAATAGATGTATGGGCTTATATACATTGACTAAGCCTTCTGGGAAGTGATAGTAGGATTTTGGTTGGTGTGTAGACATTTTATAAGCCTATGTTATGAAAACTTGTGAAACACCTAGATTATTTAACCTTTTAAGTGTTAGTGGTAGCTATATTTACCACTATTACATTCAACTTTTCTAACCTAGAGCAGTGACGACTGGACCGTAAGCACAAACTATACTTTTGACACCAAACGACTGGTGTATGCTTGCACCAATCGTTGGTCGTTGAATGGTAAAGATAGCTACCAGTGAGCGTTTAGCATTTGTTTAGAGTATTTTACCAGTATTATTGTTATAGTAATGAATTCTAGTTTCTCATTAGTTTATTTATTTAAACATTGGATAATAAAAGGTGTAGAAGTGTAAAACATAGACTGAACAATATTTTGCCGTAATAAAGAGTATATTTGTAAAAAATATTTCAACATTGCCAATACATCTGACTTAATTTTTTTATAAACTTTATAAACTTTATAATAACTATTTTCCATAACTACAAAAATACATTGAGAAATTGGATATTGTAAGAATTTAGTGTGTCTTCTAATCTTTCGTATGAAAATAAGATATGTTTTATAAGATTTTGCGAAAAGATGTTCTTAGGGGAAATATTGAGAGAAACGTTATTTTTCAGTGACTGAAAATACGAAAAAATGATGGCAACCACTTCGCACTGCAGAACAACTAAAAGAGTTTGTAAATAAAGGCCTAGGTGATACCTATGGTATGATGATAATTATTGCCGTCGGCGTATGGAGGTGAATTTGATGCAGAAGACAATATTTCACTTATACAGATTATTTTACCGAAGAGATTTTGTGCTAAGAAAACAAAACCCTACATATACTCATCTGATAGTGACTGAGAGCCAAAAATAAATAATAACATAAGGACTATATGGATATAATAATTATAATACCATAAGGCCTCAAGGCTTGTTGTTTTCGGTCTGATTTCTTCTTCTTCTTAAAGTGCCATCTCCGCGGCGGAGGTCGACAATCATCATAGCTATTCGGTTTGATTTAGCAGTAGGTATTTACGATGTTGACTACCAGCTATCCCCTCATCTTTAAGAGGATCTGCCTTGTGATCTTTTTCCTTCTGGTTTTGTTATCTCTTACTATTCGGGCAAGTTACTCTTCCCATTCTGTTAACGTGTTGGTTCCATTCTCCGTCTTCCATGTTAATGTTGACTTCCTCCGTTAGTTCGGTTTCTATTTTTATTCTTGTTTTGTGATCAGTGTTAATATCCTATACATTATCTGTGTTATAGTGGTTGTTATATTCTCTCTGTATAAAAGTTTAATGACAATCGAAGGCTTTAGTGAGGTCGATAAAACACATGAATGCAGGTGCATTAAATTCAACTGCATTCTCTCCTATTTTTCTTATTATGAATATAGCATCGACAGTTGATCTGTTATATCGAAACCTTTATTGTTTCCACATATTTGATACTTTTCAATTATTTTCGATAATTTCAATTATTTTCGATAATATTTCGATAGTCAGATGGGTCATGTTCCCCCCTTTGTTTTGTATGGGGATCGATATACTTGATTTCCATTCCTTTGGTAAGGATTTTATTTCCGGGATATTTCCTTAATAATTTTGTAATATTTTCGGTTAATGCTCTTCCTCCATATTTTAGTAGTTCATTTGTAATCGCATCCGGACCTGGGATAGGATTAAGCATACTAAAGAGTCTACTAAATGGTCAATCACATTTGCCAAAAATGCATTATGCAAAGAATATTTTTCTATATATATATATATATATATATATATATATATATTATATATATATATATATATATATATATATATATATATATATATATATTTATATATATATATATATATATATATATATATATATATATATAAATATATATATATATATATATATATATATATATATATATATATATATTATATATATATATATATATATATATATATATATATATATATATATATACATAAGTCCTGCCTTCCCTCGCTCAACCATTTCCATCTCTCTCTGTTGTTCCATTCTCCATCGTTTAGGCCTCTCTTACTCATGGCGTCGTCTACTTCGTTCCTCCAGGATTTTTGGGTTCGTCCTCTTTTCCTCCTTCCTATGGGGCTCCATTCGGTTATTCTCATTATCCATCCGCTGTCGCTAGTTCTTCTTACATGTCAATACCTCTTTAGTCTTTTTTGTTCTATATATGTTAGTATGTCTGTTCCTATTGATGTTCTTTGCTTTATTTCGTCATTACTTCTCCTATCCATTCTTGTTACTCTGCAGCATCTTCGCAGGCATTCCATCTCTGTTGCTACTATCTTACTGCTATTTTCTTGTTTATGATCCAATTTTCAGCCCCATATGTCATAATACTTCGCACTAATATTTTATAAATCTGTGTTTTTGTCTTCATATTTAGGTGTCTATCCCACCATACTGAGTTCAGTTGTCGGATTGCTGTTCTTGTTTGTCCTAATATTTGTGTAATTTCTTCCTCTGTTGTTGCTTTTTTCGTGATTATAAATCCCAAGTATTTGAATTTATCCTTTCCTTTGATTTTTACGTTGTCATCAATCAATCAATATTTTTCTACACATCAGAAATTAAGTTTGTAATAAATGTTTTTCTCTTTTAGAATTTTTGTTTTAATGTGCAGATGTAGTGGTAGAAATTTTTACCAGTGATTTGTAATTGATGGTAAACGTTTGGGTGTCTACTGGTACCAATATTTACCACCGCTTAAAAAAATTTGAACATAATTTTAGTGTTTTTTTCGGTCAGGTAATCTCATTGCACAATTTTCAAAGATATTCGTCTTAAAAAGAAAAAACAAGTTTGCGCCTTAAAGTGTTAAATTTCAAAACAGTTTCCCTAGCTTATATTCCTAATTTTTAAGATTAAATGTAGATATTTTAGATCGAAATCCTTGTAATAGAAAGTAACACAAACCTTTTTTTATTTTGTCAATGCATTGAATCTCTCTTGCATTACTCTTATGTGATTTTTAGGTGTAGTCTCATTTAAAAGTGTCACAAATTATCAAAAAAACGTACTTTGTATAAAGATTAATACGCGGTGTATCCAGTCAACCAATTTACGATCCATAAAGATGAAAGTAGTCCTACTATGTCAAAATGTTTATGCTCTTTCCTTCACGTTGGACGTCTAGATTAATCTATCTCCCGTCCTTTTATGAGACAGATTCTGATTATATTAAAGTTCAGGGGTAATAAACATTTTAATAGTTATTTTTTTGTTTTTTTGTCACTTTATGAGGATGAAATTTGTTTGATTTTATTCCATATTAACCAATAAAATTTAATGATGGGAAAAGTAATAGAGAGTAATAATTTGTGAGATAAGTTTTTAGTAGAGCCATCAATCCTTTAATATTGATAGAAATTTTTAGATTTGTTTTACAGGTTTCTATGGTAAATGTGATCTTTTACACACACATGAGCAAAACTGTCACTGCGGGCTTGTTTCTAGTTATTTTAACTAGGATATAAATGTTATATGTAGTGGATTAGTTCTACAAAATAGCCTAGCTATAATATAATTTTTCCTTTTATCCAGCTTTCATAGCGTCTTACGCCTTTCGCTTCCAAGTATCCATTCTCACCTGTAATTCGAATCTCTAGCCTGAGGATTCCTCTCAAACATCGATCTTCAAACACCTACTAGCCATGTATGTTTTGGTGTTCCTTTTTGCCTTCTTTCAACTGGTACCTATTTTATTATTTGCTTAGCAGGTTGTCTATCATCCATTCTTGTTGAGACTCTCATATTTTTTCATATTTGGCTGTTAGGTATTTTTCTCAGTCTTGATTTGCTGGCAGATCTTCGCCACAACTCTATGTATTTTTAAGGACAATAATAGACGTTCTAGATATTAATTTAGCTATTATGCTTCGCACTTATACAGTACGATACTTTTAGGGATTGAGTTAAAGAAGAGGTAATTTTTTTTTTCTCGAGATATATCTTAGACCTAAATACCGGAAGAATGGAGAACGAGCGAATTCTACTATTCAAAAAAGGAGAGAAAAAACAGCCAGAAAACTGCAGAGGTATAAACTTGTTAAACACTACGCTAAAACTTACAACAAAAATTTTACAAGTGCTAATAAATCAGAAGATAAACTTAGCAGATGAACAACAGGGTCTTCTTAGTGGAAGATCGTGTATAGATGCAATATTCGTTGTAAAGCAAATTACTGAGAAACTTCTAGAGTATATTAGACCAGCATTTCTGTGTCCGATTGACCCAAAAAAAGCGTTTGACAAAGTAAGACTCAACGATGTCATCCATCTTCTCGCTAATAGAGAAGTTCCCCTAAATATTATACAAACTATTGAATACATCTACCAAAACAACAAAATGGAAGTCAGAATAGATGGACAACTTACAGAACCTATAGAATTAGGCAGCGGAATAAGACAAGGGAATTCATTGAGCTCCATGCTCTTCAATTTGATCATGGATGAAATCGTCAGAAGCGTTAACAAAGGAAGAGAATACAGAATGGAAAACACAGAAATAAAAATACTCTGTTACGCAGACGACTCAATATTGATAGCCCAAGATGAAGATAGTCTGCAAAGACTGGTCCACAGATTTAACATTAGAACAAAATAATTTAATATGACAATTTCATCTCAGGAAACTAAAACAATAGTAGTCAGCAAAGAACCAACCAGATGTAAAATAAAAATTGATGGCATCATTATTGAACACGTAATGGAAATAAAATACCTAGGAATTGCACTGTATAGCTATGGAGACTTTGGACAAAGAAGTGAAAGATCAAGTAAAAAAGCAAGTAGATTGGCAGGATGCCTTAATAACATTATATTACGAAACAGATACATTAACATTGAGATTAAGTTAAGAATTTATAAAGCCCGTATAAGACAGTGTAAGCCAGTGTAAGCCAATAATGACATATGCCTCAGAAACAAGACCCGACACAGCCACAACGCAAAGGTTACTGGAAATGGCAGAGATGAAAATAAGAAGAAAATTCGCTGAGAGATCGAAAGAGAAGTGAAGACAATAGAAGAAAATGTAACGTACAGTGTATAAATAAATAGACACAAAATAGAAAAAAAAGAATGGAATAACCACATAACCAAAATGGAGGAGACCCGTATCGTCAAAATAGCAGGAGATAATTCACCAATCGGCAGAAGAAGTATTGGACGACCGCGCAAAAGATGGAGTGACAACCTTTCATAGAGGTATTAATCAATACCTGAAATGAACAAGCAGAATTGCTTATAAAGAGAAAGACAAAGAGATGTATCTTTGAAACACAGTATTAAATTTAGACATCCTGTATCTGGTTTCCCTTTTACTATCTTTTTTTTATTTCCTTTTCAGTTCGACCATGATGTTGTACCTAAATATGTGTATTCACTACAAGCATTAATTAGTGTTTTCATCTATGATCAGGTTTCCTGTTGGGTTCCCAATGCACAGGTATTGCATTTTTGACCAATGTACCTATAAACCCACTCTTCAAATAACCTTTCAGCCATAGACTCTAAGTTATATTTGTCGTGGAATATAACCACTTGATCGACAGCGAAATGAAGGGTGTACAAAAATATTCCTCCATTCACTATCTACCTCTACCTATTCCAAAGCAGATTATTCTCCACCTTCTCAGAGCATCGCTTAGGTATATTTTGAACAAAACCCGGAAAAGACAACATCCCTGCCGCAATCGTTTGGTCACAAGGAATTCTTCCTATAATATATTCCTTTTTTATTGTCTGATGTGGCTTGTTTATACAGTTGCTTTACTGGTGCGGTAATTGTATTATTTATTTTAAAATTTTTCCATGTCTTTTGATAGTTTTTTACTGATACTGTATCGTATGCTTTTGTGTAAAGTCAAAAAATGGATCTCTTGTTTCCTCGATATTTTTTTTAGTCAGTTGAGTTATAGCAAAATATAATTATTGAAACATGATCTTCCAGCTCTGATCTTGATGTAAATGTTACGGTGGATGTTGAGTAAGACTAGAAGGGACATGATCAGGAACAACTTGATTTGGGAAAGAGCCGAGGTCTCAAAAATATTCAAGAACAAAGATAGCAATGGTTTGTTTATGTCAGACGTAGAAATAAAAACTATGTGAGATGAAGGATAGAGCTGTTAGTTGATGGAAAGAGAGGTAGAGGAAATCCGAGGCGGAGGTGGAAGACATGTAAGAAAGAAGACTTGGGAAAAAAAGGTTTAGGTGAAGATAGATACAAGTTTATAGAAAAAAAATACGCAAATTTGTTTAATAAAAAAATATAATAATAAACTAAATAATAACAAAACCTATTTCCATACAATATCAGCCTTTTTCTCACTCATGGGAACTTGTTCGTACAAACTGGTTTTCACTGGTTCATTGTCATATTTAATTTCTACTTTTTCTTTCTTACAACAAAATAAGAAGAGAGCAAAAAAAATGCAGGAACATCCCAGCATTAGAGTTGTATAGAAGAAGTATCTACAATATTCGGGAAGACTTTGCAGCATTCTTAAGCCAGAGGCTATCTCGTCCGTTAATTCCACTTTGTGTGTGATGTGGAAGACGGGCATGAAGATTTTGGGTAGTTTGTCGTATAAGCTGAAAAAAATTAAATTAAGCTATTAAAAATTATTTAACAAGCGTCGAAAAAAATACTGACAGTCCAAAATAATTGTTTGTTGATTGTAAAAATCGAGCTGCTGGTTTTAGAGTTTACAATATATTATAATATTTTATTTTAGTCCCAGTAGAGGAATCAATACAAAAGTACAAGTTATGTTAGGTTATTCCTAAACATAGATATATACTATAAATAGACTAAGCGTTGCCATCCACGCCCGTTCCTTCATGACAATAGAGAAAACTGACGCAAAACAGTCTCTGCATCTGTTTCTAATAGGCCATGTTTATCGACGACGTGTCCTAAATGGCCAATGGAAAGGTCAAGTGGTCGATAAACCCTGTCCATCAGAAAAAATGCAGGTATTGCTCTGCGTCAGTTTTCTCTATCGCACTGGGGGAACGGGCCTGTATAGCAACCGTCAGTCTATTTGTATTATATGTCTATGTTCCTGAAAGATCATAATATAACCCATGATACTATGACTAACCAGATAGGATCTTCCCGTAGCACAAAATCGGTCGTGTTCGCGCATGCCGTCATTGGAGAGTGGAATTTGAATTCTTGTTAAAGTTAAATGGGATTTTTATGCATTCTGTGATGAAATTATTCAATTATCAAAATAATATTATTAAATAAAGGTTTAATAATTACAATAATCGTACACAAAAGGATATCTCCAAACTATTTATTAATTATTATTTATTGACACATACAAAAAACTGACATTACGAACGTGCAACTCTCCAATTAAGTCACGACTTATGCGCAATATCTTATCTTCTTAATCATAGTATCATGATATAACCTACATTCTTGTACTGATGTCATATAAAGTTTCCTTTTTTGGATATGATTTTTAGTATAAATACAAAAGTAATTTTGGATTGTAAGTAGGTACTTATTGCTATACTTTCCAGTAATTAGTTAGTATATATTAACTTTTCTTTCCAAGAAGTTAATTTAAATAGACAATTTTCTTTGTACTTAATTTTTTTAGGATAGTGATATTGTTTAATATACAAAATACACTGAAACTGGCTGAATGATTGAATGACTTCTCTCATTTATTATGAAGATAAT
The DNA here is from genome assembly GCF_040954645.1 of Diabrotica undecimpunctata. Lineage (NCBI taxonomy): Eukaryota > Metazoa > Arthropoda > Insecta > Coleoptera > Chrysomelidae > Diabrotica > Diabrotica undecimpunctata. The sequence continues at coordinate 7,178,689 of NC_092804.1, forward strand.
AAATGAGAGAGGAGAATTCAAGGACAACAAGAACATCCTATGCCAATGTTAGGGGAGACCGGGAGAATTCCCCGCACGGGGAAATTCTGCACGGGGAAAATCAGCATTTTGGCAACACGGCATAAGTATTTCAACATTCAACACAGTGCGCAGTCTTGCATCTGACCACATGTTTGTAATAAGACTGCATTCGTGGTGTTGGTTTAGACAAGCTTGCTGATTGTTTGCTTTTCAACACGTTGATGTAATTTTCGAATAATCTTCAAAAAGTGGTAAGTGCTTTATTTATTAATTTTCATTAAAACTATTCCACCATTATTTTGCTTTATCTGTATAGATAATTTCACGTAAAAAAATGCATTGTATTTAGTCATTAACGAACAGTGACAAGTTAGGTTACTCACCGAAGGGGAATAACGCGCAGCTGTATCGGGGTAATTTCGCGCTGCGCGGTATTACCCCATGTGAGATTATTTTTTGATTTTTGCTGATAGAGTGATTGTATTGCTTTTTAGATTCCAAAATGCCCCGTGCTAACGTTCGGAAAACCAAAAGATCAAAATGGGCAGAAGATGAACTAAAAGCTGCTATCACTGGTATACGATCTGGGAGAAAAATACGAGAAGTAGGTCGATCATTCCAGAATCCAGAATGTCAAAACTTGGCAGGAAACCAATTTTTAACGATGAACAGAAATTTACCATTGTCAATCATGTTAAAAAATTGGCGAATATATAATAAATAAAACACCGTTTCGACTCGATAAAGAAAATTGCTGGTAAAGACTGGCTAGAACTTTTTGAAAGCATTATCCAGACATACGTGTTAGAATATTCAAAGTTATCAGTCAAAACCACATTTCTGCATTGCAATGAAGCTGAGGTTGAATAAATTTTTAACAATTGGCTCACAGTTATAAAAAACTTTAAATTTCCTGAGAGTTGAATTTTAATGAAGATAAAACGGGTATTTTTACGATCCAGAAACCATCAAAAATTTTGGCACTAAAAGTTCAAAAACAAGTAGGATCCGTAATATCTTGGGAAAGAGAAAAAATTGTTATCATAGTATGCGCTGTAAATGCTTTAGCAGTTTGTCCCTCCTATGTTCATATTCTATCCAATACGCCTGAATCCACAAAAAAATAAAAGGAGACATTGGAGCAGTATACAGATACAGATAAATAAAGAGTTATTTTTCGACTGGATAAAACAATTTTGTCAGCTAATAAAGGCTTCGAAAGACGATCCAGCGCTTCTCATATTGGATAACCATGGAGGTCACATTTCTTCCGAGATTTATACTTACTGTAGATCACACGGACTTGTTATGTTTTCATTTTCTTCTCATACCTCACATGGGCTTAAACCTCTTGAACTAACGGTTTTGGACCTCTAAAGAATGCTTTAAACCGTGAGTGCGACTTGTAGCTAAGAACTCATACTCATTAACAGATCAAATACTTTGAATTTGCTTCCATTTTTAACAAAGCATATCTGAAAGTTGCCACAATGGAATATCCGGATTCAGTGCCGCTGGAATATGGCCCATAGATCCTAATAAATTCGCTGAAGATTATTTCAGCTTAGTAGATCACACTGAAGTTGTACTTATACCGCGGAATGATAGTTTTTAAAGTAATTTTTTCTTTAAAAAACTTTTTTATGGGAATAACATTATCAATTAACAATAGATGCAAGTTTCAGTAATTAAATTATGGAAGTTTGTATGCACATGAGAACCTTCATGTAAGTATTTTCCCTTACAAAGTCTCCCTACAAAGTATAAGGAAAAATGCCTTGACAATTATCCTAAAAATTCATCTTCCACATATTGAAACCACACTTCATTCTTTCCATTTATTTTCCTAAACACTTATTTACTTCTAGAGCTTGTATATTATTATTTATATATATCCAGAAATGCTGTCTGTTTTCCAAAATTCCTTTTGATTAAGTCTATATTTTCCTTCTCACTTTTGTTCTCTCATCAGGAGAGGACATGAGAGGACAAAAGTACACATTCCTACAAAATATAATGCAAGCAAAAATCCAAGGACGCAGAAATCCAGGCCGTAAAAGAATGTCCTGGATGAGACATTTAAGAGAGTGGTTTGGCTGTACCACTAACGAATTATTCAAAACAGCACTAAATAAAATTAGAATCGCCCTAATGATATCCAATCTCCGATAGGAGAGGCACTCAAAGAAGACGAAGATATTTTCCTTATACAAATTTTCATTTTAAGTCCACCAGCAGTGCTGTTGCGAGAATCAAGTAACTTAACCTTACTGTTGTCGGTCCTAAGCGCAGATAAAGAAGGAAGAAGTGCTGTAAATATTTTGCTCATAGGGACAGGGTTATGCCTCGGAACAGGACGTACTCAATAAAATGAAAACAAAAAATATTGGTACGTGGAACATGAAATGACTAGTCACAAGAGAATACGAAATTACAATATAACCTAAAGAGAAGAATATTGACATTTGTGCACTTCAAGAGACCAAGAAAAAGGGAAAATGTCAAATTATGCTACACAACTACTAAATATTTTACAGTAGTGTTACGAAAAAAACCACAATAAAAGAAGAAGTTGACCTACGAGTACACCAGACACTTGCAAACCATTTAAGTGACTGTAATAATCTTAAAAAGACTAGTTTGCATAAAAATTAAACTAGACGCCAAGGCCCTAAATGAAAAAACAATAAAGTGAAGCTGAGTAAAAAGTCCTTTTTATTTAGTGATTGTAAAAACGTATAAAAAAATTGGTACTCACCTTATACTAGAAACACGCTGTATAAGCATATTCAATTGCATTCCAGCCTGTACTTCCATCACAACGCCTGATTTCTAAAACATAGAAAAATATTTGGTTAAATTACTGCAAATTATAACTACTAACAATATTTAGAATGCCCACAAAAGAACTACTAAAGGAAAACTGTAAGCTGTCAAAAATTTAGTACTTCAAACCAGAATGATATTTATCCACAATATCCTGTGTTACGTCCATTTTTAAATATACAAATCTTATAAGTAGCTTTTTTGTGTTCGAAGCTTTTTGCTTCCAGTTGATTCCCATTGTGTAGCATGCAGATGATATTTTCATATCTTTTTCATTTATTCCCGTTTGATATTACAATTTCTTTTTGGTCCACCAGCTAATACCTACTTATACTGCAATATGACCAACCAAGGCACCTTAGATAATGTGATATAAGGTTCAATGCCCTTTAATCAAATAAAAGGCATATATCGAACACAGTTTATTTATTAAATCTTACCCAAGTACTTTCGCTCCTAGAGCATCTTCAGAGGCGTCTGAAATAAGCCAAGAAACGTTTTTTCAACTGAAAGTCATCATAGCCAGAATGATCGGCAACGTTCGGAACGGACAGGCACCCTAAGAAGAAAAAACTCTAGCTTGGTTCGTGGAAGATTATATGCAGATGATCTGGTGTTAATATCTTCAGGGAAACTATCTTCTCAGTTCAGCGTCACTTACCGCACTTCACGAACTCGAAAACTGGTCAAAGAATACATGATTTCAGTTTTTACTCAACAAATGAAGGTGTTTTTTTATTTTTAAAGAAACGTGATCTGATTAAACTGCAATTAAAATTATATAACCAAATCCTGAATTGCGCTGATGACGTTAGGTTTTTAGAATTATTTAGATTTATAATAACTCTCTCTAATACAAATTTTGGAGCAAACTACTTCTACTTAATTCATTTTTATAAAACTCTAATTAGATTTAAAATAAATTACGGTTACATACTATATACATCTGATAAAGAATCCCTATTACCTTCAAGTTATCCAAACTACGGCATTAAGATAGCCACAGGAGTATTCCGGACCACTCAATAGAAAGACTACGAGCAGAAATTGGAAAGGCACAACTTAAATATAGAAGGATGCAGTTAACTCTCACATATGCATTTGCCGCTAATTCTATTTCGAACAACTAGTACAGCATATTCACTGATCGTTTTACAAACTTATATACTGAAAATAGGAATGTGAAACCACCATTATACAAAAGAGTTAGGCAAACTCTCATGGCTTTACAAATTCCGATACCAAATACCTATTCCAACTTCATAAGAATTCCTCCTCCTTGGACATTAAACAGTTTTCAATCCTTCTTCTTCTTCTTCTCGTAGCACTACAACCCGGGATGGGTTTTGGCTGAATACACAACTTGATTTCATCTTGAACGGTCGTCCATAATAGTTGGGTAAGTGGGTAGCCCCATTGTTCTTAGATCTGACCATATGTTGTCTCTCCGTCGCATTCGTGGACATCCTAAGGGCCTTCATCCTGTGGGGGCTTCCTCCCATATTAACTTGGCAAGGCGGTTATTAGGGAGTCTATGGACATGGCCAGTCCATCTTAGACGTAGGGATTTTATCTCTTGGACTATATCGCTCGCTCTATACATCTGTTTGACCTCAGCATTTGTTCTAATTCGGTATTTTTTGCTATTAATGTCGTAATAAGGCCCAAAGATTCTTTTGAGGATTTTCCTCTCAAAACATCTAAGTTTTCTTTCAGTTTCTTTGGTCAGGGTCCACGTCTTACACCCATACTCACCGTTTTATATATTCTAATCTTTGATGTTCGTGTTAGGCTTTTAGATTTAATAGTACTGTGGAGGGTGTACATACATCTGTTTGCTGCCTCAATTCTTCCTTTAATCTCTTCCGCGATATTTTGTGCTATTCTATCTCGTCCCTTTTGTCTATTGATGCACATGTATTTGGTTTTCTCGTCGTTTACCCTTAAACCAGTTTTCTTTGCCTCTACCTCCAATTTATTAAAAGTCTCCTTCACATTGGAGACTGTGTTTGCCACAATGTCAATGTCATCTGCGTATGCTAGTAGTAATTTTCTGTTTTAAGTTGTTCTGCTCTTATCATTCTCCAGGATGATGGAGGAGAGGTGACAGCGCATCTCTTGATTTCAGGCAACTGCTTATTTCGAAAGATTCTGAGAGGTTGTTAACTATCCGTACTCTGGATCTACAGCTATTCACACATACCTTAACAAGCTGAATAAGCTTTTAATGCTGTCGTACGCTTTCCGGAAATATATGAAGAGATTATTTTATTCTATTGAATTCCCATCCTTTTTTAAGCCGCTGTCTTAGAGTAAAGATCTGATCTATGGTCGATCTATGTTTTCTGTATTCCCCCATGAAATTTTCTATAAACGGTGTCAGCCTACTTAAAAGGATGTTCGATAAGATTTTATATGCCGTATTAAGTAGGAAGACCATTTAAGAAGACCTATTAAGTAGGAGTAGGCCTGCGTAGCGCAAGCGGTAGGATTCTTGCCTCGCATGACGGTGGTCCGGAGTTCGAATCCTACCGCCGGCAAGAACAACTAGACATTTTTAAAAATGTCTATAGGCCCCAGGTCGACTCAGCCTGAATAAAATGAGTACCTTGGGTAAAACCAGGGGTAATAACAGGCGGTTGAAGCGTAGCACTGGCGATGTTACCTTCCTTGTATACCGTAGGCCCTAGATATAGCAGACTACCCTGCTATACTCCCAAAGCCGCGAGCGGTATAAAACGGGAGACTATATTAAGTAGGAGTACCATTTTGTTGGTATTTTCTCTTCGTTCCATATAAGTGTTATTAGTTTGTGTATTTGTCTATGTAGAGTTTCTCCTCCGTACTTAAGGAATTTAGCCAATATATTGGCAGAGCCTGGAGCTTTTCCGTTCTTCAATTTGTTAATTGCTTGCAATGTTTCATCTATTTTGGGATCCTTTACCGGTAGGTCCACCCCAAAATATATATTCTCTCCATGTTCTTCCTCTTGATGTATGTTTAGTAAAGTCTTCAAGTAAAGTTTTCAATCCGACAATCCTTAAATATCTTTAGAGAGAACGATACTCCCTACTTCTTAATAAAAAATACTTTTATTAACAAACTTACAACATTTTCTAATTTCCCAAAAACACAATTAAATATTTGGAGAAACAACAAATGCCATTAGTTGATTCAATCCAAAAATTCCAGTTTTTGAAAAAAAAAAATGGAAGGTATCTCTGGAAAAATTGATCAGATAGTATTAACAAAACTATCTGATGTGTTAACAAAAAAAGAATGATTTCTTCATAGCTGTCTAGTATTAAATAGTTTTGTTGAAATGTTTTTGCAATGTGAAATTTTTTACCGTTCCCTCAAAAAGCTGGCGATGTATGTAATACTTATTAAAGAAACTTCATTCGTTTTTAAAACACGTTCTTCCTGACTGGCGGGCTACTTAAAAACCATTTAAGACCGTTTAATCCACTTACCGGCTCAAGAATCATGTAAAATTCATGCTGGGTTTTATTGGGCTTCATCCCCTTCACGGCGTTCTGGTAAACGGGATCAGCGTTGTAGAAATGCGGGAACGACAGAAAGCTCGGTGAACCTTGCCGGCAGCTGGATATGTTAAACACTCCTGTCGGGATGCATTCACCGTTGCAGAAACACGCGTTCTCTGGATGGACGGTTCCTACAAATTGGACATAGTTAATTAAAAAATAATACTCTTTTCAAAAATTAGGAAAATTGATAACTTTTTTAAGTTGTGTCATTTTAAAAATCACTTTTTAGAGTAAAACATTTGTAGGTAACAGAAACTATAGCATTTTTTTACCGCCCACAATAACGTTTATTATTTACCATGTAGATATTTTTTTGATTACCGTGTACATGATTTCCAAATGTCTGTTTTGTGTATAATACGATTAGAGAAAACATATTAAGTCGTAGCCTCTTTCGTAATCACCAAAATCTTTCTCAGATAATAAATTAGATTAATTAGTTTACCATTAAATCATCGATGCTTCTCTGTTCTGGACAACAACCCCTAATTCTATTATGTATTGAGTTGTTATCGCTTAAACACTGACTTGTCGTTTCAGTTTATGCGACTTAATTGGGGTTGGAATATGTAGGTGAAAGAAAACTGGATTTATATTAAAGAACATAGAAGAGATTATACAGAAAGTCACCAGGATCAGACGGAATAAACAACGGGCTTCTATATTGCACTGCAATATACGAGACCCATGGAGAAACAGCATAATGATACCAATGTTTAAGAAAGGAGATAAAGAAGACCCCAACAATATAGAGGTATACATCTAATGAATACCGCACTTAAGCTTACCATGAAAGTCGTAACCAACAAAATCAATAAACTTTATCAGATGAACAACCAGAATTCAGATCCGGAAGATCCTGCGTAGACGCCGTATTTGTACTAAGACAAATCACAAAAAAGGCCATCGAGTACAATAAACCAGCATATCTATGTTTTATAGACCTGACAAAGGCTTTCGATAGCATCCAAGTTGAAGACGTCTTACACCTACTATATAAAAGATACATACCAATCAATATAAACTAACACAGTGTATACCAGTACAAAGTGGAGTCAGACAGGGTGACTCGTTAAGCCCACTTCTCTTTAATATAATAATGGATGAAATAATACAAGCAGTACGTAAAGGTCATGGTTACAGAAGGGAGAACAGAGAAATCAAAATATTATGTTATGCAGACGTAGCTGCATTAATGCCGAGACAGAAGACGAGCTTCGAACATTAACACACATCTTCAATACAACATCCAAAAATATAATATGATAATATCAACAGAAAAAACCAAATGTATGACAACATCTTAATACGCACTACGTTGTAAAATCGAAATTGATGGGAAAATAATAAAGCAGGAAGCAAGGTTTAGATATCTGGGAATAAACATAACCAGTTACGGAGATGTTGAAGAAGAAGCACGACAACAAAGCTTAAAAGCAAGCCAAGCGGCAGGATCTCTTGATGACACAATCTGGAAGAACAAACATTAGACCTATATTTAGCAATTAGACCTATATTAACATACACGGCGGAGACAAGACCTGACACATCTAAAACGACACGACTACTAGAAACAACAGCCATGAAAATACAGCCGAATATGAGGAAAAAGTCTAGTGAATAGCGAGAGAAGTGAAAACATAAGAAGAGCATTCAATATGATGAAGAAACAGGCTTTAAAGCGTATATACAAGAAGGAAGAAGTAAAAGAAAAGATTACTGTAATTTGTCACCACAGTGAGGAATTAACTATCTCAAGAGTAAATCCAGAGTATTTGATCAGTAAATTCCATTGAGACAGGAGTAGCTACTGTTCGAGGCTGTCTAGAGTGTTTGCTCTTTAAGTCTCATGGTGTCAACTAACATTTTCTGTCTGGAATTTATGTTGGGTCGACCATAAAATACTCAAGTATCACTTGTTATTAAAACCAAAAACTTTAGATTTCGCAATTAGTCCTCGATGAACTATAAATTAAATCTAAGACCATATCAATAATTGTTTTAATTTTTTTTTAATAACTCTATTTTTTCAATACCTTTTTGCTACACTAGGACAATATCTTCCATTTTATTTTGTTTTCTGCTTCTCCTCGGTCGTCACCTCCTTCTACTTCTCATGACCCTCCTATGTAAAACCATATTTGGCATTGTTTCCGCTGTCAATCTTTGAGTGCATCAGCACTTACATATCAGTAGCAACTCATTCCTCGTACCTTGGCGTATTTCCTAATTTTTGGGCTACTTCTACTGCTCAGTAACTTTGTATTTGGCTCTTGTTTCTCATATTTTCTTACTCTTTGTCCTTCATTATTTTTATTTTCTAGGTTTTTTCTTCTATATTTTGCAATATGTAAGGTACTTGATGAAAATATCCGTTTTGGAAAGACAAAAACTCTACTATCTAAATAATATAGCATTAATAATGCATTAATTGGAAAATCTGTATAAGCAATATTTACAAAACAAAAGGGAAAATGCAATTTTTTCGATGTGGAAAGGTTTACAACTTACCATTATCAAAACCGTTTTCGGCTGAGTATTTATATCCATGCACTCCCTTAATGGTAACATCTTCCACGTATTCTAGCACTAAATATTTACAAAGATCTGACGAGAACATAACTATTTGGTCCCTTTTTCGGTTAAGTGGAAAGAACTCTCCCCCTGATCCCTTTACAGCATTACATTCGCCAGTAAAAAAATTAGTTTCTTTTTTTCCATCCCAGAGCAGTACCTCCCCGAAATGTTCATCGTTTTTGTAGTGTACTGAGTATGTACCGTCCAAGCCTATGGTGCCGTTTCTCTAAAAACCAAAAAATTAATATAAATAAATAGTTTCACTGTAGAATAACATAGTGGATTTTGTGAACAATTTAAAGAAAGACTTTTGGAGCAACACTTGAGCAATATTATCAACCAGATAGTTATTACCAACAAATTACTATTATTACGAGATCGTCAGCATGTAATAGACTTTGAATGAAGGTTTTTGTTAAAAAAAACGGGTCAGCCAACTTATTTTTTCTGTCCTAAATGGTTCATACTTCTTCAGCACAATAATTAAGTACAACTGCTTTACCTTTCTTTATTTTTTAAACATGAGTAACTTCCTTGTTTGTTATAGCTGAATGGCTGATCTGAGTATAATTGACTAATGTTGGTTGAAGTATTATCAGAATGTTTTACAGATGTAGAATGTTCGTAAATACGGTTGTGGATTCGTCGGTTTCTCTGTTCTGTGTATATTCATGGGTGACTAAAACAAGGTATCTCGTAGATACCATGGTCTTGATCTTAAGAGGATTAAGAGTTTTACTGATCTTGTCAGTAAAATTTGACAAAAGGTAGAAAGATTTTGAGTTGATCAGCCGGCAAATAATCTTTTTTTGGATGAAATGGAGTTTAGATTTTTTTGAATCTATTGATTTGGGTTTTATGGTAGCCGTTTTGTAAGAGTATTTGCCTTATTGAATCGATTTCGGATGATCTGTGGTCGTCTCTAAGTCTTATGGAACGGGAAACAAAAATGTTGATAACTGAATTGAGTTGGGCGGGGTTATGTGACTGGGTATTGAAATAACGGTTTATATGGGTGGGTTTTCGGTACATGGAATAGGAAAAACTGTCAGTTGGGTGTTTCTGAACAAGAACATCAATGAATGGCAACAACGCTTCAGACTCAAGTTCCATAGTGAATCTGAATAGTGAGATGTATTCCAATTAGTTGGGAGAGATTTCATATTTCTTTACCATGGGGTCAAATGACAAAGGTGTCATCAACGTACGGTAGCCAGCAGGTAGGTTTGAAGTTTAATGAAGACAGGGCTTTTGCTTCGAAATACTTTATGTAGATATCAGCTATTATGGGAGAGAGATGATCCCATTGGGGCACCTTTGATTTGAAAATAGAAATGATTTTGGAATTATAAGAGATAATGTGTCTTGGGGAATTTGATGTTTAGAGTCCAAGATGGAAATGGTTTCATCGATGGGAATGTTGATGAATAAAGAAACAATTTTAAAACTAACTAGTATATCTGAGGGTGAAATAGAAATTTTTCAGAAGATCAATGAAATGTAAAGAATTTTTAACAAAGGGTGAGGCGTTTTCGGCTAGTGGTTGTAAGGATAAGATAGGATAGGACAGTATTTCTGTTGTATCAGTATTATTTGTATTCGAGCTTGTCTTCTAGCTTCTGATTCTCTTTTACATTCTATATCAAACCAATCTTTACTGTTTGTTTTGTCGATTTTTCCTACTGTCTTTTTGGTCGTTTCCATTATTATCTTCTCTATTTGTATCTATTCCTTCTCGGTACTTTTATTTAGAATTGTGTCTCCTAATATTTTTATTATTTCTCGTTTTAACTGGTTTTTGACAGTTTCATCTTTTAGCTTTTTCGCACATCAATTCCTATAATTTGTATTACTTTCCATTAATGTTACAAGTTGGATTATATTAAATGATTTTTGGAAAACCATAAAGTAGGTACGTAAAAATAACTTTTCTATAATGATGACCCTTATGCAACAGGACGTTTGGCGTTCACGTTGTTTCATTAGTTTTAAGTTATCTTGTGTTATTATTTTACTGTTCTTTATATATTTAATCGGGGCAAACAGTTAATCTGCTTTTTAATACCTTTTTAGTAGACCATCTCTTGGTTGCATTGCATTGCCTTTATTTTGAAATGGTTTTCTCAATTACTTTGCTTATTATTCTTAAGTAGGAACATATATTTCTTCTACTATTGTTTTGTTTTCTTGTACCTGTAAAATTTCCTTTATTTCATTTATATACTTTGGTATTATTGTAAAAAGGGAGATAAGAAGAAATGCGGGAACTACAAAGGCATCAGTATGATAGCATGTATGGGCAGGTTATATGGAAAAATACTGAAAAGAAAAACTGGAAGAATCTATGAAGAATCTATCTCAAATAAAATCGGAGAAGATCAGGCGGGGTTCACGGCAGAAAGATCTTGCATAGACCACATTTATACACTCCAACAATTAATTAAAAAAAAATGGCAAACAATAGACCAGTACACATGGCATTTATAGATTTAAAAAAGGCATATGACACGGTCCCCCCAGAAAACAACTATAGAACACGATGAAGGAAATCAGAATAACTCAGAGGTTAATGGAAGCCGTAAAAAACCTTTACAACAACAACAAGGTAAGAGTTAAAACCGCCAATAAATACTCCAACGAATTTAAGATCACAAAAGGCTTATTGCAGGGATGCTCTACATCTCCGACACTGTTCAAGATACTCCTCGAACAAATATTAAAACCATGGAAAAGGAAATGTGAAGGGATGGGAATACCAATCCGGGACAACTTCTTGTACACATTAAGCTTTGCAGATGACCAAGTGGTAACGGCTCAAGATGAAGAAGATCTGTGCTATATGCTTCGAAAATTAGAAAAGGAATACACAAAAAATGAACTAGAAATAAATCTAGATAAGCCGAATATTTAACAACAGAGCAAGAACCAGCGAGAAACTTGGAAATGGACGATAATAGGGAAATTAACGGCACTGACAAATTCAAATATTTAGGATTCATACTCTCAAAAAATGGAACCACCGAGCAAGAGATAACCAGCAGATTAGCACAGACAAGAACATGTATTAAACAAATGAACGAATAGACAGATTATCAGAAATACAAAGAAGAGAATTTATTACACCTTGGTACTCAGTATAATGACCTATAAAGCAGAGAATTGGGTAATAAATAAACGAAACAGGTCCAAAATCACAGCAACTGAAACCTAGTTCATGAGAAGAAGCTGCAGAGTAACAAAAATGGAACGCATCAGAAATGAGGAGATAAAAGGAAGAATGGCAGTAGAACAAGACATACTCAGCTACATCGAAGAAAAACGTTTAATTAATTTGGTATGGACATGTGAGAAGAACAGATCATATAAGGTGGATAGCAAAGATTTCGGATTGGAGCCCAATAGGAAGGAGGAAAAGAGGTAGACCCCGAAGATCATGGAGGGATGAAGTGGACCAGACCATGGAAAGACGAGACCTTAGAGATGGAGAATGGCAGAACAGAAAGGACTGGAGACGTTGGCTGAAAGAAGAAAGGCTTTGACAGCTGTAAAAATCCTTGTATAGATAGATAGGTATTATTGTAACTTTATTCTGGTTATGTGTGTCGTATTACTTTCTCTCATACCTTTTTTCTCCAATTTTTCTTTTAGAATTTTCTTATTAAGGATCTTTTAGTGAAACATAATTGGAACCAATTTCATCTCCATTCGAACGCCTTATTCATGTGTTTCTTTTTCATCAGAACATGATTAATCTGGTTGACAGTACTTCTACGTTCCCTTATATATTTAATTACTTTTTAACTGTGAACACTGTGGCATAAAGATTTGTCATTCAACCAGTTTCAATAAATTATTTAAGCAGATAAATACACAATGATATATCTAATAATATACCGACGATAAAGTAAAAGAGGAAAATACAAAAAAATATTAAATTCATTTGTTTGAAAAAAAGCTTATTCAGCCACAAAGCTATTTCTAACCTAACATTCGCTAATTACTATTTTAATGGAAATCAGCCACAATTAAAGTTTTAAAATTAGTTTATTGACGTTTCAATTTCCATTTCTGAAATCTTTCTCAAAATACAAACATTATTAAATTAAACAAATTTTGTTTTTTGTTACTTGGTGAAAAATTCTTCTAATAATTTAATTTTGTCTGACTCATTTACATTGACAATTCAGACATAATAATATATTATACACTTAAATGACTCCAAAATGATATTGCCAATATTGCTGAGTTGCGTTTCTGAGACGACTTAATTGTAAGATAGTTCATTCGATTACATGAAATTAATTTTAACTTGAGAATATTTGTCAGAAAAAAAATCATAGCATGTAATTCGTCTTTAAAACGACAATCACATGCCATGATGATAGTAAAATTCTCCTGTTAGTGTCTATAGTAAGTCTTGGGGAAAACCAAGGAAAAAAACTCATAACACTATCCTGACATGGTAAGTAATTGGTCTTATTTTTAGTTTACTCTTAATAAACACCAAATTCTGAGTTTATATGTATGTTAATTAAAAAATATAAATGATGTATCCCCTATATGTTATCGATTTACTAATAGTAGTACTTTCCTTTTATTAACTTCCTCTTTTAACATGGGTAACATATTTAAAGAGAAAGTGAATAATATTACCATTTTCTATATTTTACTCAATGAAAATTATTCATCAGAAACGCAGGAAAACGAGTACAATAGGTATAACATCCCGTTGTCTGGTTTCAAATCTATAGTCACATGCATGCATATACCGTTTTATACCTCTCATCCCTAAAGCAAGAAAAAATCTGCCATGTTTTGTTGAGTGCCTTTTTGCAATCACATTGAAATATATATGAAAAAAGAAAAGACTTGCATTGTAAACAAAAAATCCGCGGCTTGATATATTCGCAAAAATCTTCGTTGTCTTTTGTATATGTAGATTAGGGATAAAAGCTATGGAAATTATATGCACCCCACTGAGAGAAATATAATAAAGATTTCTAACGTGGTTTCGTTATTTGTTGACGATCAGTTTTTTATACTAAGTGGCATTAAAGGAGATTTGTTTCATTTTCAAATTAAGAATAAATATCTTTAATTTATACCTATCTGTTAATTATTGCACAAAACCTTATTTATAATAAGGTTTTGTGAAAAAAATCGACGCAAATGACGATAATGTATACAATATCTATTATCATAAAACTTACCCCATAAAATAATCCTCCTTTTTCGGGTGCGTCAACCAACGGTATTTTGGAGATGATTCCTAATATAGGATCATCGTAACCGTCGAAGAGCAATTCACGAGCCGTTTTGGTAACGTAAAGCTGAACGCTTCTAGAACTGATTCCGAACGAGATCATTTTTTTAGTCCAGTAACCCTGGAATCTGGATTGGTATCCTATACTCTGAAAATTTGTAAATATTACCAAAGTGGAATTAAGGTAGACTAAAATTAAGTGGATTAAGGTAAAGTCGGTAGGAATAAAAGTGTACTAGGGTTTTAACCCTTGAATATTAACCCCAAAAATAGTCTTAAAATATAATATAAATAACTGATGTTTGTCATAAATATAAATTAATTAAAATCCTTTGTAAAAGGTATATATTTAAAAACCCAAACGGGCTGTGTTAGACAAAACGTTTTCGGAATACATCATTCCATCATCGGTGTCCTAGAAAATATGTAACCACTTAATTAAAAAGAACATGAAGTTAAAATTTTGACCAAGGTTAAAGAAAAATGTGGTTAATACTTACTAGGAGTACATGAATGTAGCCACTAAATATATGGGTAAAAACCCGTTAACAAATAATTAGTTACATTTGTTCGACTTTATATCTTATAAATACTTATGGTGTTAAAGTTACCGTTGGATTAGGTAACATGGCGACATATGACTCCACGTTGAAGTTGCAAGTCCTGAGACGGTGTGTCTACGAGGACTTTATGGAAGCAACTGATTGAAATGACAATGTTGACAGGTTAGGACGGAAGTCGTAACAGAGTAGTCAATATAACTGTATGTGTCTACTTAAGACAAAAGCCAACGTTATTAAATTTGTCTTAAGTAGACACATACAGTTATATTGACTACTCTGTTACGACTTCCGTCCTAACCTGTCAACATTGCCCTATCTAATCCAATGCTAACTTTAACATCATAAGTATTTATAAGATATAAAGTCGAACAAATGTAACTAATTATTTGTTAACGGATTTTTACCCATATATTTAGTGGCTGCATTCATGTACTCCTAATAAGTATTAACCACACTTTTCTTTAACCTTGGTCAAAATTTTAACTTCATGTTCTTTTTAATTAAGTGGTTACATATTTTCTAGGACACCGATGATGGAATGATGTATTCCGAAAACGTTTTGTCTAACACAGCCCGTTTGGGTTTTTAAATATATACCTTTTACAAAGGATTTTAATTAATTTTTTAATATATGGTATACAGCCAAATACAGGAACGTAGATTCCTTGTGGATTATAAATATAAATGTTTAATATTTAAATATCCAATGACCTGGGTTGAATGTATTGGCGGCCGACGAGACTATACATAAACATTATTAATTAACAACATATATAACAAGCGAGTATTCTACAGCTGGCGCCGCTTCTCGCGTCCTAATTTCCAGCGTTTTCTGTCCAAGCAATCTTCAGTTGTTAGGTCTCTGGCGGTCATTGCATCTTCGACATCGTCTCTCCAGGATCGTCTTGGTCTACCTCATTTTCTTCTAGTTGGCGGAGTCCATTCTTCTATTTTTTTTGGCCATCTGTTTTCAGGCATTCTCTGAAGGTGTCCATACCAGTTAAGTCTTTTGGCTTCGATTGTGTCTATTATGTCTAGATCGATTTCCATTTCTCTCCGAATATCTTCGTTTCTCACCCTATCAAGTCTAGTGAGCTGGCAACATCGTCTCCAGTAGTTCATTTCCATGGCCTTAATTTTTGATTTGTTTCTTTGGTTTATTTCCCAGAGTTCGGCGCCGTAAAGCCCAATACTTTCTATTATTGTTTTATAGATTCTTCTTTTATTTTCTTTTGTTATTTTTTTATTCCATAATAGTCCGTGTAGCTGTCTGGTGGCTGATTTCGCTTGGCCAATCCTTCGCTACTTCCTGCTTTTGATGTTATTTGGACTCCCAAGTATTTAAAATTGTCTTTTGGTTTTATAGTTACCATTTCGATTTGTAGGCTTTCTGGTTTTTCTACTACAACTAAGTACTCAGTTTTTTGTATATTAATTGTGAGGCCGCATTTGGTATACTCATCTTCCAGATTTCTAAGCATGTAGCCTACATCACTCTAGTCTTCAGTTAGAATGGCTTGGTCGTCAGCGAAGTGTATCGTGTACAATCTATCATCTCCGATTGGGATGCCCATATTGCACACTTTCTTCTCCACACTGAGAGTGCCTCATTTAGATATATTTTGAAGACTGTAGGTGCTATGCAGCAGCCTTGCTTTAGGCCCTCACTAATAGGAATTTCTCTAGTTAATCTATTTCCAGTTTTAATGTTTGCCGTCATATTTTTGTAGAGCTGTTCTACTGCTTGTATATTTTTTTGCTTATTCCTTGTTTTTCCATTGCTTCCCAAAACATTGAAAGTGGTACACTATCGTATGCCTTTGTCAGATCTATAAAGACTATATGAGTTGAAAGGTTGTGGGCTAATCTTTTCTCGATAACTTGTTTTAGAGAGAATATACTGTCCATACAGGATCTGCCTGCACGAAAGCCATTCTGTTCTTCAACATCTGTCATCTCTTTTTCAATTTTGTTTTTTATTATTTTTCCATACAGTCTTGAGACTGAATTTATTACACTTAGCCCCTTGTAGTTTGAACAATTCTTTCTATCTCCTTTTTTGTAGATGTTGTTAATATGTGCTTTTGTCCACTCCGATGGTAAGTCGTGTCCATTATAGAATAAGGTGAAGACAACCGCCAGTAATTCCCGTAATACTTGTGGGCTATGTTTTAATAATTAATTTGGTATACCTGGTGGTCCGCATGACTTCCGATTTTTTAGAGTTTGTATTACATTCTCGACTTCCTGTACTGTTATTTCATCGTCTTCACTGAATTCCAGTTCATATGTTGTTGTACTGATGTTCGTGAATTGAGGTCTTGTTTCAGTCAAAAGTTGTGAGTAGTGTTCGATCCAAGATCTTTCTTCTATTAAATCTATTCTACTCGTTTCTTTTTTGTTTGTTCTCAGATTTTTTACCGTTTTTCATGCTTCTCTTGATCTTGTTGACCCTATATATTTGTTGAGTTCTTCGCATTTATTTTCCCAGGAAATATTTTTTGCTTTAGTTACTAAATTTGTTTGTAGCCACTTTTGATATGCTTGTTTTTTGTTGTGTACTGCATTGGCGATGTCATTTGTTCACCGCAATGGAGTATTCTTTTTGTTCTTTTGGATTGTGCCGAGCGCTTCGTAAGCTTCGTAATTAACAACATTAAGCTGACATTAAGAAGACACAGATATTCGAATATTTATAGGTATAAATACGGTACATATGAGGGATGTAAGTTGGCAATCTCCCATTTCCATAATTTTGGGAAACCGCAAAAAACTGTGGAAACTAACAAAATTAAATTAAAACAAAAAACATGATGAAGAATGATATAAAATTTGGTTTGTAATCGGATGTCCAAAAAGAGGAGCTTAAAAAATTAGTTCTTTTCCTTTTTTTTTTAAATTTTAGTTTGAAGATTGCCGTATTTGTTTGCAATGCTTGGAGATTGACGAATATGAAAATGATCTATTAGTATATTGCCAGTTTAGAAACTAATAAAACATCATTGTATCGGTTACTTAGTGAGAAAAAAATATTTTGATATTGAACAATAATATAATATGTACCTAAACAATTTATATAGATACATATCACTTAAACTAAAATATCCGGAAGTTCAGGTATATATTCACCGGTTTCGACAGACTCTAACTTTGGAATAGGATTCTCCAAGTAGTTCTCGTTTGCTTCTTGTTCATATCGTTGAAAAAGCTCTTTATAGTAGTTATTCTGATTGAGTTGTATCCAGTCTAAACCAAAATATTTGTTCAAAAGATTTCGCACATCACGCAGTTTTAAATTATTTACTTTGTGAACATCGAGGAAGTTTTTCTGGACTGATTATGCTAATCTGTTTGCTTTTTGGTGTGATATTTACAAAAGATCCGAAATCGTTTTTGTAATGAAGGTTACCTCGTATTAAAACATTTTCTGTCTTACATCGTTTTACAATGTGCCTTTTATATTACTTAAACTGAAAACTCCATGCCCCTACTGGTTTAAGAATCTTTTGAACAGCAGACTTTCAATCGTAAACATAGCATTTGTTTCATATTAACGATTGTAGAAAATTCGAAAATAATTTTCTTGTGTGCGCCAGGTGTCGTTACTACTTCTCATTTCTTCTTAATTTGACCAAAAACTCTATCGGATGGTAAGAATGAGTGACCGATTACAGGAAAAACTAACTCAAGTAATTTAACATTTGGTGGTGCACTCTCTTTGCTATTTGCAGCACATACCAATCATTATCGAGTTTTTATTTTGGCCACTGCATCCATCGGCGATCAGTCTTACCTTCTTTGATGTGTTGCCAAAATCAGTGTCATTGAGTAGATGAAAGACTGCAGGGGAAATTTCATTTGATCTTTTGCCAAACATGTCCTTAGTTCAACAGTATGAAAATACATTTTCCTTTGAAAGTGGAGACTTTGAGGATCCTTCAACAGGAGTAAAGTTATAAAAATACAGCTGCCTTGAATATTAAGCACTTTAATCAGGAACTTTGGAGAGGACCTAATTTTTTTGGCAGTCAAACGTCAAAGTGACTAGGTCTTCTCTGTTTTCTTGAAGAAATTGGAAAAAAGCTTTTACTCGACGTTTGTGGAGCTTTTTTTCAGTCATTAGTTTAATTTCAGATTGCTCATTTTACTCGTATTTAATGCGTTTCATCATCCATCATTTAACCCGGATCTATCCACTGCTGGATATAGGTCTCCCTCAGTCTTTTCCATGTATTTCTGTTTTGTGCTGTTTGCTTCGAATTTTTGTCGATCCGTTTTATGTCATCAGACCATCTTGTTGGTGGACGACCTCTATTTCGATGTGCTTCTTGTCTTGGTCTCCACTGTATTATTCGCTGTGTCCATCTGTTATCCGACATTCTAGCTATGTGCCCCGCCCAGTTCTACTTAAGGGTCATAATTCTTTCTATGGCATCTGTCACTCCTGTTCTCCGTCTTATTTCCTTGTTCGTGATCCGATCCCTATGAGAAATGCCTAACATCGATCGTTCCATGGCTCTTTAGGTAACGCAAATTTTATTTCTTACTTTCTTGGTTAGTGTTAATGTCTCTGCACCATATGTAAGTACTGGCAACACGCACTGATTAAAGACTTTTCTTTTAAGACACATAGGCAGTTCTGATTTAAGAACATAGCTTAGCTTGCCGAGTGCCACCCAAGTGAGTCCTATGCGGCGGCTTAGTTCGCACGTTTGATTATCTCTTCCTATGCGTATCTCATGTCCTAAGTACTTATATGAGGTGGTTTCTTCAATATGCATGCCATTTACTGAAATCTTTTCGCTTAACACAAGATTTGTCATGATTTGTGTTTTTGTGTGGTTGATTTTTAATCCTACTTGTAGGGAGGCTAGGTATAGTTTCTCTAGTTGCGATACTGCATCATCGATTCTGTCAGCAAAAAGGACAATATCGTCAGCAAACCTCAAATCACTAAGCATTTCTCCATTGATATTAATTCATTTTTCACTCAGATTTGCGTTCTTAAACATCTGCTCTAATAATGTTGTAAACAATTTTTGGCAAAATTGTGTCTCCCTGTCGCACTCCCCGTTTTATTTTAAATACGTTGGTCTTTTTTATCTGCCAGTTTCCCACTTTCTGTCCCATTTTGATAGATGTATTTTATCATGTTTATATAGCGATGATCTATACGGCACTCTGTTAAGGCTTTTAACATCTTTTGATGACTTATTGTGTCGAAACCTTTTTCGTAGTCAACAAATATCATGACTAACGGCTTGTTATATTCAACACTCTTTTCTATTAAGTTCTTAATTACTTATAAATGATCATTCGTGCCATATCCTGCTCTAAAACCTGCTTGCTCTCTTGGCTGATAGAAATCCAACTTACTTCCAAGCCTGTTGGTAATAACTGTTGTAAATAGCTTATATACTTATGACAACAAGCTAACAAACTTCTTATGAAGTAAGATGATTTCCGCGTTGTTCCACTGCGTCGGTGTTATCGCTTCGCACAGACATTTATTGAACAGTTTAGCAAGTGTTAGTAAGAGCTTATTTCCTCCTAGTTTTAGGCTTTCGGTCATTACCCTGTCTTCACCTGGGGATTTATTGTTCTTTATCACCCGAAGTGCATTTTTAATTTCGTCAACAGTTATGTTCGGCATTAATTCTGAGCCTTGATTCTCTATCTTTGGTAAGGGGCGTCTTTCATCGGATTCACTTGTTTCATAGAGTTGTCTGTAGAAGTATTCCACTGTTTTCACTATTTCTTTCTTATCAGTCACAATGTAGTCTTGTTTATTTCTTAATTTATGTATGTTCTTTTTTCCTGTGGACATGTTGTGTCTTAGAACTTTCAGACTTCTATTTTTCTCTATCACCCTTGTCACCTCTCTCATGTTATGTTGCCGTATGTCTTTTCGGATTTCTTTGTTTATTGTTTTACTGAGTTGACTAAATTCTTCGTAGTTTGTGTTATACCTGTCCTTTAGCTCTAAATATATTGAGCAAACGACTGTTCTTGGAGTTTTAATGCTCAAATTATATTTTCTGTTAAATATATAGCAAAAATACGATTTCATCCCAAGAGGCGTGACGTCAATGTTCGTAAGTACTGGATCTGCATTACCAATAGACGCGTAACTAACCATAGTTCTGTACAGTCAGGATCATAATTATAGACGATAACGTCAGGTTAGCGCAAATAATGTTAAAAAATATACAATGTGAAGTTAAGAAAGTGCGAAGCTTTAAACTTATAGTGCCTAAGAACATGACTGCGATGTGTAGCTTGTCTTTAAAACCATTAAAAAAATAGAGTTGGTACAAAGAAAAAAAGACATTTTTAAAATCAGAGCATCAAAAAATGTGCAATCTAGCACTAAAATATCTGTCGGACTGTACTATTTAGTAACTTCACTTATTATGCAAATCAAATACCTTATTTACCTATTTTCCGATTTTTTACTAATATTTGCGGGATCAAATATGGCAATGGTAAAAATTTTCAAAATTTTTAACTTGTATAACTAAAAAGTGCTTACCACAGCAACAGTATTAATGGAGTTTATCACATCACTTAAATTTCTACCCTCCTTCCTCTCGTCGAAAAACGAAGACGTATATGTAGTATAATTTACATAATCATCAAACATGGAAATATTACTCTTCCCCTTAATCTCATAGAACCTATAAGGTCCAAGTTCCTCAAACTCCGGCTTCACCGAATGATTCTTAATATCTTCAGGATTGGTCCAGTTGAACAAATAAATGTTAGTCTCAACCGGCGGACTTCTCTCCCATCCCTGGTATGCCTCAGAGTTCGGCTCAAATCTCAGGCCGTAGTTTAAGAGTAGATCATAGATGGATTCGAAGAAAATGAAGACGCAGCTGCCGAAGCAGATCAGGAAGATTCCCGTAAACAGCAGACATACTCGTCCACATTGTTTGGTTTGATGCATCACTGGAGTTCTGAAATAAAAAACAATATATCAGTAAAATTACTTGTACACTAACAACAAATAATAAATAATGGCAATTTGTTTACGTTCTTGGTATTTCTGCATATTAAATCTAACATTTCTGATTCTGAGATAACCTGGAAGGCCACCAAATAATCTAGTCGCGGAAGTCCGCAAGTCGCGGACTTAACGTACGAAGAAGAGTCAAACATGTTTTTAATTTGGCCATGAAAATAAGATATATACTTTGGGATCTTGTCATCATCGAATAAAAACATAATATCTATTTATATAATAAAAGTTTTAGGGAATTTTTAGACGTACATTTAATAATTCTGTAAATGTTATTTACCATCATACTAATTTTGCTGGATGGAAGAGAAAATGGACATGGCAAAGTCCTAATGGAAAAACTCACAACGAAATAGATTTTATTAATACGGACAAAAACACACCGGTAAAGACATCACTGTTCTAAACAGATTTGTTACCAGTAGCGATTATATAATAGTATGAGGAAAAATGGAAATAAGCTTAAAGAAGGAGAGGTATAAAATGATTAAAAAGAAGAACAAATCAAAACCGTGGATGTAATCACCAGATGTAGATAGTTTTCAGCAATGTATTTTTGACATACTTAGTAGTCCTGAAACAGAAAATAACATAATTTACTTAAATAATAAATTAACAAATGCTTTATTGGAGTTTAAACAAATTGTTTAGACTCCTTAACAAAAAAAGTCAAAACAAATTTTGACTCAAAAAGAAAAAAAGTTTAGCCAAAATACCAGGCAACTAATACAAAGAAGAATAAATAAATAAAATATATAAAGCTTTTAGACAAGACACTCGAAAATACAACCACAACAAATCGAACATACTAAAAGTGTTGGAATTTCACTCCGAAAATAAAATGAATGAATTTTTCGACGTATAATATTCCTTGTCTCGTCATCGAAAACAATGCTTTTCCTACCTCTAGTTTTACCTTTTTCTTGCTTTTTATTTTCCGATGTATTTTTAAGTACACGATAAATACAGCTAATGGATACTTTTGTTAAACTGCTACAAATGTCGACCGCTTAGCTAACATTTAATGCCATTTTTCTGCCGACAATTCCTTCATAAACGTTTCGTATCATTACCTTCTCTTCGGACGTTAACATTTTCCGTCTCTTTTGCGGCTTTTCATTTTTGGAATCAACATCAGAATTTTGCTGTCTTCTCTTGGAACAACTCGGTTTTTCGTTTAACTCCAATAAAACTCAAACCAAATAATCACAGAATATAACTAAAAATTTACTATAAAACGACAAACTATAACAGTCGTATTATCAATAACACATTTTATCAATAACACAAACTTATCGCATAAGTTTGTGTTATTGATAAAATGTGTTATTGATAATACGACTGTTATAGTGATAAATTGGTAGGGCATATCACATGCCCTACCCTTACAAACGCCTATGTAAATGAACTATTGTGGCTGGGCACTTGCTCGACAAAAACTAGTTTTACGGATTTCTGCGGGTCGGAATTCCGTCGCTAATTCCAAAGTTGCCAAACGATTGAAAAATATTGTTTTAAAATATCGATTTTTATTTTATAATTTTAAATATGTAACGAAACGAAACATATAAATAAAATTTATTTAATTACAATTTTGTACTTAATTTTTACTATTGAAAAAATAATATTTTTTGGTATTTTTATGACGGTAATAATCGCTGCGTGGAAGAATACAGGTTTTGTATGACCATAATTACTACTTGTGAACAAGATTTGGCGACACTGTACAACAACTCCTGGTCAGTTTTTCTATAGAGAAGCACAAATAAATATACTACTTTAAATATTCTGTAATTTCTTATGAGGAAACGCAAATTGCAATCGAGAAAACAGGCAGTTTTCGAGGGGCGCTGTGTACATTTAAATTTGAGGATATTCGGCGTTTAAACTATGATATCACTCTTCTGAATTGAGGGTTTCTACTATATTGAGAACAATCGGGATCTCTTGGTGACATAATCTGGAAGAACAAACACCTAAGACAAGACACAAAAACAAGAATCTATAAAGCAGCAATTAGACCTATATTAACATACACGGCGGAGACAAGACCTGACACATCCAAAACGAGACGACTACTAGAGATAACAGAGATGAAAGTACTTCGACGAATATCAGGGAGTAGTCTGTTGGATAGGGAGAGACACGAAAATATAAGAATAGCATGCAATAGAGAAGACATAAATGGATGGGTGACAAAACGGAAACAGGAGTGGAACGAACACATTAATAGAATGGCAGAGGATAGGATAGTACGGATAACACGAGATGACACAAAGTCACCAAATGGATGAAGAAGGATTGGCAGACCAAAAAAAGATGGTGCGATAATTTAAACAATATAGGAGGCTCATATTGCAGAAGAAACAGGCTTTAAGGCTTACATACAGGAAGGAAAAAGAATAAGAAGAAGACAAACCAAGCCTGTATAATCTTAGATTCAGAATCACAATGTAATTTTATTTTCCAGGTATTAAGTGAACGTTTAATTTTGCCCGATGATCATGCCAAGCATTAAATCTGGGATATTAATAAAACTGCAATAAAATGAATTTCCAAAAATTAAGACCAAAATTCAATCCCAAAAAAATTTTTACCAACTTACGGATTACTTCATTGATTTACCAAAAATATCATATTTGTTTTTATCTGTCTACCTAAATGCTTTCAGATCGGCTAATAAATTAAGTCAGCTGTCAAAGGAAATCGACAGCACACAGATACATTAATTAATCCAGTAAAATAAGGCAAAAAAGGGGGCAAACCTCGGAATGAAAGATAATAAGCTGAAAATTTGCATACGTCTTTATTTTGATGGTATAAAACTTACCTCAAAGGTCACGAAAATGAGTTTTCTGTAAATATCTCGTTTCCCTTACACTTTATGACATTTAAGGTGGTAAGAAAAATTGTAGAATGGAAAATTCTCTTCAATTTTTGTCTGAAGTACTTTTATGTACCTTCAACCCTTCTTAAGATAAAGCGCAAAGAGTGGGGGACCGCTTACCTGTGTATACGGTAACGCAAAGTCAGCCAGTAGGATTCAATAAATAATAAGTTATATAGTTAATTATTCACTTAAAATACTATTATTATCATTAAATTTGTAATATTTATTATTTAATAAACTATATTTATAGATATTAATTATAAATACCCTCATTCTAAGAAACACATCTTATTTTTACACGCGTTTAGTGGATGTGATACGACTTCTGCGATTTATAGGAAAGGTAAAATATCTTTTATTAAAATGTTCGAAAAAAAATCACCATTTACATCAGTCACCTCAATTATTTCAACAAAAAAACTGCTCTGTACAAGAATTATTTGAAAATGGAGTACGTATTTTCTTAGCAGCGTATAATGCTCCAACATCAGAAGACGATATAGACTATTTTCGATACACCCAGTTCATCAAATCAACAAGACTCAACAAACCAGTGCAGTTATCAAGTCTTCCACCTTCAAGTGCAGCAGCTCGTCAGCATATCATTCGTGTCTATTATCAGACCCAAATTTGGTTGGGAAATGATTTAGAACCCCAAGAATTCGGCTGGGTAATGCAAAATGAATTTCTGGAACCAATAACAACATTATTACCGCCAGCACCAGAAGAACTGCTGAATACAATATTTTGCAATTGCAAGAAAGGTTGTGGTTCTAATTGCGAATGCAGGAAATCAGGATTGCAATGTACTTTAATTTGTGGGCAGTGTAATGGACAATCATGTCTAAACGCTTCATCAACTTCAGATAAATTTCAATGAAGAAAGTGAATATGCACCTGATATTCTTGAATATTTTTATTCTGATACTTTAATAAACGAGAATGATGATGATGAATCCGATATTGAGCAGTCAGAGGAAGAAGAAGAAGAAGAAGAAGAAGAAGAAGACGATGAAGAAAACAATTAATACAAAAATATTAACCATACATAATAAAAGAATATATTATATTATATTATATTTGTAACTTTAATAAATCGATTATTGGATTAATAAATAAATATATAATTTAAAAAAATAATAAATATGATTTTTTTTGTATTTAATTAAATATAAAAATGATTATTGTTGAATTCTGCACTTGATCTTAATTTATTGTATATACAGCTGTTAAAAATATCATTAAATTTCATTTGAAATATTTCATTTAATATTGTATGTTTGTTAAAAATAAAATAAATATTATATAAAAAATATATATTTTATAATTAATATCTATAAATATAGTTTATTAAATAATAAATAATAAAAATTTAATGATAATAATAGTATTTTAAGTGAATAATTAACTATATAACTTATTATTTATTGAATCCTACTGGCTGACTTCGCGTTACCGTATACACAGGTAAGCGGTCCCCCACTCTTTGCGCTCTATCTTAAGAAGGGTTGAAGGTACATAAAAGTACTTGATACAAAAATTGAAGAGAATTTTCCATTCTACAATTTTTTTTACCACCTTAAATGTCATAAAGTGTAAGGGAAACGAGATATTTGCAGAAAACTCATTTTCGTGACCTTTGGCCTTAAATATCTTAAGTCGCGGACTAAATATTTCTGCCGCCATTCATAAATATTTCTGTTGATATTTCATTGCTCAATTCATCTTATACTACGTCTAATAAGGCCT
This sequence comes from Diabrotica undecimpunctata, assembly GCF_040954645.1. Lineage (NCBI taxonomy): Eukaryota > Metazoa > Arthropoda > Insecta > Coleoptera > Chrysomelidae > Diabrotica > Diabrotica undecimpunctata. The sequence goes on from NC_092804.1 coordinate 7,205,147, forward strand.
AAAATAAAAGAATACTAGTTTGTTGATCAACAACATTGTACATTAGATATGCGGACGACACTGTGATTTTAGCCGAAAACATTGAAGATCTTCAGAGACTGGTGACCAGAATAGCAGAGTATGGAAAAGAGTATGGTCTAACAATGAATGTCAAGAAGACGAAATTTATGAGAATATCGAAAACTCAAAGAAATAACGAGAATCTTCTAATAAACGAAACCAACGTCGAAAAAGTGGACAAATATGCATACCTGGGAACAATGATTAACTCCACAAATGATTACAATCAGGAGATAAAAATAAGAATAGAAAAGGCTAGAGCAAATTTCAACAAAATGAGAAGAGTTCTATGTACCAGGGATTTAAAACTGGAACTAAGAGTTAGGTTGGCGAGGTGCTATGTTTTTTCGACCTTATTTTATGGAATGGAATCTTGGACCTTGAATGCTACATCAATGAAAAAACTGGAATCATTTGAGCTGTGGGTGTACAGAAGAATTCTGAAAATATCATGGACAGAACACGTCACAAACAAAGAGGTTCTGAGAAGGATGAACAAAGAAATGGAAATTTTAAATTCAATAAAAACAAAAAAAATTGGAATATCTTGGACATATTACACGTGGAGAGAAATACACCTTGCTCCAACTGATTATGCAGGGAAAGATCCAAGGAAAGAGAAGCATAGGGAGGCGTAGAATGTCATGGCTGCGCAACCTGAGAGAGTGGTACGGATGTACATCAAATGAACTTTTCAGAGCAGCCGTCTCAAAAGTTCGAATAGCTATGATGATAGCCGACCTCCGCCGCGGAGATGGCACTTGAAGAAGAAGAAGTTTGTTGATCAACAACCCATAGAAACCTAAATGTTATTCAGGTCTATGCTCCAACAAGTGACAAATTAGAGGAAGAAATTGAAAACTTTTATAACAATGTAGATGAAATATTGCAACTGACAAAAAAACGGGATAACGATTATAATGAGTGACTTTAATGCTAAAATTGGTCGTGGTGCCGAAGGAGACAACATAAGAGCACTGGGTACCAGAAACAACAGGGGAGATAGATTAATACCATTCTGCGTAGAGTACAACCTACTAGTAGCCAACCACTTCTTCATATAACATCCTAGTAGGCTATACACTTGGAAATCACCTGCAGACAGAAAAGAAAAAATTGTCAGAAATCAAATTGATTTCATTTTGCTCGATAACAACTTTAAAAAGTACATAAAATCTACTAAAACGTATCCTGGAGCTAATATTCACAGCGATCATAATCCAGTTGTAATCAATTTTAGACTACAAAGGTTTCTTAAAGTTAAATGGGAAAAAGTATCAAGAAAAATAGACATCTTACAACTGAAAAACCCTGAAAAGAAAAATAAAATAAGTATCAAGGTTGAGAAAGAAATAGAAACGCTAGAGAACTTAGTACAGACAGACGTTAAAGTAACATAGACTGCTCTAAAAACGAAAATAACAAAGATACAAGAAGACGACATCGGGTTCACGAAAAACAATAGAAAACAAGAATGGATAACGCAAGAGATCATTCACCTCATGGTAGTGTTGCCCAAATGCAAGAACAAGACGAGACTTAGGCAGTCTTGGTCTTGGTCTTGCGCCAATACACCTGGTCTTGGTCTTGGTCTTGGTATTGCACTCCTGGTCTTGGTCTTGGTCTTGGTCTTGCAGCAAGAGTCTTGCAAGTCTTGCAGTTACCCATTAGCCTATTGCTATTTATTAAACGTTACTTTAGATCTTAGAACAACGTAACGGAGTAAGTACATTTTAAGCTTGAATTAACATAGCCATAATAAAGACCAACCAAATTAATAAATGTCTAAACAACTGACATCGGGTGGGGTTTGAAGCCACGATCTAAGCTTACCGTGCCTATGCTCTAACTAATTCAGCTATCTACCATGCCCCACAGAAGTCAATCTGTTTCTTAATAAACGTTTGCATTTACTAAGCTTAAATGTGCTAAAACATGGTTAAAATACAAAAAAAAAACAAATTAATGACATAAGCATGCCTGTATTTTAAAGAACATTATCTGCCTAGAAAGAGATTGATGGACATGATGGGCAAAAAATCCACATACATGTATCAAGGGCACAGATTTTTTAGGTGATAAGATAACAAACTATAATCCTCTTATTAAAGCAAAATAAACGTTTTTAGAAATCTTATCTCTACTTTTATATAAAAAACTAACTTGAAAAAATAAAGAATAGGTAAAAAAGCAATGACAATCAAAAGAAGTTCTTTTAAATTAAGGAGATACCTACTTAATAAATACATTAATTTACCAAAATAAAGTAGTAGGTATATGATATGTAGTTGGTAATAAGGTAATAAGTATATTTTTTTACATGTCCACTTTTACCAGCGGTTATTAAAAAGCTTGTGATATCTCTACCGAATTTTGGTTTTTCAGGAAGAAATATTTGTAATTCCTTTTTGTGAAAAGATATTAGATGCTTCCTTAAACCTGACGTGTTTCTGTTGTTCATTTTCATTTCAACCTTTCTATGTAGGCACAATTTACACAAACCAATTAGCGATGCATGAATTATTTCGAAAAACTCATAAAATTTGCTTTTAGGTCTTTTAGATCTATAACTCCAACGCTCACTATTCCGACTAGAATTATTTGAATTTTTGTCCCTCATTTCAAATTGTAAATTTGTCACTCCGGGAACAAAAAGGATTAGATGAAAAACAATTATTACATTAAACTCAAAGGAAAGCTCAATTGGGAATGAAGTTAAGTAATGACGAAAAAGTAACTACGATACTACTAGTTACTTTATGTTCGTTACTATCCAATTATAATAACAAACCGAGAATTATATATCGTTACTTCGTTATTCTAAATACTTCGGTATTTTGTTACAGTAGGCGGCATTATATGTTATTAATTTGTCTCGTTACTTTCGCGCTCTTTCAGCAAATTTTGTTTAACCGAATGATCTCATCGCACACTCAGCAGAAACAATTTATAGTCTTAGGCCGATAAGATTTGTTTATTTAGATTCCTTCTGACTAAATTATAATGGGAATACGATATTACTGTCGGCGTCGCATTGCAAGAAGATTATTTTTATGATTAGAGGGCGGCTATACCGTTGATTGAATACAATCAACGGCTGTTGATTGAATACAATCAACGGCTATACTCAAAATATGGACAATTAATTTCAGAGCGAAGAAGTCGTGTGCTGGAAAAGAATGAAGAATGTAAAATATTTAATTTTGTAATCTCGACCTCTGAGCACGTGTCAAATGTGTTTTTTTAATGAATATTTTGATTCGGTATGTATGTTTATGGTATTGTTTGTAATACGCATTAGTTCAGTTTTTTTAAATTTTTATTACATTTTTTTGCGTCTCATTGAGTCTTTAAGCCTATACCCGAACTACTATACTTGCTAAAACCACATTCAGTCCTAACTGCAAGACGCAAGAGTCTTGCAGGCTTAGTCTTGTTCTTGCTTAAATCTTGCACAGTCAGTCTTGGTCTTGGTCTTGCTAAAATTAGGCGGTCTTGGTCTTGGTCTTGGTCTTGCAAAAACGCAAGAACAAGACCAAGACTGCAAGACCAAGACCGATTTTGGGCAACACTACCTCATGGACGTAAGACGAATACATAACGGGAAGTTACGACACCTTTAATGTCCAGAAAAAAGTAAAAGAAATGACACGTAGATACAGAAAGACACAAAAAACAATATAAAGAAAGAAGACGGCGCAATAAGTAGTTCATCAAGCAAGCAAAAACAGGCCATTCGAAATCTGATCAATTTTTACAGAAGTTTTGGTATTTTTATCTTCAGTCAGATGAGAATATAAACTACAGACACAAACACACACACACGCACACACGCACACGCATACACGCACACCTACACACACACAATTTTACTAAATAAAAAATATACATACGCATCTACTTCCAACGCGATAGGAACAATCATTACGCAACTTCTAATACTGATCTAAAGTTTAAGGATTCCACTTTATTTAATAATTCCTTAACAAACAAGTTGTTTTAAGTAAATTCATATGCAAATAATAAATTAATTTTTATTTTTATTGGTGCCAAAGTTAATTGAAGAGTAAGATGGATGTTAAGTAGATTTTATGAACAACAAATAATGTTAATATGCGGAAAAGTTATACAAATAAAAAGAGTTTGTCTTAAAATTATTTTATTATTTTTGTATATACGAGTTATCTGTTTATTGAGATAGTTAAGTTACTATATTTAAACAGTAAATACAGAAATTATATTTAAATTAATCTTTTCACTACAGGATTAGGTTTTTCCTATTCCGTCTTCAGAAGAATATGGCCTTCATTTTCATAGTGTTTTTATCTTTCTTGAGTTTTGTATGGTAGTTGAATATTTTATTAGCAGTGACAAAATTTTAACCCTTGAGTAGTCAGCTGGGGCCTGTGAGACCAGCGATGTGTGAAGTATAACCTATATACAGTAAGTATTTTAATTCCTATGGTAATATGTAAATATAGTACCTACAACTTCAAAATATTTTGAAACAAATACGGAAAACCGGCGGTACTTTTATTCTGCATATGATGGGGTATCATGGAGAAAACATACTCCGCCAAAAAATGTTCGGACAAGAAATTCTAATTTAATTTCATACTTACCAGGTTCATATTTATTTCCAAACTAAGAAACAATTATGCAGATCCTTCTTCTTAAAGTGGCCTCTCCTCAATGGAGGTTGGCTACTACAATTTTAAAATCTTCTCTATCTTCAGCTGTTCTTATTAGCTGTTCAAAATTTAGCCCTGTCCATTGTCGGATGTTTCTGAGCCACGATAGTCTTTTCCTTCCTAGGCCTCTCTTTCCCTCGATTTTTCCTTTCACTATAAGTTGGGCATATTGGTACTTATTATTTCTCAGTATGTGGCCTAGGTATGATGTTTTTCTAACTTTTACTGTGTTAAAAAGTTCTCTTTCCTTGCCTATTCTATGCAACACTTCTTCGTTTGAGGTATGCGATGTCCATGAAATTTTGAGCATTCTCCGGTAGATCCACATTTCAAAGGCCTCCAATTTATTTACAGTTGATGTTTTTAGGGTCCACGTTTCAACTGCATATAGAAGAGTCGACCAGATGTAGCATTTTGATAAACGTAGTCGAATTTCGAGTTTTATTCGAGAATCACAAAGCAGTTTTTTTATTTTTTCAAAAGATTTTTTGGCCTGTTCTACTCTCGATCTTATTTCTAGATCAGGATTCATCAGGATAAATCTATTGACCTGTTCTAAAATGTGCCCATTTATTGTGCAAGGTTGAGGTACGTTTTGGTTTTTTCGGATTGACATCACTTTGGTTTTTTTAATGTTTATTTTCATACCAAATTGCTCACAGCTCGAGTTGGTCTTGTCGATGAGTCGTTGTAGACCTACGTCGGAATCCGCAATTAACACTGTATCATCGGCGTATCTGATACTGTTGATATTTACGCCATTCACCTTGACTCCATCCTTGGAATCCTCCAATGCTTCTTTAAATAGAAACTCGGAGTAAAGATTAAACAGCAGAGGCGACAGAACACATCCTTGTCTAACTCCCCTCCTAATTTCTACTTCTGCGGATGTGGAACCTTCGATCCTAACTCTGGCGTTTTGATTCCAGTACAAGTTTTTTAAGAATTTGATGTCTTTTCCATCTAAACCGACTTCTTGCAAACGTTCTAATAGTAGGTCGTGTCTTACTCTATCAAATGCTTGTTCGAAGTCTATAAAGCATATAAATATATCTTTCTGTTGGTCGTAGCATTTTTGGGCGAGAACTAGTAAACTGAACAGGGCTTCTCTCGTTCCCATGCCGGCTCTGAATCCAAACTGATCGTCTCCGATGATTGTTTCGCACTTTCTATAGATACGATTATGTACGATTTTTAGTAGGACTTTTACTGCATGACTCATAAGGCTTATCAGACGGAACTCATTGCAGTGTTGTGGGTTTGGCTTTTTTGGTAGTGGGATGAATATTGACTCCATCCAATCTTGGGGTATTTAGCTGTATCATAAATGCGATTGATTAAAAGGACAAATATTTAGATATTTTCTTCGATGATTAATTTTAACGTTTCTGGGTATATTCCGTCTGGACCTGGGCTTTTATTTGTTTTAAGATGATTAATTGCATTTATGATTTCAGATTTCAGAATTTTTGGCCCTTCGTTGTTATTTTGCAACCTTGGTTCTTCTCGTGTGTCGCGAAAAAGAATTTTAATATAGTTTACCCATTCTTTCAGTTTGCCTTCCGTTGATTCTAGCAGTTTGCCATCCGTGTTCAGCATGGTGTGAAAAGTCGTTCTCTTGGTAGTTGATGTAAACTCTTTTACCTTTTTATGTAAATTAAAAAAATCGCGCCTTTGTTGTAGTTCTTCTATTTCCACGCATTTTGTTTCCAGCCATTTCTCTTTTGCTTCGGTTATTTTTTTTTCGAATTATTTTATTTAGTCTTTTGTATTCTCCGTCCTTGTCATTTTTTCCTTTAGATTCTCTTCGTTTGTTCATTAATTGTAAAATCTCTTCTGTCGTCCATTCCTGTTTGTTATTTCTAGGTGTTACTTTTAGATGTTTTTCCGTTACATTGTTCATTTGTTCTTTAATAGTTTTCCACAGAACGTTTATGTCATCGTACTCGCTAATTCTCTTGTGGTCGATATTTCCTAAATTTTTGTTTAATTCTTTATTTACTGTCTGATGTATGGTGTCTTTTTTCAATAATTGGATGTCTAATAGTTGGTGTTGAGGTTTTTGTTTCTTTATTAGTTTCCATCTTGCGCGAACTTTTGCAACAACAGGATTATGATCGGAATTGATGTCAGTTCCAGGATATGTTTTTGCACTGATGATTGCATTGTGATATCTTTTGTTGACCAATATGTAATCTATTTGGTTACGGATTACTCTGTTTTCATTGTGTTGTGGTGAAGTCCAAGTGTACAATCTGCGAGGGTGTAATTTAAACCATGTATTTGTCGCTACCATGTTGTGTTGTTGGCAGAATTCTGTTATTCTCTCTCCCCTGTCGTTCCTTGCTCCAAGTACGAAGTCTCCAATCAATCCAGAAACTTTTCCTCTACCTAACTTAGCATTAAAGTCACCTAAGATAAATGTTAGGTCTCGTTTTTTGGTCATCTTTATAAGTTTTTCTACGTCAGCATACCACGCTTCTAGCTCTTTTATGGGTTTATCGGCCGTAGGGGCATAAGTTTGAATGATGTTAATATTTACTGGCTTTCCGGATAGTTGAATAAGAAGACATCGGTCCGAAAATGGCACAAAGTTTGTGACGGCATTGTTATATTTGTCTTCTAAAATTACTCCAACCCCGTTACGATGAACCGGATCATTATTACCGAGTAATAATATGCAGATCCGAATGAACGCAAACCTACAGATACTGTGGAAATAAAGGCGCTAATTGGTCTATTATACCTAGCTGGGATTTTCAAAGCAAGCCGCCGAAATTGCAAAGAATTTTGAGCTACTGATGGAACAGGCGAAGTGGTGTTTCGAACTACTACGGCTCATAGGCGATTTGTATTCTTGCTACGTTGCTTGCGTTTTGATGACGTAAATACTGGAGAAAAAAAAAGAACTATAGACAAACTTGCCCCAATGAGAAACGTTTTTGACCAATTTAATCAGAAATGCAAACTTCCGACAGCGGATTCTGCATGTACATCTCGAATAATCCAGCCAAATATGGCATAAAAGGATTTTCTTTAGTGGACGCCAAATGTTTTTATACGGTTAATATGGAAATATACGTTGGAGCTTAGCTTCCAGGGCCATATTGCGTTAGTACTAAAACCACCGATTTAGTGAAACTGTGTTTTGATCGTCTAGAAATATAATCATGAATAAATGGTTTACAAGTTACGAAATTGTAAACCGCATGCTGGAGCAGCACAAAATTACAATTGTTGGAATAATTCGAAAAAATAAAAGGGAGATTCCAAAGGAACTTCTTGATCCCAGCAGACCACAGCACTTGTCTACGTTTGCATTTTCCAAATCCATTTCTTTGATGTTGCATATCACCAAGAAAAAAAAAGTCGTAACGCTGTTATCATCTTTTCACTATGATGACTCGATTGATGAAGATTCCAATATTATTACTTTTTATAACATTACAAAATCGAGAATGTCTCGATTAGAAATTTGCGGCTTATAAACACCCGACAATGGCCAATGTTTATTTTTTATAATAAACATTGCAGGCATAAACTCTCACGTCATACATAAATGTAATACAACTGAAAACTACCTAATTTCGGAACTAAGATTGTTTCTGAAATCAATTGGCTTAGCCTTGATAAGAGGGAACATACTAACCAGAGCAAGAGACCCTTATTTACAAAAGGATATTAGGAATATCGCCCAAAAATTAAGCGGAGTACATGTAGATCTAGCGCCTCCGCGTCCAAATACACGAGGTCGTTGCGCCTATTGTCCAAATCGTAAAAACGATATTTTGTGTCAAATGCCAAAAATAACTATGCTAAGAGCGTGTTAAACCGATTTGCGGAGACTGCAATGAAAATTGAAATTAGGATTAGAATTTTTGTTAATTAAATGTAAGAGAAGTACATTTTTTGAAATTTTTTTTGGATTTTCTTAATCATGTTGTTTATTTTATTATGGTGTTTAAAATGGTTAAGATGTATTAAAAATGAAATAAATAAAAGATTGTACATATATCAAATAGTTTTATTTAAATCATTTCTAATGTATTGTGTAAAATAAAAATTGAGCTTCACAAACCACATCCGACTGTTCATGTAATTTGCATGTACCCGATTACTCAAAGGTTAAATAAAGTGTCTAAGAGAGGTACCTCCTGAAGTTCTGACATAGTTTCTTTCATGAAAAGGACTTACAACAACAACAATTCCATATTTTCCTTATTAAGCTACTGAGGTAACCATGTAGCGAATGGTCTCCCACTTTTAAACATTTCTATTGAGATGCCATTTCCTCTACAAGTTTGTTAGTCTTTATCTTTTTTATTAATTCTTCAGGACATGATATATATTTAATGAGTGTTTTTGTCCAGATATACGCACAAATTTATATTAGAAAATATGCATAAAATTATAATAAATAAATAAATAAAATTCCTAAAGCAGTTTTACTCAAAAAAGAATATTGCTAAAAAAATACCTTCTTATAATTCATAATGAATATTTATTTCATTAACGGATAACTAAATTATTAGTATTATAGTCCAGTCATGAGAGATTTGACCTCTATAAATGATACGAACAAGCTGAATTTGAAAAAGGTGCCAAAAAGTGCAGTCGAAAAAAATATCAAACAAGAAATGTAGCTAAGATAATTTTGAATAAAAATGTTTGTTAGCAATTTTTGTGCAGAATGAACTGTTCTTTTAGAAACAGCGCTTGAAGTGTCCGGCGATATGTCAGTTACTCGCGCGAAATCAATTTTTGAAGCAAAGCTTGTATACTGACGCTGTATTGTCTATAGTAAGCTGAGGCAAGCGTCACGGAACTAGCGCCACAAGATGGCGTCGTCACGGATAGCGTCATAAAATAGCGGTTCTTCACATTGATTCACTACTCTCTATCAATTTGTTTATTATAGTCATCCTATATTTATTCTAAACAGGTATAAATTAAAAACTGCATAAAAAATACAGGCATTAAATGAGAAATAAAAAATTAAAAGAATATTTGTCAATAAAAGATTTGATTCGCAACGACTCTATAAATATAAAAGTCATAAATGTTATCCGATTAATACATTAAATCTTCTTCTTCTTTACTCTTCACTCTTGTATGTGGGCTTTAAAGCCCCTTTTTTCTTCAATATTAGCCTCCTAAATTGTTTAAATTATCTTCTCCTTGGTTTGGTAATACTTTTTCGTCCATTTAGTGACTTATCTCGAGCTATTCGTACTATCCTATCATCTGCCATTCTACTAATCTGTTCGTTCTACTCCTATTTCCGTATTGTCACCCATCCATTTATGTCTTCTATATTGAATACTCTTCTAATGTTTTCGCTTCTCTTCTTTTCTATGTTGTTTCTAGTAGTCGTCTTGTTTTAGATGTGTTAGGTCCTGTCTCCACCGTGTATGTTAATATAGCTCTAATTGCTGCTTTATAGATTCTTGTTTTTGTGTCTTATCTTAGATGTTTATTTTTCCAGATTGTGTCATTAAGAGATTCGACCACTTTGCTTGCTTTTAAGCTTTGTTTTCATACTTCTTCTTCTTAAACATCTTCGCAACTAGTTATATCTATTCCCAGATATCTAAACCTTGCTTCCTGCTTTATTATTTTCTCATAAATTTTGATTTTACATCGTACTGGGAATTTACATGTCATATATTTGGTTTTTTCTGCTGATATTATCATATTGTATTTCTTGGCTGTTGTATTGAAGATGTGTGTTAATCTTTGGAGCTTGTCTTCTGACACGGCGCTAATGCGGCATCGTCTGTACAATAATTGGATTTCTTTGTTCTCCATTCTGTAAACATTACCTTTACGTACTGTTTGTATTATTTCGACCATTATTATATTTAAGAGAAGTGGGCTTAACGAGTCACCCTGTCTGACACCGCTTTGTACTCCGCTGTATACACGGTGTTTTCCTATTTTTATCTTTGCCTGTATTCGATTTTGGAAGTAGATATTTTCGATGGTTTTTATAATATTGATTGATATGTTTCTTTTATGGAACAACGAAGAAAGATATAAAAAATAGACTAGGACAAACAAGAGACTGCATAAGAAAATTGAACCCGGTACTATGAATAAGAAATAAGAAAATCAAAAACAAAATAAGAGCAACAGAGATGGAATTCCTAAAGAGAAGCTGCAGAATAACAAGAAGAGATAGAATAAATAACATGGAGATTAAGAGGAGAATGGGAATGAACTTCGACATAATAGACTACATCGTACAGAAGAGGTTAACCTTGTACGGACATGTCAGAATAGCAGACCAAAATCGGTGGAAAAATAGAATACCAGAGTGGAGCCCGATAGGAAGAAGAAAGAGAGGCAGACCCCGAAGATCTTTCAGAGATGAAGTGGACGAAGCAATGAGTAGAAGGAACCTACAGGAAGGGGACTGGCTAAACAGGAAAAATTGGAGAAAACGGTCGAGTGAAGGAATACAGTGAAAACTGTGGAAATCCTTGTATATATATATATATATATATATATATATATATATATATATATATATATATATATATATATATGTTTCTTTTATACAGTGGGTGTAAGACGTCTTCGACTATAAAATATAAATATGCTGGTGTATTGTACTCGATGGCCTTTTCTGTGATTTGTCTTAGTACAATTACGGCGTCTATGCAGGATCTTCGGAATTTTAATACTTATTGTTCATCTGATAACGTTGCTAGTTTATTGATTTTGTTGGCTACGACTTTTGTGGTAAGCTTAAGTGTGGTGTTCAGTAGATGTATACCTCTATAATTGTTGGGGTTTTCTTTAGCTTCTTTCTAGAACATTGGTATCATTATACTGTTTCTCCATGCGTCTGGTATCTTGCAGTGCAATATTAGTTTTTGTCATCTCAAGGGCTATTCTTTCTCCTCCGGGTTTTAAAAGCTCGTTGGTTATTCCGTCTGGTCCTGGTGACTTTCTATTTTTGAGTGAATTTATGGCTATCTTTACTTCCTGAAAACTGATTTCGTGTCTTAATTGAGGTACGTTTTTGTGTTGATTATTATTTTCCTTTCCTTTAAAGACTTCCGTCTTGTATTTTTCCCATTCGTTTGCTGGTATGTTATTGTATTCCTTCAATTCTGCCACTTCTTTTCGTTGATTTTTTATGAATCTCCATATTTGTTTTTGTGTACCGTAGAAGTCGATTTCTATCCTTTTTGTAAACTGTTCCCAGTGTTCATTTCTTTGTTCTTCTTACCAACTGCCTTGTTTTATTTTGTATTCTTCTATAGGCGTCTCGTGATTCTGGAGTATTTGATGTTTTTTATTTCATGTAGGCCCCTCGTTTCTCTTTACATTTCTCTTTTATTTATTTTCTGAACCATGGTATATTGTTGTTGTTTCTTTTGTTCAGTATGACTCTGCGTTTTCCTAGAGCTTCTGTTGCTGCTTCTTCAATGTTGTTTTTAATTTTTTTCTGTTTTAATCTGTTTAAATTTTAATACATTTCTCATTTTAAAGTAAGTTCATATAAACACAATTAATATTTTTAAACATATTATTTAGTTTATTTAATAATTAAATGTACTATCAAATAATATTTATTCAAACATTTAGAAATATGACTAATATATATGTTTTTTTAATTTAACAATAAATATCGTATTTTCGAAATTCCTTGCACAGTAATTTTTTATTTGAGTTTCCGTAAGATTCTTGTACTAAAATTAAAGATAATAACACGCTGTATATTCTCTCAGAAACTCGAAGATGAATATCGTTTACATTAATAATGCATTGTTTATATTTTGTTAACTGTACACCATTATTTAGAAAAGATTGAATAAATTAGTGTTTGCTATCGTTCATCCAAATACTGATTAATTAGTGATAACTACGCTATCCATTTATCTCCGGATGTGACTAACTTAAACTGATACATTTTTCAATACAAAAACAAAATATTGAAGTAAATAAACCAACAAAAATAAAATAATCAACAATCTAGGAACTTCCACAATGTAAATAACTAAAGTCTTTGGTCCTTTGTTATCAATAACAGCAACTACCGAAGGAAATGTGGAGAGCATACACAAAAGAGGGATCTATATATTAAACATTTATTTAAATACACTGCAACTTATCGGGATCTTGCATATTAGTACAATGAAACTTAAAATATAGTTTTACCTACGTATTTTATATACTTATGGTGTGTCAACGTACCACCTTCTATATTGTATCCCCTAGAGGCCTAGACAATCTATTATAAAAACACGTAAAAACAAAAAAAAAATTATAAAAACACGTAAAATTATTCTTTTTTGCAAGGGTGATATTTTTTAGACCAAACTAAACTAAAATCTTAATTTAATTGAGGTTTGTTGGAGTGATTCCAGGAAGACCCAAAACCAGGTTTCTTAATAACATCGATGAAGACATGAGAAATATAGGAATACGTGCTTGACGGAGAAAGTCGATGGATAGGGACGACTGGAGAGAAATTCTTGAGGAGGCTAGGACCCAAGCAAGCTTGTAAAGCCAGAATGATGATTCATTTTAAAGCTCATTCAACTACCGTTTCAAAATTACTACATACAGAACAACCACGATTATCCGTATGCTGATTATCCGGGCTGCGGATTATCCGTGCTACTTAACATTGAATTGGCGTTTTATCAGAATGACTTCACCGCAAATTACTATGCCGTGGGAAAGGCGCATAATGTAATATCCATAGCATCAGTGCTCGGGGAATCCCTGGAAACCAGTAGCTTATAATATGCCGCTTATAATATTTACATAGTTGGAAGCTAGAAATCAGTCGCTACTTTGATTACGTATTCTTATAACGTGTTTTAATTTTCAAAATGTCAACAACCAGTGTTAAACGAAAGAGAAGTGTTTTAACGATTGAACAAAAACTAGAGATTTTAAACAGAAGTGAAAAGGATGAAAGTGTCACATCATTATCGGCTTTTAGCAGGATCGACTTTTCAACAACTCGATGAAGCCTTTCCAAGTGGTTTCTGAAGAAAAAATCTAAGGGCGTACCAATTTCGGGACCAATGTATGCTAAGCAAGCGGAGATTTTTCACAAAAATTTGAAAATCAAAGAACCTTTTAATGCATCCAGTGGTTGGTTACATCGATTCAAAAAATGTCACGAACTTCGTGAGCTTACCATCCAAGGCAAAAAGCTCAGTGCCGACGGAGAAGCAATGATGGAATTTTGCTATGAGCTGGAGACCATAATTACAGAAAGTAATTTACAACTTTCTCAAATTTATAATGCTGATGAAGCGTCTTGTGACATTTTCAAAGATTGGTTTCATGAAAAGTTCATTCCTGAAGTAAAGTTATATTTGAAGAAAGAAAAATTACCACAAAAGGCGGTTCTTCTTCTGGATAATGCTGGTGCTCATCCCAATGAGGCGATCCTAATGTCCGACCATGGAAATTTCTTTGTTCTTTTTTTTCCAGCCAATATTACATCCATTGCTCAACTAATGGATCAAGGTGTTATTGAGATAATGAAACACCTCTACCCAAAAGATTTAATGATGAACTTATTGGATGAAGTTCATCTGATGAAGTTTTGGAAATCGTTCACCATAAAAGATGCAATTTTTACAGTGGCAAATACATGGAATGGAGTGAAAGAGACCACTATCAAAAGAGCTTTTTACAAAATAATGACGCTAGAGGAAGATGAAAGTATCATGGAATATGATGATAAAGACCCTACCATAGCTGAACTAACTGCACTAGTGCGCAACGCCGATACGTTTGAAGAAATTGATGAAACCGAGGTTGAGAGATGGACAGAGTGTGATAAAAATGAGTCAGGCTATCAGCTCTTCAGCAACGACGAAATTGTCGAACTGGTTTCCCATCAGCCCGGTACGTCACAACCTGATTCATCCGAAAATGAAAGAAAAGATGAAGACAATGATGGAACGTTATTAATCAACAGAATAACTAATCAAAAGGCTGAGGAAGCTGTAAATGTTGTAATAGACTATTCTGAGCAACAATAATCTTCAGACTTTGTCGATATTTTAAATTTGCGTAAAATACGTCAGAAAATTATAAAAAATCGAAAAGTCTTAACGCAGGCCAAAGTGCCTGATTTTTTTTTTTCAAAAGCATAGCCACCTAAAATATGTAATACCTTTATGTAGTTTTTATTTTTATTATTTAATATAAAAATTTATTTAGGTAGAAATCTGTTTTTTGGTCTGGTATGTATATTTTTATGTAATATAAAAGTTAGTTTGAACTTATGAGTTTGATTTTTTCTGTTATCTTTTTACGATAGGTATATATGCATGTATGTACAATGTACATATGTACATGTATATTAAAAAAAATGTTCGGATTATCCGTGCATTTCAATTATCCGTGCCACCGCCCGTTCCCGTGAAGCACGGATAATCGGGGTTCTACTGTACTTGTAAAACTGTGAATGTATGTAAGTATTAAAAAATAAATAAAAAGTATATTTTTATTACATTTTCGAAATTCTATCAATTATTTTTTAAAAGTAGTATAATAGACCTTGATCGGTCTATTATACTACTTTTTTATCCTTTTACTTTTTTTACTTTTATTACTTACTTACAATACTTATCACTTATACTCAAAGCTACTATGAGAACTAAAATGACTATCTACAAAGTAATTGTAGAGCCCATTCTTACATATGGAGCAGAATGTTGGCAAATGACAGTAAAAGGAAAGAAAAAAGTTGACACGGTTGAAATGGACTACCTAAGAAGAGCTTGCCGTATATCAAGAGTAGAACGTATACCTAATTCTGAAATTAGAAGAAAAACAGATAGAGTACATACAACTTCTGAAAGAATAGAAACTAGACAGTTAATATGGTATGGACACGTACAGAGGATGGACGACATCAGATCGCCAAAAAGAGCTATGGAATACAATCCAAGTAATAGAATGAAACGAGGAAGACCAGCCAAGTCTTGGATACAAGGTGTTATGGAAACCATGAAAGATAGAGCCATTGATGAAGACACCTGGAGAGATAGAAAAAGATGGCGATCGCAATGCGGGAAGCGGCAGAAGCTGTAGGATCCCCGCTTAGACATATATATATATATATATATATATATATATATATATATATATATATATATATATATATATATATATATATATATATACAATACTTATTAGTAAAAAATAAGAATCTTGAAACTTCGTTGGATTTTTTTAAAAAGCTCAGCTGAAAATTAATTCGGATAGCTCCTCTCCTTTTACTCTATAAAGAATAATAATAATAAAACAAGATCACTCTGTGGTAAGAAAAATACGATGCGCTCGAATATAAATATTACAAATGAACTATTGGTAATGCAACCAGTGGCTTGGTCTAATAGGGTATATAATTATAACATAATGAATCGGCTCATTGATCATTAGCTAATTGGTCTCATTTAGTACTTCAGCACTATTAGCACAAGTTCGTTCATTATACATTTTGTCATGTGTTTGACGGGGTATATTTTCCCAGTGTGAGTTGTGTTGTCTTCAGATTCAGGCTTTTCCGGTCGCAGATGACGCTTTTTGGTACTTACATATCCTGTTCTGAACTGAAGTATTTTGTAACTGATACTCTCCTGGCAAGTGCATCAAATCTTTCAATGTCATGTATTCCCGTTGACCTGCACCACATACCAGTAACACTGTTATGTTCTGCCAGTCTATCGAGTTTGTGTGGATATTTCCACAATAGGCTAGAGACCAGCTTAGAGCTTATGAGAGCAGTAGAAAGAAAGACACTTGAGCACACGTTGACCTTTGACCTCCGCAGCTTGAACCATACCATCGTCTCTGATGTCGTTAAAAGCACCTCTGATGGTGTTTTGATCGTCGCATGGTGTTCAGAACATATAGCGATGCTTTTTTTAATGTTAGTGCAATTTTAGAATCAAATGGCTATGCTTGCAGCAACATTCAATTTCGAAGTAAGCACTTCAATCGGATCGCCGGGATTAGCAGTTATAAGTAATAGTAATAGTAATAGTAATAAGTAATAGTAATAAGTAAATAAAACAAAAATAATAAAATGCACAGAAGACATCAGAATAGGCACATAGAACGTAAAAACCATGATACAGGAAGATAAAATCCATAATGCAATACAAGAAATGGCACACATAAAATTAAATATTCTGGGAATAAGCGAAATCTGTTGGCCAGGTTCAGGAACCGAAAATATCGGGGAACAGTGCGTTTACTATTCTGCAGCAGATAACAGCAAACATAATTTAGGTGTCGGCATTATATTGACAAAAGAAGTGGCAAAATCTGTTGACGACTTCATCCCAATATCAGCAAGAGTGATGTTCATACAGCAAGACCAATCGACATCAATATAATTCAAGTGTATGTACCTACAACATAAGGAACAGAAGAAGAGGTAGAAGAACTATACCATAGCATTAATTGTCGAAAAAGGTTGAAAAAGCAAGACCTAACAAGTGTCATTTGTGACTTCAACGCCAAAGTTGGGGCCAGCCAAATATCATCTGCAGTTGGACCATTTGGACTAGAAAACCGGAATGATCGGAGAGACACATTGGAGATATTTGCAGATGCAAATCAAGTAGTAATAATAAACACCTGGTTTAAGCTACACTCAAGGAAATTGTACACGTGAAAATCTCCACAGGGTTCTGTGGAAAGGATTGTAAGAAATCAGATTGATTATATGCTAATACATAAGAGGTAGAAACAGCTGTACATCTGTCAAAACATACCCGGGGGCAGACATACATTGTGATCATGTACCAGTTGTAGGTAATAAGTCAGAATGAAGAAGGTTACAAGTAAGTCGATGAAGAAGTATAATGTTGGAAAACTAAAAGATCTCAATGTTCGACTGAAGGTGGGTGAAAACCTTAATACAAAAGTGCTAAATAAAAGAACAACACCTGAAAAAAATTCAGAGAAACGGAAATCGTGGATGACCGATGAAATACTTGAACTTATGGACCAGAGAAAAAAACAAAGAAAATCTCCAAGAATATTAGAGAATACATACGATTGGCAGAAAAAAGATAAGAGAAGCCAAAGAGAAACAAAAAACAAAACAATGTCAAGAAATAGGGGAGTATCAGAGTCGATATGATAACTTCAATGTTCATCGAAAGGTTAAGGAAATAGCTGGAAAGTTCCGAAAACGCAACAGCGGAAAAATATCAGATGATGAACGCAATCTTGTCATAACCAAAGAAGATAAAAAGGAATTACGGGAAAAATACTTGGGGAAACTTTTCCACGACCTTAGAACAATACAAGAACCCACCATTGAAGAAAATTCAAGTCCCGAAATCCTAACAGAAGGAATAACGGCTGCCATCAGACAAATAAAGGATGAAAAGGCACTGAGACGACTTGATGAAATTTTTGCAAAACTGCTGAAGCTATTAGATACAGAACAAACTCAAATCGTAGTTCGTACCATTCCCCAAAAAACCAGGAGCAAAAGTTTGTGAAAACTAAAAGACCATTAGCCTAATTTACCACAGCTTTAACAGCCATCTGTTAAAGCTGTGTTTAAAAGTCATCCACAAAAGAATTTACCGGAAATGCGAGGAACAAATTGCGCCCAATCATTTTGGATTTGTGAACGCCATTGGTACGAGGGAAGCTTTATTTAGCGTGCAAGTATTATTTCAGAATTGTAGAGATGTCAGCTGTGATGTTTTTGCATGCCTAGTTGACTACAAGAAGGTTTCGATAGAGTTAGGCATGAAAAAATGATGGAAGTGCTGAAGAGGACAGATATTGACGGAAAAGACCTAAAAAATAGCTTACCAGTATTGTAATTAATCAACGGTGCTCCAAATACATGGAGAATATACAGATCAAGTTAAAATATTAAGAGGAGTGGGACAGGGGTGCATAATTTCACCAGTGATATTCAGTCTGTACTCGGAGCACATTTTTGAAGAGGCTCTAAAAGATATTGATGAGGGCATCTCAATAAATGGAGTCAAGCTGAATAACCTTTAGTATGCAGATGATACAATAGTGTTTCCCAATATCATAAAAGGGCTACAAACCTTAAGAAAGAAAGACACACACCCTTTTTCAGAAGAAATAAAGGAGTAATAATAAGTGATAAATTCAAAAAAATTTAAATATGGATAGAAAATTTTATTGAGCAATTAAATTCACAGAACAATTACAAAAAAACTTCAATAATAGTGTGTAGGCAACAGCTAAGAAGATAATGGATAAAATATGTATTAAAATTAAAGAACCATCAAGTTATAAATAATTATTAAAAAATGTAAAGAATAACAAATCTCTTGTAGAAAATAACAACTCACAAAGACATGTTCAAAGTGAGCGAGAAGCCATTATTAGACTGTCTAAGTTTTCCAGTTTAATAAAGAAAATATGGAACTCGAAAAAACTGACAAATTCATGGAAAACTGGTTAAAAACTGTT
Organism: Diabrotica undecimpunctata; assembly: GCF_040954645.1. Lineage (NCBI taxonomy): Eukaryota > Metazoa > Arthropoda > Insecta > Coleoptera > Chrysomelidae > Diabrotica > Diabrotica undecimpunctata. The sequence goes on from NC_092804.1 coordinate 7,224,364, forward strand.
TTTACAAAAAGGGGGTGTATTGGGTCTAGTCCTATACCTAATATACACGTGTGATATACCTGAACTAGAAGACGACACCATAGCTACCTTCGCAGATGACACTGCTGTCTTAGCGGTAAGTGACATCGTCAAAGAAGAAACAGAAAAAAAAATTACAAAATTCAATAAATAAAATCCATGAATGGACCAAAAAATGGAAAATTAAACTGAATGAGAATAAATCAGTCCATATAAATTTTACCAATAAGAGAATTAATAATATTCCAATTAGAATAAATGATGTCCAAGTGCCTTGCAACATCAGCAAAGTACTTGGGGATCACTCTTGATGCGAAACTTAGCTGGAAAGCTCACGTGAAGAAGAAAAGAGAAGAACTAGGCATCCGCTACAAGAAAATGTATTGGTTGATGGGAAGACATTCCTCTCTATCCATAAATAATAAACTCCTAATCTATAAACACATACTGAGACCAGTATGGACCTATGGCTGCCAACTCTGGGGCTCTGTCAAGCCTAGTAACATCAAAGTAATCCAGATATTCCAGAATAAAGTGCTGAGGAACATCGTAGATGCGCCTTGGTACGTTAGGAACAACGACCTTCACCGGGACCTCAAGATCAGATCAGATAATCAAGAAATTTGCAGGGAGCCATGAACAATGACTCCATCATCATGTAAACGTCAAGGCTATCCAGCTCCTCGACAATACGAACCTAGAGAGAAGGCTCAAAAGAACAAAGCCTTTTGAACTGGTATAATGAGTGAGTGAAAAGCAGAGTAAAGTGTTATGCGAGTATGCATGCTAAATTTAATGCTAATTATTAGAAATAATAGGAAAGATACTAGTGAGTAGACACCTAATTTTAAGATTTCATTAGTAATTTAAGTTAGAAACAAATTGATAATTGGTCTTACTAGATTTTAATGTAGGTACACTTCTGTGTCTTAAGTAAAAAAAAGGGCAATAAGAGTTTTTGCCCAAAACTTAGCATGAAATATGTCGTAGACCTTTGTATGAGGTTTTGTCGCTATTTATAAGATGTTCAACTACCATCTAAAAGGCAAGAAAGGCAATATTTTACGAAAAAGTGATCAAAAAAGAAGTTTATTTCGAATATATAATTATTTCGGTATTTACAGTTGCAAATATAGTAGATTAACTATCTCAATAAACAGATAATTCTATTTATAGTTATTGTATTCTTTAGTCCTTGTATTGTGAAATATGGTTTAACATAAATGCAAGATTTGTAGCTTTATGTATTTTCTATTTATGTAGCTGTATTTTCATTGGAAGTCACATAATTAGTGGATCGTTGTTGAACTGACTGTTTAAACATTTAAAACAAATTTTAATCTTTAATATTTAGCCTTAACGTTTACATTTAGCCTAACTATAAAAAATAGACACTAACTTACACTTTATACTATAAAGCACCTAATTAAAGCGTAAAATATTTGAAACTTACCAAATTTTGAGTTCATTCGAACCGAAAAACTTAGAGCACTACTTAGTGATTTATAAAATAAACATTGATAAAAGAAGTTTATGTATACGATATGAATAACGATCCATCACCAACTGACCCTATTTATCACTATCGCATCAATATAAAATAATGTTTTCATTAACACTATCTGTTTTAAATGAAAAAATATATATGTGGAAAAAATATACAATCTTAATGACATGGGGCAAGGTTTATCATCATAAACCTTAAAAGAAATATGTTGGTAATTAGATTTTAAGACATAACTAAAAACAAATGTTTGTTATGACATTTGTTTAGAAGTCTATGCTCATTGTTGCAAAAAAACATTTTCGTGAATATTTATTCAGTTTTGCAATAATTTTAACCGAGTTTTGAATTATTTTACATACTGCCCAAAAACTTACATTGGTCAAACTGGTAGAAATTTTATTAAACGAATAGCAGAACATAAAAGGGCTTTCAATAATAGAAAAACATTCTACATACGCACTTCACCTTCTAGATCATAATCATTCTTTTAATGTCGAATTTAAAATAATTCTTCACATTCAAAATAAAGGCCTTAAGCTATCTTTGTTAGAATCTATGGAAATCAACAAATTAAAAAACACAGATATAATTCTGAATGATAAGCTTGAGACAAACAGTTCTCCCCTCCTCAACCTATTTCATTAGAGACTATAAAGTGTATACCTATGCCAAAAACAGATAGCTTGAGAAAGGCAATCAGCCGAAACAGCTGTAGTGATAAGAATTTAAAATAAATTTTGTGGAAGTTTTGAAAACAAAGTTTTCAGTGTTTAATTGTTACATAAAATGAATTTCCATCAAGTAACGGTCGAATCCATCAATTATTTTACATACTCCTACCGTCTGAACTTACACTAATATCTACCTAAAGTTTAGGTAGAGTACAGTAATAAAATCCACAAGAAAAATAATTCCTGTAGTCTCTTCTTACAGTATTCTCTTTTTACAGTAATAAACTTCTTTTTCAGGAGCAAAGGTGATGAACTATGTATTTTTTAGAAACGTAAATAAAAATAATTGTTCTTCTTCTTCAAATAACACCACAGCCCAAATTTAGCCTTTGCCTGCTGTAATTTTGGTCTTCTATACGCGGTCTCTAGCTATAGTAATAGAATCAACTATCCTCCAAATAAGTCGTCCCAGGAACGCAACTCAAAAATATTGACAATATTCATTCTCCGATTATTAAATTATTAGAAGGATTTTATTAAAGGGATTTTACCCATATTTATATTTGGTGGCTTCAAAGGGAAGGGATTTCATGATGGAATAGTGATTCCGAAAACGTTCGGTGATGTAGCCCCATAGGGTTTTTATATTTTGCGTAGGCGCAAAATTTCGGGTCAATGCTTTTGAAATGCATTCATTAGTTTCGAATCCTGAGAAAACTGATAAGTATTTTTAAAAAATTTAAACGCAGAATGAAAGAATACATTATTACTGAGGGCCGAAAGTCCCTGAAAACTTCTATAATGTTTATTTTAATAAGTTACAGGAGTGAAAAAGAAGATAAAATTTAGTGTGATTTGTAATTTCAATTATCTCATTCAAAAAAATCTCTTTGTTTATTCTAAGGGACTTTCGGCCCTCGGCAATATTGTAATCTTTCATTCTGCGTTTAAATTTTTCAAAAATATTTGTTAGTTTTCTCAGGATTCGAAAAAAAAAATGAATGCATTTAAAAAGCATTGGCCCGAAATTTTGCGCCTACGCTCTTAAATGAGAATGTAAGTAAATGTAAATGTTTGTGCTTAAAAAGATATAAAATAATAAAATTGCTGTAATAAAATAGCACAGAAAATGGGTAAATGATTAAAGTGTTTTAGATGTAGCTTTATTTATTTATAAAGAGTGCCCGAATCGCTGGAAAGCCGAATCGGTTGGTAAGGAGTACCCAAAAGTTGTAAAAAAAAAAGAAAATATGTCAAATCTATCCAGAAAAGATGTAGAAATGACGGTAAGGTGTAATTACGAATCGCCAACTGACGAACCGTATTAGTTATATAACCCAAAAGTATGTGTAAATTATAGCAAATTATACTAAATATATCCAAATAGGATGTAAAAATATATGTATAATGTTGAGTGATGTAGTGTAAGAATGCAAAAATTATTTAAAAATAAATCAAATTAGTTATTTTTAAATGTAAAATAAGGAATAAAACCCTGTAATGCCACACCACCGCATTTATACCAAGTAAAATAATCAAATAAATGTTTTGTGTGTTGTACAAAATAGTGATTAATAACAAACAATTAAAAATAGCCTTAAAATAAACAGAGATAAAACGAGAATCATGATAATTGACAGAGCTAACAACAATCAAAATCATCTGGTCATGATAAACAATATCGCTGTTGTAGATAAATTTGTGTATCTGGGCTCATTAATAACCAACAAAGGAGGCTGTACAGAAGAAATAAAGCGGCGGTCAGCAATCGCAAAAAGCGCTATGGCAACAAAAATTTGGAAAAGCCATGAAATAACTACCGATACAAAAATGAGACTAGTAAGAAGTCTAGTTTTTCCAGTTTTTACTTATGCATCGAAATGCTGGACCCTTACTGAGAAAGACAAAAAGAACATAGATGTATTCGAGATGTACTGCTGGAGACGAATGCTGAGAATACCATGGGTGGCCCGAAGAACAAATGAATCCATACTGGACCAGCTAAACATAAAGAAAAGACTAAGAACACAAATATCAGAAAAAATATTAAGCTATTTAGACATGTGCTTCGAAGAAATGGTCTTGAAAAACTTACCATCCAGGGAAAAGTAGAAGGCAAAAAAAATAAAGGTGGATCTTCCACACGATACACGGACCATATTGTTGCTACCATTGGCGCTCCATTGTCAGAATGTGCTAGAATGGCAGAAGATAGAAAAACGTGGAGGAACATTGGGAAATTTAGCTAATAGCTTCATGATATCACGATGCCTGCATCAGGTTAACGACTAAGAAGAAGAAGAAGAAGATATAAGTAGTTTTCCACCGAATTGAAACAAATCAAATGTAAATCTCATGTGAAAATGTAAAAAAATGAAATAATGGTAAAAGAAAAAGCACTACCCTTTGATTTTTCGTATTTACAAAGCAGCAAGCATTCGACAAGAAGGATGTTGTGGTTGTATGTATATGTTGTGGTATCTGTTCAATGAAAAACGGAATCTTGAATTCTTTCAATTACTTGTTGCTTAATATTATTAGGACTTCCCGTGGTTTTAGTAAGGAACTTAAGACCGTAAATGAAACTGTTTAATACTTCTATGTAAACTTAAAAATATAAAGAAACTTTATTGTTTGTAATAATGAAATAAAAAATATTACAAATATATAATTAATACATGTTGTTGGTTCGATTTTTTGAAACAGAATGAGTTTGCCGAAAGAGGGTTGGTTTTAGCCAGATGCCTTCAAAAATATGCCATAACGGAACTTCTTATCTTACCTTCACGACAAGCTGTCGCCGGGATGCAGAAGCCGACAGGGTCGTCGTCAGGTCATTTAGGTTTTAACAGTGCCTTATAAGAATTGCAAGGCAAAACAGACAATGCTAAATATGTAAAGAGAGGAAATGGAGAATCTAAAACTTGCATTCCACAACATATCCTTAATCATCTGTTTTGCCTTGCAATTCTTAAAAGGCACAAATTAAAGCAAAAATCTGGATTCTGGTTTCGTCAATAGAAATCTTGCTATTTCGACTTTCGTGATTTAAATTATTTGATTTTAGGATGTCTGCAAGCTCTATACTAGTGAGCCAGTTATATGTTGTTATATTTTTTTTGGTGCCATTTACATGCTGAGAAAGTCTTTCTACAACTGCTTTGTACTGTTACCTATTTGGAAGGGTCCATCTGGTTGTTTTGTTTACGCACATACACCTTTAAGTGGCTGATATAAAATGTTGTGGCAGCAGATATTGCGAAAATTGTAATTTTATACTGGTGCTGCGAAGGGATATATTGTCTAAAGCTGTATTTTTTGCGAAATACTTCATCTATTGTAAGAATAGTATTTTTTCTAATTTGAAATGAACCTATCCATCGGTTATCTAAATGAAGCCAATTTGTTCGTTCTTGCCTAGTTTGAATATCATCAAATCGGACAAATCTCATAAGGAAGTGAAATCTCGTTTTATTTATAATAATCGAAAGGATTCAATGCCGCTGCCATCAGTTTTCCAAAGAATTTTCAAGTTCATATGATTGGCCTTTCTTACTCTAGCAAGGTAGAGAATTCCAATTAGCGCCTTTATTTCAGAAATATTTATAGATTTTTTGTCCCTCTCTCGGTTAAAATTGGATGAATCAGCTTAAATTTTTATTTTTGCATAGTGGGTTATAGTCTTCTGCTCGTTTTTATTACTTGGTAATAAAATTCTTCTAATAATTTAATAACTGTTGATTTTTTATTGTCAATATTTTTGAGTTTCTTTGCATATAAGTTTATTGGAAGATAGTTCATTCGATTACTGTAGCACTATAGCCAGAGACCGCGTATATAGAAAAAATTACATTATTTAAATGAAATGAAATAAAAATATTATTATTTTATATTCATGCGATAGTAATAAATAAGGCCAGTTGGTAATGGATCGTTATTTATTTCGTATACATAAATACATGCTTTTTTTTTACATACTTGTAATAAATGCTTTTTCGTGTCTTCATATTATTAAAGACAATTTGTTTTTTTAAAGTGCGAATAACTTTGAATAGTCAAAATCAGTGTTTCAGGTGCTTAAGTGGTAACAGTAACATATGATTAACTCAAAGATAAAATTTATCTCAAGTAGAAAATCACTTAAAATGAAGATATTTGCTTGTAGCAACTATGAAACGTTGATTTTTATTGTGAGTCGCCAATTCATCGATATAAACCGAAAAAATTTGTAAATCGCGTAAAAATCATTTACGCGATATGAAAGTATGCTTATTTAGTCTTAAAAATAGACGTAACAACAGTTCATAAAAAACTATGATATGAATGAATACACTTTTTTCTGATAATTTGATATTCCTATTCGATTTATTAGTCCAAAGGCTCATAATCTTTTTCTTTATCATGGAGCATACGTTGTACATTACAACAAAAAGAAAGTGTGGTTATGAAGGATAAAATGACTGGATCTCATTTTGTATATTTTATAATTATTTTTCTTTGGGGTCGCATTGATTTTAAAATAGACCTGTTACAATTCTTGGTTTATAGAAGCAGATACGGGTTATGGTTTTGAAGTTTTTAAAATTAAGTTTTTGACCTGAATGGAGATGGTGTTAACGTAAAGCTGAAAATGAATTGGAATTGCGAACAGAAATAAAATGTTCATAAATCCTATTTTGGATTCTGCAGTTGGTTTGACCTATATGAAATCTGGATCAGTCTGCACAAGAAATTTCCCAAACCCCGTGTTGTTTATTTGGTCTGTTATCTTTGGTTAATCGGACAAGAGATGAAATTTTTTGTTGTAAGTAAATATAGTCTTTTATCTCTTGTCCGATATTATTTAAAGAAAACGTTCCAAATAGAGAAGAAGGCGTTTATGAAATTTCTTGTCCGCGATTTTACATAGGCCAAACTAATCGTTAAATCCAAAATAGGATTTATGAACACTTCATTTCTGCTATACAATTACCAAGACCAAAATGGGTTACCCACAATATGACCGACCCTGTAGAAATCTGAAACAAGCTTTTGATGTCTCTATTATCTATATTATTATTACCTATACCAATCAACACATTAAGAAATTTGCTCAAGGACAATATGCCAGAGAAGCTAATACGAGGCATATTTATGTCTTAGAAGTGAAAGCATTGATTGGATTATTGTACTTAGCTGGAGGCTGGAGTTAAAAAAATTGATTGAATAGTGATGAAATTTTTGGGTAATTTATGGGGAAATTTTTCGTAAATAAAATTCATAAGAGATTTGTTGAAGAATTTGATTATAACGAAGGTAAAAAAAATAATGGGTTTGGAAATTAAGAATCTCGGATTTCGTTGGAAAAAAACCGAAAACGTCTTTCGTCTTCTACATGAGAGCACATGGTAGAAGGTTAAAGACATTGCCACGTTTGAGACAAGATGATTTTAAATATTTTTTAAATCCTTTATCACTGTTTTATGACATTGCCTTGGAAATGATCAGCTGTATCATACAAACTCTGCTATCAATAATTTTCAAACGAAGTATAACAAATAAAGGTTAAAAAATATACCTGGTCACATCACTGTTTTTCATGATTCCTTGCACTGTTCATTTCTCACAAATATATTAGTTCTAACGTGCATGTTATATTTTTTGGGATATGGTAAAAAATCACAGTGATCAATACGATTTATTATCTTTGAAGCACACACCATCGAACTGACAGAAAATACATGTGTCTAACACTATAGCGATAAGTAACAATGTATTTTACGATTGATTAGTTTATATCAGCTCTTTAAATAATATGAATAATCAGGATTTATTGGGAAACGGACACCGAGGTTTTAATCTATTTTACGCTTAATAGTTAATAATAATATAACAATAAAAACAAAATAATTTTGGTAATTGTTTTTGAATTAGAAATAATAATTTATCTTGATGATCTGCTGATAAGTTTTGACGTAAATTTTTGGGTCATGAGTTTTTTGTTTATAATAGAATTTAAATATATTTATAAAGGGTACCTCATTAGGTAATTTAGTTTGTATTTACGCTTCCTGATTTGATAAAGTTATATTTTAATATAGCTATATATACAGGGCGAGTGACCACTAACGAGACTGTAAAGATTACAGCGAAACAGTAAAAGATTTTGAAATTTTTTTAAATGTATAGTATGAAGTTTGATAAAGGCTAAATTTTACAATTATTCTGAAATATACAGGGTGTCACAATAAAGCGCAGCGTTTCAAAGCTATATTTTTTCTTATAAAACACCCTGTATTTTATTGGATTTTCTAATTGTCTGCAACAAATAAGGTATAGTTTTATAAGACTTCCCTATACCTATGTACAGAGTGTTCTGAGTTGTGTCGAATTTTCTTAAAATGTAAAACTTTAAACGAGGACTCATTCTTAATTTATTTAAGCAATTCAAATAAAATTACTTATACATCTAAATAGCTGGATATTGGTCGAATATATTTCATAATTTATTATTAAACATTTATTTACAGGGTATTCAAAATTTGTAGTTTCATTATTGGATTGTTCAATGTGTAATATAAGGCTTATTTTAAATGAAACACCCTGTATATTAATAAACTATTAAATTAAAAAAAAATTTCTCTTTCGAATGATATACGGATGTCCTATACATCCGTATATCATTTTGTTTTTTGTTAAACGGAAATCGATTTCATATATTTATAATTATTACTTTCGATTTTTCAACCCATCATATTGACATATTGCTATAAACGAAACCAGTGTAGTTGTAAATACATTTTTTGTAAATAAACAAAAATTTTTATGTCTTTGGATTTGTATTCGTTGGGAATAGGATAATTAGTATTAAAATATGATGAAAAGAAATTCAAAAAAATTTGTAGAAAATCTGATGTTTTTTAGATTTTCTACGATTCATCAAGTGAAAGGCAACTGCGCAGAGGTTACAGTTTTCAAAAATGATGTAGATATTAACGTTATGTTTAATTTTTTGTATTATTTTAAGTATTAAAATAAGTATAATATTTAGATATAAATAAAATTGTAAAATATATTTATTTCTTTGAAGTCATAATAATAGATGTACCTATCACTTCTTATGTGATTACGAGAACACACTCTTTTTTTGAAAACAATTAAATACATAACGAAACAGAAAGAATTTTAATAAAACAAATAATACAAAATAATACAAAATGAATAATGAACATAAATAATACAAAATATTCCAAAACTTACTATAAGTAAAAAATGTTCAGGTATATAACAGATGTTCAATTATACCATCTTGTGCAATACAGAGGCGATTCTATCTTAGTTATTGAAGCAAACGCGTTTGTAATTCTTAATTTCATGCCATCTCTAGTAGTCGGAGGTGTAGCATATACAATATTTTTAATATAACCCCATTTAAAAAATCCATCTTGGTTAGTCCTGGTGACCTAGGGGGCCAATTATATGAACCACCTCTACCTATCTATCTGTTTGTAAATTTTCTGTTAAGGTAGTTCCTAACATCACGTGAGAAATGAGCAGGAGCTCCGTCCAACTGGAGCCATATTTTTGTTCGTAGGCTAAGTAGAAGGTTCTCAAGCAGTGTCCAAAAATCTTGTTTTAAAAAATTTAAGACATTTGTCCCATTGAGATGTTTGTCAAAAAAATATAGGCCAATAACGTACTCGCCCATAATGCCGCCTCAAATATTTACACTCCATCGGTGTTGGCAATCAACGTCATAATAATGAAAATTATGTCTATTTACTAGACCATTATTATGAAAAGTCTATTCGTCTGTAAATAATACATTTTTAAAAAAATCAGGATCTTCTCCAACTTTATCTAAAGTCCATAAACAAAAATTTAAACGGTTACCATAATCTTGTTCTGTCAAATGCTGGTGCAGTTGAATGTGATACGGATGAAAGTGGTTCACCAGAAATTTTTCTTGTACTAATATTTGTGTTTTCCGTAACATAAAGCAGGACATTAAGTTCGTTAACGTTGTCACCAATAACTGGTTTATTTTTATTTGCCTTTTCGTATGCAACATTATCAGTAGCACGGAATCTATTAAGCAATCTCTCAAAAACTTCCTTTTGTGGGTGTCTTCTATCAGGATACTTTTGAGCATAAACTTAAGAAGCTTAGAGACAATTTTCCAAACATTCTCCAATGCAAAGTACCATGTCGACTCTTTTATGGATAGCGTAATTCTTCATATTTAGAAACAATGAACGTTAAACAATATTATACATGAATGTTTATATTTTGATAATTACCAGACCGTAATGTCAGAAAATGACAATGTCATACAATGACATTAACTAACTATATCTTCTGTTTTAAAATTACTATGTATACCGATGAAGAGTTTAAATAATTGTAAATTACGCAAAAACTATGAGACTTGTCATCGAATGCGATAGTCTGTGGACTAGTACGCATTTCGATGCGCATCGCCCCGCCTCGAATTTTCCCATTGGCTCTTGACTTGGAAATCCCTATTTATCGCTCGAACAGCGCATATAAATATTGGCGATTTTCAGGTCAGCCAGGTCAGTTCCTCACGGGCTCTCCGAGAGCTTCTGCATTTATTTTCCATACTCTGTGGCTGAGAATTGTTTCAACTTAACTTGGTGTTTTTATTTTCGACGAAGAAATTGTCATGTAAGAAATATCTTGCCTTTTTCAAGGCAAGACACCGAAGATAAATATTTAAGTCCATAACCCGAAAATGGACTTAAGTAGAGGAGCTCTCGACAGTATATTCGAAGCCCTCTACAGAGCAGCTGGGGATATCAGAAGGTGGTTAGACCCTTATTTATTCCCCCGAGGTGACAAGTATAAGACATCTTTATACCAGTCAAAAGAGGAAACTTTTTTTAGTATTATGATTAATTAATATGCATGATGTTCCATTTAAAATAAGCCTCATATTAGGTATTGAATAATCCAAAATTGAAACTAAGTTTTTAACACCCTGTAAATAAATGTTTAATAATCAATAATGAACTAAACTTAACCATTAACCAACTATTTCGCTGTAAGAAAAAATTTGTTATAATTTCTTAAATAAGTCGAGAATGAGTCTTCTTTAAAAAAAGAATTTTTGTTTATAATGTAGTAAGTTGTGGTTTATTTTGTATTATTTATGTTCATTTTGTATTATTTTGTATTATTTGTTTTATTAAAATTCTTTCTGATTCGTTGTGTATCAGCAAGTAATAGTATAAAGTATACACATTTCTTTACAACTACATTGGTTTCATTTATAACAAATATGTCAAAATAATGGGTTTAAAAATCGAGAGTAACAACTATAAATATTTTGAAATCGAAAAGAAAATTTTAAATTACGCAAAATCTATCACTCCTAGTTATAGGACATTCATATACCATTCGAAAGTGGAAAATTTTTTTAATATAATCATTCATTATTATACAGGTTGTTCCATTTAAAATAAGCCTTATATTACACATTGAATATTCCAATAATAAAACTGCATACTTTGAACACCCTGTAAATAAATGTTTAATAATTATATATGAAATACATTCAACCAATATCCAACTATATAGAGGTATAACCAATTTTATTAGAATTTCTTAACTAAGTTGGGAATGAGTCTTCGTTTAAAGCTTTACATTTTAAGAATATTCCACATAACTCAGAACACTCTGTGCATAGGTATAGGGAAGTCTTATGAAACTATACCTTATTTTTTTCGACAATTGGAAAATGCAATAAAATATAGGGTGTCCCATAAGAAAAAATATAACTTTGATACGCCGCACTTTATTGGGACGCCCTGTATATTTCAAAATAATTTTAAAATGTAGCCCTTATCAACCTTCAAAATATAAATTTAAAATTTTTTTACAATCTTTTACCGTTTCGCTGTAATCTTCCGTCTCGTTAGTGGTGACTCACCCTGTATAGATATAGATATAGACAAGATTGGTACTTTAGTTTTGACGAATACAAGTATTGTATTATTTTTCAAAACTTTGATTAATTGTCGATCAAAGTAAAGCTAGAACCAAAAATGGAAAATAAAACATAGATTAGAATTTAGGCTATAAGTGCAATAACGGACCAACCCACAAAAATTCAAAATTTATTTTATTGTAGAATATTAACTTTCTAGTTGAAATCTATCAGCTGCAGAGTGGATCAATCCACATTTTCCTATTTGTTACTATAACTTAGGTAACTACATTATAGATGGCTGCACTAAAGTAGTTTTGGAATTCCATATTTGAAAGGATCTTAGAGAAGCAAAGTGGACAATGCGCAGTTAGTCTACTGTGCTTCTGACAGTTAGATAGAACGTGGTCCAAGTTCCTCTTTTAAAAATAGGATAAAGTCTAGACAACGATCTTAGACAACGCAGATAAAAGTTTGCAATTATATTACTTACTATAATACTTATACCACTTACAAAATTGTGCCTACAGTGCCAAATATTTTAAGAAAATTTAAAGAAACTGAATACACAGGAGGCGAAGATTCTCTTTGAAAAGTAATAAAATCAATGAGATTCCTCTGGAGAAAGACGAAAACGAACAGAAAAATTTTAATGGAAAGACATGATATTCGTCACGTAAGAATAGCTTCACGTGCCATAAAATCGTACAGGCAGTCAAATAAAACGATTGTATATATCAACGAAACGTATGTTCATGCTTCGCCTACCGGTTCTACCTGTTGGAATGACAATTCCATTGAAAGACTAGCTAGAGCCATGTCAAAAGAGCAACGATTAATTATTGTTCATGCTGACAGCGAGAAAGGGTTCCCAGTGCTCAACTAATTTTTAAATCAAATCCAAATACCGGATACTACTATCACGATATGAATTTTACAAATTAGAAAAAATGGTTGGAAGAAAGTAAAAAACAGAAAAACGAGTTATCTAAGACGTATTTACAGAGGAGAAAAATACAACTTCTTACGACTTATATTGGAAGGGAAAGTGGAATGAAAAAGAGGTCCAGGAAGAAGAAATGCTCCTGGTTGAATAATGTAAGAGACTGGACAGGTATGGACACACATTCGATACTAAGAACAGCTCAAGATAGAGAGCAATTTGCTGTAGCTATAGCCAACCTTAAGATGAGATGGTTGGAAGAAAAATAATTCTCAACCTATCTCCAAATTCGGTCGTGGTTATTGACAATGCGCCTTATCCTAATGTTCAAAAAGATAAAGCACCGAATTAGTACAGTAGAATACAAATCAAGATAGAATGGTTAAGGTCTAAGAATATTTTATTTTGATACTTTGTTAAAACCTGATTTTTACTACATTAATAAACTCCATAAGCCAAAATTTAAAACATTTGTGATGCAATTTTAACTTAACATGGCCACAGTGTCTTATAATTACAGCCAAGATAGAAATTTATGAAGAAATGTAATTAAGGAAGCCGACCCCTCATAGGGATAAAGGCAAAGAGAATGATGATGAATAAAAATCGTCTATTATATCTACTACTACTAAGGATTTCCACAGTTGTCACTGTCTTCCTTCACTCAACCGTTTTCTCCAATTTTCCCTGTCATTCCAGTCTCCATCTCGCAGGGTTCTTTTCTCCATAGCCTCGTCGATTTCATCTCTGAATGACCTTCGGGGTCTTCCTCTCTTTCTTCTTCCAATCGGGCTCCATTCTGTGATTTTGTTTATCCAGCGTCCTCTGTCCGCTCTTCTGACGTGGCCGTACCAGGATAGTCTCTTCTCCTCTATATAGTCGATTATGTCTGACTGCACTCCCATTCTCCGCTTAATCTCTGCGTTTTCAATTCTGTCTCTTTTTGTAAGTCTACAGCTTCTCCTCAGGAACTCCATTTCTACTGCTCTTATTCTACCTCTATTTCTCTTGTTTTTTGTCCAGTTTTCGGACCCATATGTCAGGATACTTCTTGTCAGGGTATTATATATTCTCTTTTTTGCCTTTATCGTAATGTTCTTATCCCACAACACTGAGTTTAGTTGTCTTATACAGTTTCTTGTTTGTCTCAGTCTGTTGTTTATATCTTCTTCTGTTGTTCCCTGGTTCAATATTATGGTTCCTAAATACTTGAATTTATCTGTTCCATTTATTTGTCTTCCCTCGTCTATCTCTAGGTTTCTCATATCCTTGTTTTCTGTTGTTAGATATTCGGTTTTCTCTAAGTTTATTTCCATTCCGTTGTTTTTATATTCTTCTTCTAGTTTTCTGAGCATAAAGCCGAGATCTTCTTCATCTTGTGCGATGACTACTTGATCGTCGGCAAAACTTAAGGTGTATAGGTATTCGTCTCTTACTGGTATGCCCATTCCTTCGCACTTTCTCCTCCATGGTTTGAGTGTCTTTTCCAAGAATATTTTAAACAGAGTAGGGGACGGAGCACAGCCTTGTGGAAGTTCTTTTGTCGTCTTAAATGGATTGTAGGCTTTATTTCCACATTTAATAGCTACTTTGTTTTCTTTGTATAGTGCTTTAACTGCTTTTATTAGTGTTTGTCGGATTCCGAGATCATTCATTGCTTCCCATAATTTGACTCTAGGTATCGAGTCATATGCTTTCTTTAGATCAACAAAGGCCAGATGGACCGGTCTACCTTTTGCCATTTTCTTCTCTATCAGTTGTTCTAATGTGTACGTATGATCTAGGCATGATTTTCCTACTGTGAACCCTGCTTGGTCTTCTCCAATTTTTCCTATTATTTCAGTTTCTAGTTTTTCCTTAATAATTTTCCCGTAAAGTCTACCTACCGACGATATTATACTAATTCCTCTATAGTTTTCACATTTTTTCCTGTTTCCTTTCTTATGTATGGATGTGATGTATGCTTGTGTCCATTCCGCAGGTATTTCTTCTCCATTTAGTCCTCTTTCGAACATTCTATGTAGCATGCGGAATAACTTTTCCGTTCCGTTTTTAATTAGTTCGTTTGGTATTCCTCCGGGTCCTTTGGCTTTTTTGTTCTTCAATGTCTTGATTGCTCTCTTAACTTCTGCCAGGCTTATTTCTATCTGGTCGTATGCCCCATTTCCTGCATGTTCTATATTCTCTTCCTGAAATTGGGGACGGTTTTCTGTAAGTAGTTCTACGTAGTAGTTCTACGTAGTATTCTTGCCACTCGTTTTCATTAATTTTGCCGATCTGGGTTTTCTCTGTTTTATTTCGTTGAAGTGCTTTTAATATTCGCCATGATTCTGAATTTCTCGTTCCTCCGATATGTCGTTCTATCTCTGTGCATGCTTGTTCCCATCGTTCGTTCTTTTCATTTGTTACTCTTTTCTTTACCTCTCTGTTTTTCGCTTTATATAGGTCTAAGTCTTCCTGTTTTTTGGTGTTTAGGTATTTTATGTGTAGTTTTTTCTTTTCTTTTATGCATTTCAATGTGTCTTTCCTTAATTTGATATTCTGATGGGTGTTCCTTTGGTCGTCTTCTCCAAGAGCTTCTAAGGCCGCTGAAATCAGGCAGGTTTTTATGTGTTCATGCATTTCATCTAACGTGTCATATCTGAATTCTTCTAGTTTTTGGTCTAGTCTTCTTTTGTATAAATCTTTTATTGATTCTTCCTGTAATAGATGTAATTTGAGCCTCTTTTCGTTTATTGTCGTTCCCGTTGTAACAATCGATGTATGTTTTTGTTTTGTCCAGATATAGGGAAATTCCATCCATGCCACCACAAGTTTGTGATCTGTTCCACACTCTGCCCCTCTTTTCATCCAGGTGTCTTTCACTTTGATGGAGCTTTTGTGGTTCATGATAATGTAGTCAATGTCTATTATATCATGAATAAAAATTATTAGCACTACCTCTGTATTATTTCCAACCTGTTTATAAAATACATATTTAAATAATTACTTGAATAAGTTTTAAAAATGATTCACAAAAAACTCTAAAAAAGTGAGGTACATTCCGATGTTTATTTTGTGTTTGAAATCTATTTATAGAATATATATTTAAAAGCCATTGTTTTGGTAATTATTTGCATGAATTAATTCTTTTAACAATACCAAATTTATTTTTAAACAAATAGTGTTATTTTTAGAATGAAATATATTGATATGCAATTTTGGTTGCCTTGACCGTCGATGTTTTCGTAGAGGCCAGTACCATCGTAACAATTTGGTGCATATATTTCGGTGGCTATGAATGACTATAGTACTATGCGTTTTGCATAATAAATAGATTTAGCGATATTTGTATAAAAAATGCTCTTCCGTCTATAAATAACTTGTGGATATCAATTTTTTTCGGTTTCGAAAAATGTCTTTAAAAATGCATATTATTGAAAAACGATTTTCGTAAATAAGTCTCAGAAACACATAATTATATGTTTGATTTAAACTTAAAAGCAATTATTGTGTATGTGGTAGTTTCTAATTTTTTTTACATATATGTTCTCCGATAATCTCTCGTTCCGATCTCCACCTCGATCGGTTATCCCATAAGTTCTTAATTAGACCGCTTTATCTCATTTCTTCATTTATTTTTCTTCTTTTTCTCATTTCTTAAAGCTCATTCTAGATTTTTCATATCTTCTCGTTACTCCTGGTTTCCATTTCAGGATATCTTTTGGAATACGCTATGCCATACCAAACCAGCTCTTTATTTTTAATATCCGATCTGACTGGTTCTTTAATTTTCAATATTTCTCCCATACTTTCGTTCGTTATTCTTTTCCTTCTCTCTATCTCTACGGTTATGCAGAAAGCATAAGTTAATATTTGAGGTCATGAATACCTTCTCTGTCTCTTACTTTTGATTATAACATTCCATATTCTTTTGTGAGAATTGTGAGTTGTGAATTATTTATGAGAATTGTGAAAACCGTAAGTGTACATCTTTTGTTGATATTCATATTCAATTATCTGTTCTGTGATATTTTTACCCCCTCAAATAATTATATTCTATATAAGCTCCTATTGTTTGTTAATTTTTTCTAATGCCAATTGCTTTTGTTACCCTTCGATTATTAAATATTTCATCTTGTCTACCTGTAGTTCGATTTTTCTTTTTTTTTATTCTAGGTTTCAGACATTTTTGCTATTTCAACATCAAACTTCGATTCAATTTTTTTATGGGGTCCACATTCCTTGTTCTAGTTCTTTCGTTTTGTAATTCATTATTCATATTCATATTCTGTACGTTTTATGTTTTCATTGATTGGGTAGAAGGTTTGTAAAGCTTCTTTGCGTCTTTACCTCACTTTTGACCGCCATTGGTCTAAATGAACTAAAAGTGTCCATTTAGATTTTGATCTACAGACATCAATTTTTGGTCTTCCTTTTTTTAAGTTATTTAAGTGATTATTTAGTAACATGAATTGGATTATAGTATCTTGCAAAAACTGATCCATATATCGGTTGTTGAATTTACAGATTTTAAAATGAAAAATCGAATGTATAATAATCTTTATTTTTTATAATATAGATATCTGTACTGTTTTGACTTTCGATCAGTGATATTTATACTAATTAATTTGTTAAAAATTTCATTCTTTATCACATACTTGTGTCATTTATGTGATAATTTATTTATACATATCACTTCAAAAACTTTCATTAAAACAAACAAATAAAAATTACTTAATTATCGAGGTTAGTCATTCAATTTTTCAAAATGTGCAAATAAATTTGCGTATAATGAACAAATCGAAAGAGAATTTTAGTTTGACTGGCCTAGTTTTCATCATTACCAAAAAAATGTAATCTTATATACTAAAAGGCTAAGCCCTTTTCTTGTGCGCAATACTCCTCCTAAACGGTGTTAGATAGGAGAGTAATTTTTTCGAATAGTTAAACAGATTGTTGAGTAGATTCCCCCTAAGGTTTAAAATTTAAAAAATTCGAACCGGTTTAAAAATGGCGGCCATAAAATGAATTTTTCCTATAGTAAAGTATAGGAATTCAATATTATACACAATGCAACAACGCGTCAATTCTCGAATGCTGGAATGTATTCTTTTATTTTTATGTTTAGTTAGAAAGTATTCTGTTTCCAACAAGTGCAGCGTGTGTGAGGTGTTGTGATTGATATTTAGATATTTAGACTACGTTTTGAGTTTAATACTTGAAGAATTAAATAATGAGGTAAGCATTACTTTGTTTTTAATTTTTTGGTTCTTCTTCTTCTGGTTCCTATCCGTTTCGGATGTTGGAAATCATATTGGCAATCATGACCTTGCTCGCTGCAGTTCGAAACAGCTCCGTTGAGGTTTTTTTAAATCATGTTCTTAAATTCCGCAGCCATGATATTCTCCTTCTACCAGGTCCTCGCTAACCTTTGACTTTACCTTGCAATATAGACCGCAGCAGGGAGTAACGGTGCTGATTTCTCATAACGTGTCCCAGATATTGCAATTTTATGCGTTTGATCGTAAACACAATCTCTGGTTCCTTCTTCATTTTTTCTAGAACTTCCTTGTTCGTGATCCTTGCTGTCCATGATATTCTCAGCATTCTTCTATAAAGCCACATCTGAAATGCTTTAAGTTTTTTAATAGTGGTGTCTGTAAGCGTCCATGCCTCCGCCCCGTACAACAACACAGAGAAAACATAGCATCTCAAATGTCTCATTTTTGTATCCAGGGATATGTTGTGACTTTTTTGGTTAGAAATATATTATTAATTTTGTTGGGAATAAGCCACAATTTTACTTTAAATTAGGTTTATTTTAAATACATAAATAAAAAATAAACTTATTATAAAGTAAAATTGTGGCGTATTCTCAAAAAAGTAGGCGGTATTGTAGACTAGCGCGGAGGATCATACTGTTTTCTGTATTTTTTAAATTTAGATAATATTTAAATATAAATTTAGTTAGTTAGTTAGCTAGAGTTCTCAAACCGACTTCTTTTTCTTAAACGTGGCATTTTACAATCTAAAATATGCAAAAAAGTTACTTCCGGTTTTACTTCCGTTTTTTAATTAAGAGGGGCGGAGTCTAACAATCATATTGTTTCCGTTTCCTAATGTAAATCTTCCTGAAAATCCTAAAAAACTACTATATCGATTTTCAATTTAAAAAAAATTGGCGTCGATACAGTTTATTTTTAGGATTTTTGGAACATTTACACCAGGCGACGGAAACGATGGATCGTTAGACTCCGCCCATCTTAAATAACAGTAAAACTTCGCTAGTAAAGAAATTAATTTAGTAGTAAATTTTTGGGTTTAAATACAATTAAAACAGTATATTTCTGCATCGTTCCAAAAAGAAAGAAACTATATTAAGACAATATTTTAATATTAAAGTCAAAAGAACAGAAATACCTCAACATCATGAGTCCACAGCCTCCTAAATTATACTCTTTTTCTCTTTCAACGTATCTTAGTCTTGTTCCCATAATGTATAAAATCATAAAAATATAGTAGACTGTGACTGTGAACTATTCTGTAAGAAAAACCTATGAGCTGAAGTTATGGTACTGAACAAATTTTATAATAAAGGCAGCGGCGGCCGGCCAGGTGAAGTAAGTGAAGGTGAGGTTCACCAAAAAAATATAATTAAATTGAAACAAATAAATAAAAAATGAAAGCAACATTATTATATCTAAATTCTGAAATCAATTATTTATTCTCTTTTAATTAATCTAAACATTAAAAAGACAACTAGCTTTATTAGCGGTACGTACTTGACGGTCAAGTCCTGACTTTGTCACTAGCCGTGTACTGAATCTTAGTATTCAGGAATAGGTGAATATTACAAAATATGATGAATGAATTAAATAGCGAATCGACAAAAATAGGTCTACAAATGAATTATAATAAAACGAAAATTTTAACTAACCAACCAGAAGAATTAATAATTACAATTGCACAAACAACTATAGAACAAGTAAAAGAATATGTATATTTGGGACAACTAGTAAAGAAAATCAGACCGGAGAAATAAAGAGAAGGATACGGTTGGCTTGGGTATCTTTTGGAAATCTTTCCTATATACTAAAAAATAGAAAATACCCCCAATATTTAAAAACAAGAGTCTTCTTGTATACTTCCTGTTCTCACCCAAGGTTCTCAAACTTGGACGTTTACAAAGGAAAACATGGAAAACATAGAAAAGACCCAAAGAGCCATGGAAAGGCAAATGCTGAACATCAGGCTATCAGACAAGAAAAGAAATACTTGGATCCGCAACAAAACAAAAGTGACCGATGTATTACCGCAGATAGCAAAACTTAAGTGGAAGTTCGCTGGACATACCATAAGACAGAAAGATGACAGATGGAATAAGATGATTATACACTGGAGACCATATAGTTACAAACGAAAAAGAGGAAGGCCACAAATTAGGTGGTCAGATGACTTGAAGAAACACGCAGGCCCGAAGTGGATACAAACTGCCTACAACAGAGAGACGTGCAAGAAGGAAGAGGAGACCTATGTCCAAAATTGGACAGCAAGGGCTGTATAGAAAGAGATAGATAGATGTCATATATATGGTGTTGAAATATTATTCCCAACAATACTGATCTTGTGAAGAACAGTAAAGAAGCAATAATTCACAATCCAATATAAATCTTTAAAAGCAATTTTATTTCAACCTTTTAATGTTTGTCTTCGTTTAAATATCTAGCTTAAATTAGCATTACCAGACATATAGATTGAAGCATGAAATAAATGTCAACACGAGTAGCTTTCAAATTAAAATAAATTCTTGAAATAAACGATGTCTAATTAAAAATCTTTTATAAGAGATAATGTTGAATGTTAAAATTTGCATTATTATAGCCTAAAAAAATCATGGATTTTTAATGATTACCGTGAAGTTGATTTTTATGGTTTTTGTCTACATGTGTCTCAAATAAATGTCAGAGAAGAAATAATCTAAAAACAACATTTTAATGAAAAAAAAAATGCAATTAAACACTTAAAAAACATACATTACTAGAACGAAACCTAAGCAATTAACCTGAAAGGAATAACGAGATAAATGGAAAAGTCAAATTAAGAAGAAAATTTCAAGATTAAATTGAAATAATAGACAAAACGCAAAACGAGTATCGAAGAAGGCAATCTAATGGCTAAATGAAGGGCAAACATTGAACAGAAACTTTGGGTCTTTATCTTTAAAATGAGGCTAATTTTTTTTATAGCCCTTTTTCTATCCGAATTGTCGAATAAAGGCCTCTCCCATTTCTCGCCATTCATCCCTGTTGTGTGCTAGGCGTTTCCACATTGGTCCTGCGACTCTTTTGATATCGTCGCTCTAGCGCATTTGAGGTCTTCCTCTTGGTCTCTTCGCATCGTACGGTCGCCAGTTTCCGACTTCTTTGTTCCATCTACCATCTTCGAGACGTTCGTTGTGTCCAGCCCATTTCCATTTTAATGTAGCTGCTTGTTTCGCGGCGTCCTTTATTTTTGTTTTGTTCCGGATTGCTTCGTTCGTTTGCCGATCTATTAGTGAGATACCAAGCATCTGTCGTTCCATGGCTCGCTGAGTTTTTCGAAAACGGGAAGGATACAAGAATCGAACACTTTGGTTCGAAGGTTTTGGGGTATCTTTTTGTCTTTCAGTATGTATAAGAGTTTTCCAAATGCGGCCCATCCCATTCTTACTCGTCTGCTTATTTCGGTAGTTTGGTTTTCTTTGTTTACCTTAATATTCTGACCCAGATATATGTATTCTTCTACATGTTCCACTTTTGTTCCTTGGATGGTTATCGTCGGTTGATCACCTTTATTCGACATTAGCTTAGTTTTACTTAGATTCATTTTCAGTCCTTTTTTTATGGATTCCGTATGAAGCTCATCGATCATCATCTTTAGTTCTTTCCAGCTGTCGGCTATTAGTACTACGTCATCTGCATATCTTAGATGGTTTAAATACTTTCCGTTTATCGATAGTCCCTTCGTTTCCCAATTTAGTGATTTAAAGATGTCTTCAAGTGCGGCAGTAAATAGTTTTGGAGATATGGTGTCTCCCTGTCTTACTCCTCGGTTGATTTTTATTGGCCTCGTTTTCATTCCATTATCCATCGTGACTACCATTTCAGCGTGTTGATATATATTATGTATTAATATCCTATATCTAGAATCTATTCTGCTGTTGACCAGTGCTTCCTCAATAGCCCATAATTCTATGCTGTCAAAAGCTTTCTCGTACTCTATAAATGCTAAACAGATTGGTAAATTGTATTCGTTAACTTTTTCTATTAGGACCTTTAGTGTGTGAAGATGGTCACATGTACTGAACCCTTTTCTAAATCCGGCTTGCTCTACTGGTTGATATACATCGAACTTTGTTGTCAATATATTTGTAATTATTTTTGTGAATGTTGAATGAGGCTAATTACATTTCTTAAAATATTATAAACAAATGCAAATGTAAAAATCCCTACTTTTTACATTCGCATTTTACACACGACGACTTTTAGTTATTATTTTAACTTAGGCTTTTATAAGAATATTTTTTGGGGGTTAATTAATATCTTTTTAAGTATTTCACACCATTCTAAATCTGAGTACCTATGTTGGTACTCATGGCCCCACGAGTGATGTTTTAATCAGGGGGCTATGGGCGCCACCTCTGGCACTCACATTATAATACTATATTCTAATATTTATCGACCTGCAGATTTTTGTAAACTAAAATTGAGGTTATTAGAGGTTGCTAACGATAGATGCCTATCCTACTAATAGTGACAAATATAGAAAAAGCTATTTGCAGTTTTTTCTATTTAACTGATAAAATGTTTATATCTATAAGAGAACTATACCAACAACGTCTAGACCAAAAATTAATAGAATTTAGATACGGCAACATCGAAGAAATATACGAGCATATAAAGGCGAGTATAAAGCAAGCAGCATTCGAAGCCCTTGGGGAAAAAGAACATATAACAAATAAACAGCACTATTATGAAATAAATGAACCAACAAAAAGAATAATTGAAGAAAAAAAGCAACTATACAGAAAATGGCTGACTACAAACAACGACGAAGTTTATAAAGAATATAGAGAAAAAGATAGGATAAGTGAAAAAACAAATAACACAGCAAAAGAATGAAGAATGGGAAAGAATCTGCTTAAATATTGAAACATATATAGGAGGTACAAGAACTTCGGAGTCATGGGAAGTACTGAGAGAATTGAAACAAAACTCAAAAGAAAAAATTAAATTGAGAAATATACAGGACAAAGAATGGAAGGACTACTACAAGGAACTATTAACAGAACAAAGACCACAATTCATTGGAAAAAAAAACAGGCGAAGACGAAGCAGACTCCCACAACACGAAATAGAAATAACAGATAGGGAAATGAGAACGGCCATAAAAGCAATCAAAAATAAGAAAGCACCGGGACCTGGAGGCATCTCACCTGAGCTTATAAAATACGGATCAAAAAAATTACACCGGATGATACAATGGATATTTCAGAAAGCCATAAATGGAGAACAGCTCCCAAAGGAATGGACGGAGGCATATATGACATCTATATTTAAGAAAGGAGATAGAAAACGATGCGAAAACTACAGAGAAATAAGCGTAATATCATCAATAGTAAGATTATATGGGAAGAATATATACACTTGGCATTTGTGGACCTGAGAAAGGCGTATGACTCTGTACCAAGGTCAGAACTATGGAAGGCAATGTACAAATTAGAAATACAGACGGAGCTCATAGAAGCTACAAAACCTCTGTATAAAAAATATACAGTGTCCATTAAAATGGGAACAAGAATCATAGGAGACCTCACCACAACAAAAGGGCTCCTGCAGGGTTGTTCCACATCTCTAACCCTATTCAAAATATACTTAGAAAAAGTCTTGACTACATGGAAAAGAAAATGCGAAGGTATGGGAGTACCGGTACGGAGCGAATACCTATATACGTTAAGCTTTGCAGACGATCAGGTAGTGATTGCACAAGACCAAGACGACCTCAGCTACATGATGAAGAAACTACAAGAAGAATATACCAAGGCTGGTCTAGATATTAACCTCGCGAAAACAGAGTACCTATCTACAAGTGAAGAAGACATAGAAGATCTACAGATTGATGACAACGTAACAATCAAAGGAAAGGATAAATTCAAATACCTGGGGTTTATAATCACGAAAAAGGCAACAACAGAGGAAGAAATTATACAAAGATTAGGACAAACAAGAACAGCAATCCGACAACCGTAAAAAATATGTATATCTATAAATTTATCATTTTCAAAGCATTTTTCGCACATTTAATTTTTTTAATGGCATTTTTCACATTATATTGTTAATTTTAAAAAATTACGACAAAATTTCTGCAGACAAAGTATAGGTTAGCTTACTGTAGGCATTGATTAAAAACTACTATACAGTACTATACTATGCGTAGTTTTTAATCAATGTTATAGGTGTATATTAAGGAAAAAATTGTCAAAAACCTGGTTTTATCAGAATCCTGAGAAAAACTTTTCTCCCTGGACTATATTTTATCTTAAATAAATATGCAGAAAACATGACTCACCCCGTTTTAAATCTAACAAACAAATATTGATTCATCTTAAAAGCGCGCACTTTTGAAAACAGTGATTTCTAGAACACATCTTATGTTTTCGTAGATACCAACACGCGGCATATAATTATCAGTACCAGTTCCTCACGCCGCAGTACTTAGCGGGCATCAACCCCTTTTACCGTGAAAAACAGGTATAAATCCCATAAAGGTTTACACTTGTGACGTCAATGTTGTGGTATCTGGTGGGGTTATAGTGGGTCTAATGGATCAGCTGGGGATTGTAAATAGTAGATTTTGTAGGCACGAATAATGTGAGGATGTCATAATTATTTGAGCTAATATTTATTTAAAATTTTGATATTTATACCTAATATTCAGCGAAAAATTAAACACAAAAATTTAAAAAGCACACAATAAGTGATTTAAATAAAATAAAGAGAGTCTATTATTACAAATCAGTGTCGGATACTCCAAATATATACAGAGGAAACAGAATTAGTGGTTGACACCCTTAATAGCTAGAATGACATATTTTTATAAGAAAATGGTATACCGATATAATTAGTCCATCTCCGAGATATTAGGGGATGTAATATACAAGGTGTCACAAAAGATTGGTTATAAATTATACCACGATTTTTAGGGATGAAAATAAGTCTATTTGGCCTAACTTACCTATATGCAAAAATGCACCCAAAATAAAGTTACGGGTAAATTAAGTAATTACTATTTAAATGGGAATAAGGCACAATTAAAGGTTAAAGTACGTTTATTGACGTTTCAATTTCCTCTTTGGAAATCGTTCTCAAAATACAAACATTAGTAAATTAAACAAATTTTGTTTTTTTACAACCATCTCCCTTTTCAACTTAAGGCTTATCCTCGAAAATCCTAACGGTAAAATTCAGTGCGATATCTATTTCAAAAATATCTTTCTTTACGAAACAAAATCCATTCACGAAGAATATTCTACACGTCATCTTGTACTAAAGTTGGGCTTTTTACCTACTTACAACCGGACACCCACCCCCTGTAGTGAAAAGTCTTGGGTCTATACAATAAAGCGAGCGGGAGGTCTTCTATTCAGTGCGGTTATGGGGTAATTAGAATAATACGAGTATACCAGAGTAATATTATTTATAAAATAATTAATTCACAACTTAGCAAAGGTACATACAGGTATGTATAACAAGATATTTTGAGGTCACAGTATTGCCAAATTCGTTTTTTTATGTCTTATATTTTCTTTTGTTTTTTTTTGTTACTTTTTACTAACAAATTGGCTTTTAACGTAGAATTACAGTTTGATAAATATTCTGAAATGGAAAATGTTGAGATGTGGTGAATAAAAACATTCATGAAATTAAAATGAAAGGATTTACGTCTATTAATAGTGCGATTTATAAAATTAGTACTTGAATCCTAAATCGCGTGAGGAATATGTGCATCAGTTTTCAAATATTTATTATTTACTATATAATTTCTAAATTGAACCACTTTCACTTCTTTAGGTAATAATGTATCCGTTTTGACAACTAAATAGGTAATAAGACAAAATAATGAGTATTATTTTGAAATTATTAATTTCAAAACAGGAGTTTAAAGAATTAGAAGGAGGTAGTCCGGGCCCAGTTGAACGGTCAAGCTTATTCCAGTGGAAGCAATAAGGAGGATTATTTTTCATTTTGGCTCAGCTGACATGCTCTCTCTAACACTACAACCCATGAAACTGTGGTAAAAAGCATGCTTTTATTTACACGGTTGTGAAAAGAGACGATTAACAGAGACATCGAAGAAAGATATGAAGCCGAACTGGATGCAATAAAGTATGAGAATAGCAGGTACAGTCATGGATGGCATACAACGAAAGCAGCTCACATGGTACGGACATGTCCAATGAATGAAAGACAGTACCTGTATGAACACCTACAGGAATTCAGAAGAGAGGACTACCTTAGAAAACACAGATGGAAGGAATAAGAAACTCAATGAGCTCGAAAGAAATTAAAGAACAATGGAACAACCGAATTGAATGAAAAATGGACGTCGGAAGACGTTTTATATGGAGTATATCATATTATAGGTACATTATTACTATATCATATATATATATATATATATATATATATATATATATATATATATATATATATATATATATATATATATATATATATATATATATATACATTATATAAAGAAATTACAGCAGCGCTGCCACAAAGAAGTGTCTTTACCTTTTGTATACGTGTTATATTATTGTTCTAGAAAATAATACAATTGCAACATTTACCGATGATACTGCTATCATCACAGATGTTAATCAAATATATACTCCAGGGAAATAAGCAAAAAATAGACCATGTTCGTGACACTCAATAATCCAGGTCGCTGACAACTTTTTTAGTTATTGTAGACCTTATAGGAAGAAAACCTATTTGTTTCCTGCCTTGAATTTGGAGCCGTTTTTTAATTATTAACAATTTAATGCAAAAAACGATAGTTTTTCTATGACTATTAATTATACTAGTATTAAAAAAATAGATTTTTGGAAGAAAATTATTTTTTCACGAATTGTTTAAACAAACTAGACCATTTATTAATTAATTAATATATAAACAAATTACATATTTGTAATGTACGTAGAAATTACATACAAATTAAAAAAAGAGTTATCAAAATCCATTGAGTAGATCGGGAGATATAGAAAAAAATTTTAGTTTAAAATGGGTTCTTCCTAGTCACTATTAGAACTACATTTTCGAAAATTCGTAGAGGGTCCTGTAAAGGTACAAGGTAAAAATGTGC
This sequence comes from Diabrotica undecimpunctata, assembly GCF_040954645.1. Lineage (NCBI taxonomy): Eukaryota > Metazoa > Arthropoda > Insecta > Coleoptera > Chrysomelidae > Diabrotica > Diabrotica undecimpunctata. The sequence continues at coordinate 7,251,819 of NC_092804.1, forward strand.
AAATTTTTTAACAAAAAATACAAATCCCATTCTTTAACATGGCGTCAATGAGGTTCCTTAATTATTATAATCAAATTAGCTGTGAATTAACAAAAAAACATGGCTAACTTTGGCCCAAATTAACCTAGGCCAAATTTTTTTATTTGAAAGTTCGGGTGAAAATACTAGCTTTTTGAATGTAAAAAAAGATTTTTTCTAGGGACAATGTTTTTAAAGTTATTCTAAATGTTTATAAACTACATAATTTCAAAAATTTGACATCAGGATTTTTGACTATAATAAATTATTCTTTTATTTTTTTTTAATGCATATTGATAGTATAAGTCTTTTGCTTTCATTTGTCACCCACAGAATTACCCTATCCTTATTATTTTCTATCTTATGTTATTTTAAAAAAAAGGTCTCTGAGATAAACAAATACAATAACTTTTAAACTAATTAATATGTCGGTCCCAAATTTTGAGGGGTTGTTAAGTACCCCAATACCCAACTTTGGGTGGAACTCTAAAGTTTAAAGTTTAAGTTTACTAAAAGTTTTTAACAAATATCAATTGACACTTATTTTGCAGTTTGCGAAGCAACAAATCGACTTTTCAACTTTCAAAAATCGGCATTTTAAAGCTTTATCAATATTCTAAAAAATAAAATTTTGTAATTCTATGTCAAGTATTTAGCTTTCTAATGGAGTGCAAAAAATAGAAAAAATCGCGTTTTTTGCATTAAATTGTTAATCATTAAAAAAGAGCTCCGAACTTTAGGCAGGAAACAGAAAGGTTTTCTTCTTATAGGTCTACAATAACTAAAAAAGTTGTCAGCTACCTGGATTATTGAGTGTCACGAGAAAATCTTTATTACCCTGGACTAATATGACTGGACAAGCAAGTGACGAAACAAACTTCATATATTGTGTAAATTTTACTAACAAAAACGTTTAAAATAAATATTCCAATACTCTTTAATAAGCCCTAATAATGTTATTCAACATTATTTATGAGAGGGTGTATATTTCTTACCTACCTGTCGATGTCGGCGAGAATCCAGAGGCTATCGACAAAGACAGCCTGTACTGACCGAGAGAGAGTAATATTTAGCAGAACTTTGAGATTTTTTAAAAAGTTTATACCAAATAGCTGCTTTGTGTTACACTTTATGTTAAAAATAAAAACAGATTCGGAAAGTGAGTCAAATTCTGTAGTGCCCTATTTCAAAAAAATTTTACGTTTATTTTAACCAAAAATATTTGAAAAAAAAAATATTGTTTAAACAATGTATTAATTTACAACCAAATAGTGCACTAAAACTTTTTAAGACCTTTCATATAAAAAAAGAATCATCTCAATATCTGCCATAGTTTTTGCGTTATTTGATATAAACTTTTACATTGGAATTTAGCTATGCCCAGAATCGCGAGGAACGGCCTTAAATCTACAACTTCTTTCCTTAAGTTCCGTAAATTGACAAAAGCCTATCTATCTGAAAGACTATAAATATTATTCAGTGGTAGAGTTTCTTACGAATAACTAAGATTACAGTACGTTTAGGTACAAGCAACAAAGTATTTTTATATATATTTGGGTATCATATACAGCAGCTTAAACTTATTCGTAAACTAGTTCGTAAGGTTTTATTATGTCATTTTAATTTAGTGAAAATTTGCAATGGATTGTATATTTTATTATGTTTTATTTTGTAATATTGACGATTTATGTAATTTTAGTAAATTTTAAATAGTTTGTATCATTTTTAGTGACAATAAAGCATATTTCTATTCTATTCTATTCTATAGATATATGATGAAAGATTCGATAAAACTCAAATAATTAAAGAAGTATGTTTACAGAACAATGAGAAATATGAAGAAGTTTCTAGAACATTCGATAAGCTAAGAAGAGAAGATCAAGCAGTTACAGAACATGATAACCAATAAGAAAATGCTACTACCACCAATTAATGCAGTAGTTTTAGATCCTGTAGTGAAGGAAGAATCACCGAGAGAATCACATCATATGAGAATTAAATTGCCATCATTTAATGGGAAGTCTTCTCGGTCCATATACCTTAGACAATTTGAAGCTATTGCGACAGCCAATCATTGGACCGAACAAGAAAACTCTATTTCCTTGACTGCTGCTTTATAAGGTGATGCTGCGGATATCCCAAGATCGATTAATACGGGTCAAGAAAAATGTTACCAGCCCTTGTTCACTCGACTAGACAAAGGATATGAAGATGCCTATCTACAACAAGTCTACAAAATACAAATAAGAAATAGAAATCAACGAGCAAGTGAGAATTTGAAGCAGATGTTGCTCGTATAGCACAGTTGGCTTATCCGGAGGCACTATATTGAAAGAAATTGCTGTAGATACCTTCTTGTGGGTTGAGCGACAGTGAACTACACAAAGTTTTACGACTAGCAAGAGCGAAAGTTTTAGATGAAGCGCTCGCCATTGCCTTGGAACAAGAAACAGATAGTCAAGCTTCACGGAACTATCAAGTACGAACCTCTGACGAATGCGACGAAAAAAACGATAAACGTCTGAAGGAAATCGTACGGAAAATAATTCGTAATACGGTGCCGAATACACGCGAACCCAGCTGTTGGAATAGTGATGACGTCAATTAATCAGTTAGGTGTATTTGTTCATGATTTTCCAGATCATTATACTTTTTTATGTAAATTATAATGATCATGCTTTTTCTGCAATTCTGCAATTTAGTTCCTTATTCATTTATTTTTTTCTCTGTACTTATTTGGGTTTTTGATTCTATATTTTCTTCTTTGTTCCATGATTTCCAGTATTTCTTGAGTCATCCAAGCTTTTCGGCTTTCTGTTTTCTTTTGTAAAGTTTCTTTCTGTGTTTTTATAACAGAATATTTGATTTTGCTCCACATAATGTTCACATTCTCAGTGTTTTTCATTTCTGATGTTAATTTCTTCATTTCTTGATTGATACGAGTTGAAGCACGGACTTCATTTATCTTGAGTAACTGAGTATTTACCTTAGAATTTTTGGATTTTATTATCTTTTTTACCCTCAGTTTCATTTTTGAGATAAGGAGGTTATGGTCTGAGGGAACATCTGCTCAATGAAAAGTCTTAACGCTTACGCTTTTATAGCCAATAATATTTATATAAATTACTTAAAAATTATTTTGATAAAACTGTAAAATTTAAATCTATGCAAATTTTTCTTAAAAAACTGACCATGGCAACCATCTCTGCAAGTTGACTGACCTCTTTATAGCGAATTTAAACAATAGATAGACCAATTAAGTAAGAATAGTAATTATTTAAATGGAAATGCAGTTAAAGAAGATTACTATCACTGTTTTATATATTTTTTGACAATAATGTCGTATGGAATTATTTAGTAATTAACAAAAATTGATTTAAAAATTTAAAATCCTACAAAGTCATTAGAATAATGAAATTGGGTAAATATTGATGTTCATTAAAATTAAATTAATTTTTATTGAATATGTGAATTCTTTTGGTAAACTAATTATGGAACAAATTATTTTAAAATATTGGATTTGTATTTTTACTGATAATGTTCGATACCACAAGGTACACATTATTACAACACGCAAATACACTAATTTTACAAAAGCTGATAGGATATCTTAATTAACAAAAAAAATATTCCATTTATAACATTGAGTTAGATTGGAACTGTAGGATATTACCAAAAAAAAACAAAGATTATGTTTTTCTTTAGGTTTTCTCGTAATTATTATTTTTACATAAGGCAAATGGGTCTCTCTCTTGTACGGTACTTAGTAGTGTTATTAACTTATTAAATTATCGGTATAACATGCCTACCTATTCCAGTCCTAAATATGACGAAAATTATTGGAGTGCTAGCAATCTTGCATCGATCATCGCGAGCGACTCATTAAGTATTCACTCTGTATGAGTAGAACGCGGTAGGTAGCCCCTTTCTTTTTCTTTTCATTCTGCACTTTTTATCCCGCTTGCGTAAGAGCGAATCACAAAAGATCACTACAAAACGGATGTGCGATGCGCGCGAGATCAAATCAGTTTATTGCGAACTACGATAGCGACAACAGGACTTTGCGATATCGAGGCAAATATTGGACTGTGAGGATATTCGGAGAAACTTCAACTTCTAATGAAGCAGCAAGCAAGGTATTTAATATTTCTTAATACATAATTGCAAACACCTCGTATAAACTACCCAAGCGACGACTATACACTTGAAAAGCCCCATTAGATGATGGCAATAACCCTGAGTCCTCAAGAAATCAAATAGACTATATACTTGTAAAGGAGCGTTTCCGAAATTCCGTCAAAAAAGTCACTACATTTCCTGGGGCAGATATTGGATCTAATCATCAACCACTTGTAGCAGATATTAAACTAAGGTTAAAACGAATTCAGCGACAAAAACCAAAAACCAATGTACTTAACTTTGACGATATAAAGATAAAACATAACATTAAAAAAGAATTTAACAATAGAATAAAAAACATCGGAGAACAACTAGTGTACAAAAAGGGTGTACATATGTGAAATTATGAAATTATGTCATTTTTTCGCTGTATTACTAGCTACCATTCTACCACAATTTTACAACTGTCTGTATTTCTAATGGAGTGGGGTTAAAATGTGAGTAGGAAGGGTTGGAGAACGGGAAATAATTGTAAAATTGTGGTAGAATGGTAGCTAGTAATACAGCGAAAAAATGACATGATTTTTCGCATGTGAAAAAATTGAACAACTAGAAGATCCAGAAGAACTATGGAGTAAATTTAAAAACCAAGTTAATGAAATCTCCACAAACAATGATTATAGAAAAAACTTAATCAAGAAAAATAAATGGATGACAGACGACATCTTGAAATTAATGGAACAACGTCGACTGATAAAATCTAATGAAACAGAATATAGATACTTGCAGAGAAGAATAAAAAAGGAGATCAAAAATATATGAGTGAAAGGTGCGACGAAATGGAGGATGTAAAAAGAAAACTAAAAGAAATGAGTAACATATTTAAAAAACGAGTTCCCTCTGTACTCGTTGACAATAATAACAAAATTATTGTAAATGAGCACGAAATAAGAGAAGAATGTCAGCTGTATATATCAGAGTTGTTTGAAGATGACAGGAATAATATTGACGAATTCTACCAAAACTGTACTGACGGCCCAGAAATTATGAATTGCGAGGTAGAACATGCTATAAATAATGCTAAAATTAGAAAAGCTTGTGGTCCAGATGATACACCAACTGAGTTGCTGAAACTAATAGAGGATGATAACATAAAAGTAGTAGTAAGACTTTTTAATTCAATATATGAACACCGGAGTGATTCCCACAGATTGGCTCAAATCCATCTTTGTCGCAAAAAAACACAATGCAAGAAAATGCTCAGAATATCGATTAATTAGCCTAATGAGCTAGCCTCATAATGAGTAGCCTAATGAGCCACACTCTTAAAATTTTCCCAAGAATACTTCACAACAGAATTAGACGCAAATGCGAAGAAGATCTCGAAGATACCCAATTTTGTTATAGAAATGCTATGGGAACCAGGGAGGCACTTTTTGCGCTTAACATCCTATTGCAAAAATGCCGTGACCAAAGAATGTATTTGTATGTTTCGTGGACTTCAAAAAGACATTCGATAAAGTACAGTATGTAAAATTAATGCAACTACTGAAAAATATCGGAATAGATGTCAAGGATATTCGTGTCATTAAAAATTTGTAGTGGAATCAAACTGCTATCGTAAAAATTGGAGATAACTACACCGATGAAATCTCCATACAACGAGGAGTCAGACAAGGTTGTACTTTGTCGCCAACATTGTTTAATATTTACTTGAACCAGTTATTTAAAAAGGCACTTGAGGGACAACCATACAGAATAAAAATCAACGAGAAACTACTTAATGTGATTAGATATGCAGACAATACAGTAATTCTTTTAGATAATATTGAAGGTCTCCAATGCAATGACTAAAACTACTTTTATGAAAATGAAGTAATTCCTTTGCAATATTTATCTCAGTTTATAACTAAGACAAAGAATGGTTAAGTGTTATGTTTGGTCCGTACTTTTGTATAGTGCAAAAGTGTGGACGCTAAAAGTATCGATCATGAACAAAATTGAAGCATTGGAAATGTGGGTTCATATGAAAGGCATTCGAAAAACTCTCATATACTATCAAAAATTAAAAAATACCTTTAAAATTAAGAACGAAGGTATTTAATGCATGCGTCCTACCTGTTCTGACATATGGTGCCCAGACGTGGACGTGTACCAAGAGCAACTTAGATAGAATAAAGAAAACTCAAAGAACTATGGAAAGACAAATGTTGGGAATATCGTTGAGAGATAAAAAGAGGAACGAGTGGATAAGATGCAAAACCGAAACAACAGACGCTGTCGAACATGCATTGAAATTAAAATGGAAATGGGCCGGCATATCGAAAGATATCACGATGGAAGATGGAATAAAGAAATTGGCCGCTGGAGACCATATAATACAAAAAGGTCAAGAGATCGACCGCAAATGAGATGGAAAGATGACATTGAGCAAAGCGCAGGTCCAATGTGGAAAAGACAAACAGAAGAAAGAGACAAATGGGAGAGGCCTATATTCAACACTTGAATAGATTTTGGGCTATAGATAGATAGATAGAAACTTAATTTTTGGTTAAAGATAATTTGCTTCCACTTATTTACACGTTCTATTTGTGTTTTTATTTCTATATTTGGATTCCAGTTATCGTTTAGTACTACTTCTAAGTATCTGAATTTGTGAACTTATAATTGAGTGTTATTTAGGTCAATGCGATAATTTTCATCGGTTTTGCTAATCACAATTACTTTAGTTTTTTGAAGATTTCTTGTCAGTCCCATTGCTTCACTTGTTTTATTAACTCTGTCTATAACTCTATAACTCTGTCTATAACTGTCTATTTATAGTATATTCCGTAATTTTTGTCTTCTATTTTTTCTGCTTTCAGGACGGTATCATCTGCATAGTTGATCATTTTACCCTTTAAATATTTAATTCTGATCGCTTGAAAAGTAAAAATATTTAATTTCCTGTATTTTATGTTCAGTTATATTATTGGATTTTACTGTATCAAAGGCAAATAAAATGAATATAATAGATATGTATATACATATATGTATATACTAAACATATTTTTAAAGTGTGTATAAAGGTGATTACAATTATTATGACTACGCATGGTACTTCTTATTTTTCAAATAATATGTTCTTGTAAAGACATAACTTTGATTATTGGGTAAAACTACATTATACGATACGTCAGAAGAAATTAAAAAAAAATTAAACTTGTAATAAATTCACTGTTTAAATAAATATTTCGTACTCGTACTATTGCAATAAAATATTAAAACCAATAAACGATAACCTGTTGAGCAGTGCTGATTGAAACAACAGAGCAGTAAAATGTTATTCATAAAGGTAATGTAAAATATATCGCCGCTTATCTGGTCCGCTAGTAATAAAGTTACTAGCTTTAATTGCAAGGCGGTCTTCTTAGGTGAAAAATATTATATTTTTATATCAATTTAGCCGCCGTCTAGTGCTTGTTTAATTTTTTTTTCGAGAATAATATAAACTTTTATTAATATTCTAACCTCTAATTTAACCTCACATAGATGCACTTGACTTCAACATTTTGATTTAATTTTCATAACTTGAATGTTTTGCAATGATATTTAGTGTAAATTGTTATTTTAGCATACTAAACTTTTTTTCCTGAAATAGGAACAGAAACTTGTACCCGAAAAAATCACTGGTTTGACGATGAATGCAAAGACGCAACACAGTAAAAAAATGAAGCCTATGCAAAAATGCTTACCCGCCGAACTAGAACAAGTATAGAGAATTACCAGACAAAGAGAAGAGAAGAAAAGAAAATACACAGAATGAAGAAACGAAACCACTTAAAAAAGGAACTTCAATATATAGAAAACCTCAACAGAGAGAAAGAATTCAGAACATTCTATAAGAAAGTTAACATCAACAGAAAAGAATTTAAGGCAAACACAAATCAATGTAGAAGTTTAAATGGCGATCTCTTAACAACAAGAACAGACGTACTAAACCGATGGACGGAATATTTTAACCAGATACTTAATATAGAGGAAGAAGAAAACCCGGAAGACGAAAGCTGCGAGGTAAGCGGAGCAGACGAGAGGGAGGAGGATCCACCAACGATCCTGGAAGTTAAAGACGCTGTAAACAAACTAGCCAGAAACAAATCACCCGGAATAGATAATCTCCCAGCGGAATTATATAAAGAAGGTGGCCACGATATCATAATAGCCCTACAGCAGCTTATAAAAGAAATATGGATACAGAAGTCCCTTCCCAATGATTGGAATATTGGAATACTTTGCACCATACACAAAAAGGGTGATATCTTTGAATGCTCTAACTATCGAGGAATTACGCTCCTAAATGCAGCGTATAAAATATTCTCCAATATACTATGCCATCGTATGGCACCATATGCAGAGCGAATAATAGAACAATACCAGGCTGGTTTCAGAGGTGGTAAATCAACAATTCATCAGATTTCAACCCTAAGACAAATTCTAGAGAAAACACTGGAATACGGTGTAGACACGCACCACATATTTATAGACTACAAGGCAGCCTACGACTCTGTAAATAGAAGAGAATTGTTTAGAGCAATGATAGACCTAGGAGTACCAAATCAGTTGGTAAGTTTAACCAAACTAACCCTTGAAAAAGTTGAATGCAAAGTACGAATCCAGGGGGAACTCTCTGAACCTTTTAAAACAAATAACGGGCTACGTCAGGGAGACCCACTCTCCTGTATACTATTCAATCTAGCTCTGGAAAAAGTAATACGTACGTCACAAATCACAACTACCGGTTCAATATATAACAAATCTGTGCAAATCTTAGCATATGCTGATGATATCAATATTGTTGGGAGAACGGAAAATGCAGCACGAGAGGCGTACGTAGCATTAAAGGAAGCGGCTACAAAAATGGGTTTAATAATAAACACCAACAAAACAAAATACATGAAAATAGGTACGCAACCACAAACACTACGGCCACTTGTTATAGAAAATGACGTCATCGAAGCAGTTAACGAATTTGTATACCTGGGAACGCTCGTCAATACTGAAAATGACACTACCGCAGAGATAAACCGCAGAATTTGCACGGCTAATAGATGCTATTTTGGGCTTAATCTCCTTTTTAAATCTACAGTTATATCAAGAAATACAAAAGTAAAACTCTACAAAACAATAATACGCCCAGTCCTAACATATGGTTCAGAAACCTGGACTTTAACAAAAAGCAATGAAAACATGTTAGGATGTTTCGAAAGAAAAATACTAAGGCGCATCTATGGAGCGGTAAATGAAAATGGTGTCTGGAGAAGACGATACAACTTCGAACTCTATAGGATATACCAGGAACCAGATATCGTAAAACACATAAAGATAGGACGTCTGAGGTGGGTAGGCCATGTTATGCGGATGGAGCAAACCGACCCAGCTAGAAAAACGCTCCTTGATAGACCTATTGGTCAAAGAAGAAGAGGAAGACCCAGAACAAGATTCCTAGATAACATCGATGAAGACATGAGAAATATGGAAATACGTGCTTGGCGGAGGAAGGCGATGGATAGGGACGACTGGAGAAAAATTCTTGGGGAGGCTAGGACCCACACAGGGTTGTAAAGCCAAAATGATGATGATGAAACTTTTTTTCCAACTGGTATTTGATCGAGAATATGATGTATCTCGTTCACAATAATTCTAAAATTATCGCTAACGGATAGTTAATATAGATAGGAACAAAATCTATTCTCTCAGATTCAGATTCAGAAATGTTTATTGCTTTAATTACAGTAATTACTTACAGTAATAGCTCTCCTAATAAAACAAACATTTATTCCTCATAACCATTGGTCGTCTGGGGGTCTTGTTTAAATGTGCATTCAGAATTCATGTTAGAGTGCAATGGAGACATAATACGGACACGGAGCCTTGTCATCTTTTTTTTCATCTAGTTTCATTTTCTGTAGTTCAAATAACAATTTTTTATGCTGGACTTTATCTAAAGCCTTCTTGTGGTCGATAAAATAGAGATATACTTTTTTCTAGCAATCGAGGCATTTTTGAATAAGTGTTTGAATCGCAAACAACGCCTTTCTTCTTCCCAAGGCCTTTCTAAATCCAAACTAAGAGTCACTTATGTCTATTTCACATTTTTTATAAATTCGATTTTGTATGATTTTTAAGAATATTTTTAGTTAGTGACTCATCAAGCTAATATAAGCCATTCCTTTGCTATTACGACACTTTCATATACCGGGAGTTAAAAAGATGTGTTGTAGTTTTATGTTGTTATAATTAAACGATTGTTAGTCTCGGAGCCATCAACGATCTTAGAAACATGGAAATCATACATAGAAAAATTATTTGCATGTGACAGGACTGATGATCACCTATATGGAGAAGGAGAAACAGGACCTTCAATCCTTAAATCGGAGATAGAAGATGCCATTGCAGCACTAAAAAACAATATGTCAGCAGGTTCGGACAATGTGCCCTGCGAAATATTAAATATCCTATGTAAATCAGACAAACAGTTCCTTGATAATCTAGTTGAACTTTTTAACAACATATATAATAGCGGTAAAATCCCGGAGAACTGGCTGCAGCCAACATTTATTACAATCCCGAAGAAACCAAATGCCCAGATCTGTGATGACTACCGTCTTATAAGCTTGATCAATCATGTCACTAAAGCGTTCACTAAGATCATTCATAGAAGAATATATGATAAATGTGAGTCAAATATTGATAGATCGCAGTTTGGCTTTCGGAAAGCACTTGGAACTAGAGAAGCAATTTTCGCTCTCCAGGTGCTTATACAGCGGTGTAGAGACGTTGATAAGGACGTGTATTTGTGCTTTGTGGATTTTAGAAAAGCATTTGACAATGTCAATCATGAACAATTGATAGATATTCTGCGAAAGACAGGTATTGACGACAAGAACTTTCGAATTGTGGCAAACCTATACTGGGGTCAAACAGCAAGAGCAAAAATTGGCAACGAACTCACTGAAAGTGTGCAGATCAAAAGAGGTGTCCGTCAGGGGTGTATATTATCCCCACTCCTATTCAATATTTATTCCGAAGAAATATTTAACAAATGTATGGAAAATGCAAATGAGGGCATAAAAATAAACGGCGAGTTAACGAACAATATAAGATATGCCGACGACACGGTAATCCTTGCCAGTACCATAGACGAATTACAACCTCAACTTCAAGAAGACAAAGTGGATGCTGATAAGCAGGAAGCAACAGCCTGCTCGACAGTTACGGATAACTAACATACTAATTGACCATGTAGAATCTTATGTGTACCTTGGCACCAACGTAAATGCAAAATGGGAACAGGCCACAGAAATTAAGGCGAGAATAGAACGAGCTAGAGCAGCATTTAGCAATATGAAACAGCTCCTCATAAGCAGGGATTTGTCTCTTCCCCTAAAACTACGTCTAGTTAAATGCTACATTTTTCCGATCTTACTGTATGGTGTGGAGGCCTGGACGCTGACGGAGACGCTCACGAGAAAACTAGAAGCATTCGAAATGTGGGTGTACCGACGCATTCTTCGTATATCCTGGACCGAACATGTCACGAACATAGAGGTAATCCAAAGAATCGGAAAGGAGAAAGAAATCGTGAATACAATTAAACAAAGAAAGCTTGAATATCTATGCCACATATTGAGAGACGATAAGTACCGTCTACTGCAACTGATTGTCCAGGGAAAAATAGACAGTAAGCGAGGGCCAGGCAGGAGAAGACACTCGTGGCTCCAAAATCTGAGGAAGTGGTTCGGGCTCACATCGGTCGAACTATTCAGAAGCGCCGCAAACAAAATCAGAATTGCCATGTTAGTAGCCAACGTTCGCAACGGACAGGGCACTTGAAGAAGAAGAAGAAGATTGTTAGTCTATATGAATTATATGAAACAAGTGGCGAAAGATTCATAAACTGGGCTTGCCAACGAAATATTTGAAAGAATCAGACATTTCGTGTTACTTAAAATACGTATTTAGTGTTTCTTTTTTGAATTCCTAAGACTTAGATGATTGTTTTGCGATTGATATTGGAGCAATTTTTCCCAGATATCCAACAGTTCAAAAATTAACAGATTTCTTGGTGGACAACTACATTGCTGAAGCCGCCAAATTTCCACCTACCATGTGAGCCGAAAATAGTACGTCTCTACAAAGAACGACGAATGCATGCAAAAGTTTTTATCCAAAATGAAATTCTTTGTTTTATACTTGCCATCCCAACATTTTCCAATTTTTGGAGGTTCTGAAAAATGTTCAAATAACAGTAGACCAAGCAGATGGCAGATAAAAGTGTCTACCAACAATAGTCGAGATTAGAACAACAGTAGAGAATTAAAGAGCAATAAATCACCGGAATCGTATCAGATAGCATCGTAGCTACTAAAGAAAGGAGACGCATTACTTAAAACAATACATGAGCTGATAACAAACATATGGTTGAATAAGAAATACAAGCGTAGTGAAGTAGCAGTACTACCTATTGAATTTGGCGAAGAAAATACAACTTTAAATTGTACAAAATATACCAGGATCTGGAAGAAGGCGGAATACCAAACAAGATGGTAAAATTAATGGAAAATTATCAAGAAGGAGGTTTACCAACCTCTGGATGGATCAAGTCAGTAATTATTGGTCAATACACAGAAAGACAAAGAATCACAATGCAAGATATCGGAACATTATCTCACTATACTTTTTTAAAAGTCAACAGACAGAAAAATTAATGATCAACATTATTCAAGAAGATTGTCTGTTGTCATCGGTTAAATTAATGCCAAGAGGGTAGTGGATAGATATTTGAACATTTAGTTTAAGAAAAAATTAATTTTTATTTGTCAAATAAATATTATTTTCTGTTTTCTGACAGGAGTAAAATGTATTTTCTATTATAAACAACGAAACCTTCGAACATTACATTTCAAATCTTATAGAAAATGACCAGATGTTATGGAAGACGACTAAGAAGCTTAAGAAATCATACATAACTATCCCTCTCATCCGCAAATCAAATGGCGAATGGGCCTGCTCCAATAAAGAAAAAGCAGACGTCTTTGCTGATCATCTAACAAACGTATTTCAAACATAGCCAGCAGACCCTGATGAAGAAGTGAAGGAACTAATTCTTGCATGGCAAATGTCCCTCCCAATTAAAAGTTTTACTCCTATACAAATCAAGAAAGAAATAAACAAACTCAACTCACGAAAGGTCCCAGATTATGATTTAATCTCGGCACAAGTACTAAATCAAATTCCTCGCAATACCATTACTTTGCTAACAGTTATATTTAACCGCATGCTAAGCTTATAATACTTTCTAAAAATATGGAAATTTGGTAAAGTCATTATAATTTTTAAGCCAGAAAAAGTACCCAATGAAGTAACATCTTATCGCCCCATCAGCCTACTCTGCTGCTACAAAGAATATACGCAGATCATGAATTCCTAACATTACTTCCAAGTTCCAAAACATCAGTTTGGTTTTCGGAAAAATCACTCCACTACCCAAGAAGTCCATCGAATTATAAATTAAATATAAAAGAAATATCAAAAAGCCTTGAAGAAAAGAAATACAACGCTGTATTTCTAGACATCTCACAAGCGTTTGACAAAGTCTGGCACAGAGATCTGCTTTACAAAGTAAAAATAGCACTATCGAGTAACTATTTTCTCCTACTTAAATTCTACACATCAAATAGATATTTCTCTGTAAAACTCACAGACCAAAAATCTAACATCTGTCCTATCAACTCCGGAGTCCCGCAGGGTAGTGTTCTATGTCCGCTGCTTTTTTCACTCTACGCAGCCGATATACCAGAGACTAATAATACTGCAATAAGATATAATATTGATAGCCTCAAACAAGAATCAGTACAATTCCTCTACAAACTTAGACTAGCCTCAAAACTAACTCACTTAACTCGAAGAGAAACAGCCGAAAAAGAATATCAAGATATAAAAAATTGCATTCATTAGGCGGCCAAAGAGGCATTGGGGTACGAAGAAGCTGACAAAAGAAAAAATCCTGAGTGGTGGAACGAAGAAGTAGAAAAATTAATTAAAGACAAAAAAAAAGCTTATCAAACATGGCTATCCACGAAAGACTCAGAAGACCGCAGAATTTACAGCAGACTCAACAGGGAAGCAAAGAAGGAAGTCACTAAAAGAAAAAACGAAATGTGGGAAGAGAAATGCGAAGAGATGGACCGATGCTTAGGAGGAACCAAAGTGACACAAGCTTGGAAATTCATAAAAAGTATTAGAAAAGAAAGAAAAGATGAGGGAAATATAAACCTGATTCAAAATAAAAAGTGGGAAAAATATTACGAAACGCTATTAACAGAAAGTAGGCACGAATTTATGGAAAGACCTGACCATATCTCAATGACAGAAAATTCAGAGGTGCATAAGATAAACAAAGAAGAACTGAAAAAAGAATTGAAACAAATGAAAAATGGAAAAACACCCGGGCCTGGAGACATTCCCATCGAGTTGGTGAAACATGGACCGGATGCTCTTTTGGAAAGCTTAGTGAATATTTTTAATAAATGCTTAATTGAAGGCCAAACGATTCCAGACGATTGGAATTTGGCCCACATTAGCCCCATTTATAAAAAGGGAGACAGAAAAGAATGCAGAAATTATAGAGGCATTAGCGTAACTAGCTCGCTGGGAAGGTTATATGGTCGTATATTGAAAAGAAGAATAGAAGAGGAGTATAAAGAAATTGAAGAACAAAGCGGCTTCAGAGCAGGAAGATCGTGCGTGGACAACACATTTACCCTTCAACAAGTAATTGAAAAACGAACAGCTCGAAACCTCCCTACGCATCTGGTATTTATAGATCTGGAGAAGGCTTATGATACAGTTCCTTTAAAACTCTTATTTAGTGTCTTGACGAAAACGGACCTTAGTAAAACATATCTAAAAGCAATACTGAACATCTATAAATGTCCCCAAAGCACTGTAAAAACAGGAAATACTTTCTCAAGGGTATTTACAGTAACGAAAGGCTTGAGACAGGGATGCTGTCTTTCCCCTACCCTATTCAAAATATATATCCAAAAAGCACTGCACCAGTGGAGACAAAAATGTGCGGGAATGGGGTTGAAGCTTAACAACCATTATCTGACAACGCTGTTCTTTGCAGATGATCAAGTACTAATTGCAAGCTGTGAAGAAGATGCAGATTATATGCTTAGAAAGCTCAAAGATGAATACGAAAAATGGGGGATGAGTATGAATATGTCTAAAACAGAATATATGCGAATAGGCAGTGAAGACGAAGACCCGGATTTGGAAATTAGACAAATGAAAAGGTGCTACGAATACAAATATTTGGGAAGTATTATCTGCAGTAAAGGAACAACGGAACGAGATATAGACTATAGAGTGCAACAAGGCAGGAAGAGTGTTCAAATTCTGAATTCGATACTTTGGTCCAACAAAGCTACTATGAGAACTAAAATGACTATCTACAAAGTAATTGTAGAGCCCATTCTTACATATGGAGCAGAATGTTGGCAAATGACAGTAAAAGGAAAGAAAAAAGTTGACACGGTTGAAATGGACTACCTAAGAAGAGCTTGCCGTATATCAAGAGTAGAACGTATACCTAATTCTGAAATTAGAAGAAAAACAGATAGAGTACATACAACTTCTGAAAGAATAGAAACTAGACAGTTAATATGGTATGGACACGTACAGAGGATGGACGACAACAGATGGCCAAAAAGAGCTATGGAATACAATCCAAGTAATAGAAGGAAACGAGGAAGACCAGCCAAGTCTTGGATACAAGGTGTTATGGAAACCATGAAAGACAGAGCCATTGATGAAGACACCTGGAGAGATAGAAAAAGATGGCGATCGAAATGCGGGAAGCGGCAGAAGCTGTAGGATCCCCGCTTATATATATATATATATATATATATATATATATATATATATATATATATATATATATAATAATACTGCAATCGCTTACTTTGCTTTAACACAAACAAAACCTGTAACACACCTACTTAATACTCTGTAATTATGTAGATTGTAAATAAACATAATTATAAATAGATGGCAACCTGTAGAATATCAATAGAGTCAAGAGATATTAACGGTTAAAAAATAAAACAAGCAAGAGTGAAAAATGATGAGCGTCAGTTGCCGCAGAGGACAGAACGATGGTAGTCAGTTTACAGCTGTTATTCAACAGTATTGTTCTCAAAAATCTGTAGAAATGGAAGGCATTTGCTTGGATTTTCAGAAAAACCTTTGTATACCCAACATATCAACAAATGATGTGTACTATAGGCGGCAGTTATCGTATTACATTTTCAACATTCATGTTCTGGCCACACAGGAAAGTTTTTTTATACATACGATCAAACTATTGGGCATACAATCAATACTTTATCACTTACATTGTTCAGACTGGCTTATTTTCTTGTACACATATGTGGTCGACTGGACAGTTTGAATATGATATTTCCTATACGTGACGTACATGAAATGTAACCGCAATATGAGATGCGAGGTGCCTGATGACTGGATGACGGTTATTGCCAATGCAAGAATAAAGCCATCCCCATTCACCGTGTTCAAGTGTGACCAATCCATTTTTTTAAGTTAGACTTCATTTTTCCAAACTTTGAACTTTAAGCAGAAGTGTCTATTTCCTTCACGACCAATTAGGGAGCTTAAAGTAAATGTTAACAATCCACAAATGGTAAGTTTTCAAGATACTTTAAATCGATTTTTTGTAAGTGTTCCTCTCGTTAATCAAAATAAAAGTAATGCTTTATCGCAAAGATCTAAGAAGAAGAAGGATTCCCTGACTGTTGAAATGGAAAAATACCTGGACATTCGACCAAAACCTTTGTAAAGTGGAAGAAGACCTGTACCCAAACCTAAATACGAGGATTTGCAAGTTTTAAAACAATTTCTACCTAGGGAATTTCAAGTATTCTACGAGAATTTACCAACAACTGACCTTTTAACATTGAAAGCAATGATGATCCTGATGAAATTTTTTAATAAGTTGAGTGACTATTTTGTGTAGGCTAAATAACTACCATAATTGATTTAACACGACCAACCATCTTATATCATTTTTGCAAAAATAAAATTAATGTCCGTTTTGTCCTTTTAATTGTTTGTCTCTAATTATTGTCCTTAATTGTTGTAGTTTTATAATTTTAATATATATGACGTTGGATTCAGCCAACGAGGAATTTGAATTTGAAATCAATAATCGATTACTGTATATGCAAAGAAAACTCCACAATAAAGGTTAATAACATTAGAGTCCATCGAGGAGCAGAATGTGGATCTGATCACCATTTGCTTAAAGCGTCACTACTATTTACATTTAAAGGAAGCCAACGACAAAATGAAAACGAACGTTCAATGATACTGCAAGACATTTCAACAAAGAGATATAATCTACAAGGTTTTGAAAATGAGTCTACCCAGTTTCTGTATCGAATGAGGTTGAATCTGAAGTTGCACGATGTTTGTTACTCCTCACCAATTAATACGTACAACGAAATTATGAAAGCTCTTGACGAAGCTGCAATGGAAGCTAGTGGAGAAGTGGATAGCATAAAAAATAGAAATGAATGGTGGAATAAAGAAATAGAAGATCTTGTGGGGAAGAAGAAGAATATGTATAACAAATGGCTAGCAACAAAGGACCCTTACTATCGACAACAGTACAACAGCTTAAACAAAGAATTAAAAAAAAAGAGGTAAATAAAGCCAAAAATGAGATGTGGAATAAAGCCTGCGATAACGTAGAAAATTTTATGGGTACAGAAAGAAGTAAAGAAACCTGGAAAACAATTAGAGGTAGTAGAACATATAAAAAAAGAATGCAGTAGGTTAACTCTAATAGCCCCAGAATTATGGGTCGAATATTATGAACAAATGCTGACAGAAGATCGAACAGAATTCCAAGATATTGGCTACCAAAAATATGATACTTCCTACCGCGAAGAGACTGAAATAACACCAGAAGAAATTAAAAAACACGCCAACGCTATGAAAAATGGAAAGGCTCCAGGACCGGGAGGAGTACTCATTGAACTGATTAAATATGGCCCCGACAAACTATTTCAGCTATTGGCTTATACTTTTAATTTATTCTTGAGAGCAGAAGAGCTACCCCCAGAATGGAAAACTGCATATATCAGCAATCTATACAAAAATAAAGGCGACAGAAAAGATTGTAAGAACTACCGAGGGCTTAGTGGAACTAACTCAATCTGTAGAGTCTACGGGAAGATAATTAAAAGCCGAATTGAAGATTGCTGGGAAGACGCTAAAGATCAGAGTGGCTTTCGTACTGGTCGTTCTTGTATAGACAATGTGTTCTGCCTAAAACAAACAATAGAAAAGCGTTTGGAACATAATATGGAGACACACATGGTATTTATTGATCTTCAAAAAACGTATGACAGTGTCCCATTAGCCAAGCTATGGCAGGTGCTAGAAGACAAGAATATTCCACCGATTTACATTAATGCTGTAAGGAAGTTGTACGATGATATGACGAGTGTAATAAAGATTGGACAAAAAGTGACAAAAAAGATAAAAGTGACCAAAGGACTTCGCCAAGGCTGCTGCATTGCACCTACACTCTTTAAGATTTATTTGGAGGGGGTTTTGGATATTTGGAAATAAAAAAGGGGAACCTATGGGTGTTAAAATTGGAGACCATACACTGTACAGCTTGCATTTTGCTGATGAACAAGTAATACTTGCAGAAGATCAAGATGATATCCACTACATGTTACGAAAAATAGATGAAGAATATACTAAGTAAGGCTTATCAATTAATCCATCAAAAATAGAGTACGTAGTAGTGGGAGGTGAAGGAAAGCACTTAGAACTAGGAAGCAAACAAATTCAAAATACTGATAGCTATAAATATCTCGGTGTAAACATTACAAACAATGGTCGGAATACAAAAGAAATAGCTACTAGAATTGGTCAAGGAAATTCAGCAATACGTCAACTGAATAGTATACTTTGGAATAACCACATCACCCGAAACACAAAAATTAGGATATACAAAAGTATCATAGAAAGCATTGCTACATATGGTTCAGAGCTTTGGGTAATAAATAAAAATGACGCATCCAAAATAAAAGCAATGGAAATGAATTATTGGAGAAGATGTTGCCAACTCACTAGCAGAGATAGAGTAAGGAATACTGAAATCAAAGTGCGTATGGGCATAGACATTGACGTCCTGGAAACTATAGAATGCAAAAGGCTGAAATGGTATGGCCATGTAGAAAGGATGAATGATCAACGATGGCCAAAGAGAATGTTACAGTGGATCCCCACCAACCGCAGGAAAAAGGGAAGACCAAGAAGATCGTGGAGACAAGAAGTAAAAGGTGCAATGGAAGATAGGGGTCTACAAGTAGATGACTGGAACGATCGCAAGCGTTGGAAGCTAGGGTGCGAGAAACGGCGGTAGCTGTAATAAACTCGTTATATATATATATATATATATATATATATATATATATATATATATATATATATATATATATATATATATATATATATAACATCACAATTTTCTGCCAAAACAGAAATCAAATGCACTTTATCAAAAATTTGATAATTACAGGTGAAAGAAATTGCACACCCACAATATAGTACATCTAGTTTCATTCATTGTCATACAACTGTCCTCTTATTGTAAACATTTCAATAAATTAACACACATTTCTAAAATATATCTCTTGAATAAATATAAATAACTTTTAATAATATAAAACATCACTTTTATTTAATAAACAATCACATATACCTAATTCCTATTTCATTTGTTAACATCTCTCCCCTCAAGAAACTTCCTTGCTAATTGCCAAACAGTTACAATATTAACCGAAGATCACCCATCATCCGCAACACAGGATAGTTTGAACTATGTATCACGAATCATTAACTAATAATTCTTGTACCGGCATGTAAGTAGTATTTTGTTTGTTACTAATTTATTACAATTCAATAGATTATCTCTTACCTATTTGTGGGCTTTTACTTTGTCTGCTTAATCAATTTTATGCATATTAATAAACACAGACATGTAATATTGGCATAATTACTATAACTTTTTTGATCTTTATCTTTATAAGATAGCACCCTAATATGGACTTTTTATAATTTCAGCGTTTATGTTACTTTGTACCGTTTACCTGAAGATGCTTTGCAAAGTGTAGAAAGCGAAACCGGTCGTTTGGTAGTAAAATTAAATTGATTGTGAGTAAGTCTTATTTTATTTCGTTTACCTATTTGAAATGGACTCACACAAGCAACACATTCATGATTTTAATATTAAAGTATTTATTAAAGGTAATTAATTACAGAAAGTGTATTTTAACTTTTCCTATAGATAACAATGACAGTTTCAGTTTCCGCAGTCATCACAAAGAAGGAAAAAAATGATAGGAGTGCAAAAAGTATCTATTTTTTGGGAATTTTTTTTATAAATTGTTTAAACAAATTACACTGTTTATTAGTTAATTAATTTATAAACAAATTACATATTTGTAATGTACGCAAAGATTACATACAAATTAAAAAAAGAAAGGTTAAAATCCGTTGAGTTGATCCGAAGATATAAACAATTGTAGTAGTTTGAAAATGCGTTTTCATTTTTTCAATGCGTAGAGTTGTGGGTTCCCCCTCCAGTCGTTACTATTAGTCTTAATTTGGACCATATTTTTCACAATTCACAGAGGACCCTGTTATAGTGCAATGTTTGTACAACTTTTTATATAAAAACTAGGAATTCCTTTTTTTTAATACCGAAAATTGAGTTCCTTAATTATTATAACGAAATTAGCTGTGAATTAAAAAAAATTAACTTTGCCCAAAATTATCGTGAAACAGTTTTGTTTCTTTTAAAATTCGTGTAAAAATGTAAGATTTTCGAATATGAAAAAAGATTTTATCCACGAGCAATAGTATAAAAGTTATTCTAAATGTTTATAAATAAAAATAATCTTATCAAATAATAATGAGGGTTTATTAAAGACCACAATATCCAACTTTGGGAGGAATAACAAATGTCTAGGTTTGTTTTTACAATAGTTATAAACAATTAACGTTTTTGCCGTATTTTGCAGTTTTAGAAGGAACAAATTAATTTTACGACTTTTAAAAATCGTCATTTTACAGTTTTTTGATGTTATAAAAGACAAAGTTGTGTAATTTCACTTTAAATATTAAGGTTTTCAATGGTAAGCAAAAAATCGAAAAAAATGACATTTTTAACACTAAATTATTAATAATTTAAAAAAGACGCTGAATTTTATACGGAAAACATATAGGTTTTCTTTATTTAAGCCTAAAATAACTAAAAAATTGTCAGATATCTGGATCAGTCACGGTCTCGAACAGGGTATCTGTTTTGCTTATTTCTGTTATACTAAATGAGGCTGTCGTACTTTCAGACATTAAGCAAAATAAAAATATCATTAAAATTTTAAAATATTACATATAAAAAATAGCTACCTTCTTCTTGTTCTATTTAAATATAAATCTTGTAGATAAAAAGTTCGCTAATGTAATATCGATATCACTAACAACAACAATCTCATCTTGGTATCTTCTTGGGCCAATTCACACTTTTATAGCTATCGTTAAAAGGTCTTTGACTCTACTAAATCGGCCGATACTAAATTTCAAAACCCGATTTTTTTGTCATCTAACGCAAAACACAAACTGAGTGAAAAAGTTCACGCGATGTTTGTGAGGAACCGCGTTTTCCGAATGATCTAACACTTCCCACTACGTTACCTTCTTGAAGAGCTTGAAGGCATTTATCGAGTGTTGTGCTAAGTATCAAATGAATATTAATGTTTTGTGTGTTGAGGACAAAGAATAAATTAGACGCATAAACAAACGCACATGTGGCAGCAAACCGTTAAGGCGGGACACGCATTGGGCCTTGGATGCAGAAAAAAGTCATTCGCGTTTCGGTTTTAGTGATCTAACTGACGAATAAGACAAGCTGCACATTGTCAAAGCTTTTAAATCATTTTTTATGATAATAATTCACATGATGAAGTGAAACATGTCGTGTGATCATACTACAGGGTGTCTACAAATTGATTTATTAATATAAGTTTAATAATTTATTATTAACATCACCTGTTAATTTTTTTAATTTAATTTTACACAGTTTTTTTTTATATTGAAGTAAACCTATTAATTTTCTGTTGATTTAATTCGAAAAAATAGTAAAAAAATCTTCATAGACTCAAAATACACTCAAAGCTGATTAGATATGCACTGCCTGTACAGCTTAAAATGATTATGAAATATGAAATCATTTAAAATATAATTAAAAGGCGAAAAATGTGTAGAGGAATGGAGTAAATCTGCTAGTTCATCCTGTCACCTTTTCCGTGGCCTTCCTCTTTTTCTTGCGCTCTGTGCTTTACTTTATCTAAGGTTCTTTGCGGTAATATTTCGGCCTCCATTCTCAATTCTCACTACATAACCCATGACCTATGACAACATGACCCATCGAAGTCTCTGAAGTACGAATTCCTGAGATTGGTGCCTCTTTGAAGAGTTGGTAAAGGTCATGGTTGTACATACATACTGTTGATCTGATATTAGTTTTGTAGACCCTGATTCTCGATCTCTGTTCTAATATTTCGTTGTGTTTTTGAAGCTTAATACATGGTCGAGTGAAAAATAAGCTTTATTTTCCTTTAATTATTTTTTATTTCTGGTTCTTCTATTTTACCCGTGCTTCATGCAACTTGTGCGTCTGTTCTCCCTAGCTCATGTCTGTGCTGACTTTTTCGTCTTAAAATTTTTATTCCTAGTCCAGTCCCTGATATAACACGTGGTCTATTCCAGGTTAGTAGGACTTGTGTGCTATCTGTGCAGATTATTATAGTTTTCCAGGCTATACCATTTCGGGTTATTTTTTTTTCTGCTATAGAGATACCAGCCAGTTCTGTCTGAACTAAGCTGAGCTTTCTTCAGTTTTGAAGCCATCGGTGTATATGTAATACGCATTTTCCACGTTTAACTCTTGTCTGTCTAGACTGTCTTGTTTCGATTTTGTAGGGTTTGTCAAAACAAACTTCTGTTTAATTGAGTCGCAGCTTGCCTGTAGCAAAGATGGCGCATCCAGGTCTCCTTGCCAGAAACAGGTTCTCAAATGTCTCATTCCTACACACGGTTTGCACCCACAGAGCGTAATAGCATCATTCTCACTAGCGCCACCTCTTTGACATATATGTCTAGAGGGGTGATGCCAATGAGCAACTCCATTGCACCAGCTGTTGGTGTTGTTTTACTGGCACTTGTTATATTTAGACAAACCATCCCCTGAATAGGGTTTAGTTTGTTAATCGCTGGTTGCTGTGGCACTTTTGGTACCCAAGCAATAGCTCTACAAGGTTGTAATTGGCCTAATGTCAGCAGTTTAGATCCAGGCGATTACCCTGGGCAAAATATCCCAGGTGTGTCTGACCGTTCATCGACACTGCTCGTAGGCAACATATGCTCTTTTAGCTCTACCATTTAAGTGGGAGTTCCATGTTAACTTCCTGTCGGGGTACTACCAAGGTATTTTACCTCGTCAGAAAAGTTTAGACTGTAGTTTAGAATCTTTGGGGGATTAAGCACGTGATTCTTCTTTTTCTGATAAAGAAGATCTTTGTCTTCTTAGGATTTATAGATAGTGAGTGTTCCTTGCATTATGTTTCTATTAGTCGGAGAGCAACTTGTGATCCCTTACATAGTGTTTTC
The DNA here is from genome assembly GCF_040954645.1 of Diabrotica undecimpunctata. Lineage (NCBI taxonomy): Eukaryota > Metazoa > Arthropoda > Insecta > Coleoptera > Chrysomelidae > Diabrotica > Diabrotica undecimpunctata. Next base: position 7,275,768 of record NC_092804.1, read on the forward strand.
TCAATATTGTCTATATTGTCTACATAGAATATTGTCTAGAACCCGTTGCTGCTGAGTTGGTCAACCAGAGAATCTATAACTATGTACCAGAGGTGTTACCCTCCCTGTGGATACCCCCTCGTAATCATGCCTTTAACAGAAACGTTTTTTATCTATCTATCTATATAAGGATTTTTACAGCTGTCGCCGCCTTCCTTCTTTCAGCCAACGTCTCCAGTCCTTTCTGTTCTGCCATTCTCCATCTCTAAGGTCTCGTCTTTCCATGGCCTCGTCCACTTCATCCCTCCATTATCTTCGGGGTCTACCTCTTTTCCTCCTTCCTATTGGACTCCAATCCAAAATCTTTGCTATCCACCTTGTATGATCTGTTCTTCTCACATGTCCATACCAAATTAAACGTTTTTCTTCGATGTAGCTGAGTATGTCTTGTTTTACTGCCATTCTTCGTTTTATCTCCTCATTTCTGATGCGATCCATTTTTGTCACTCTGCAGCTTCTTCTCATGAACTCCATTTCAGTTGCTGTGGTTTTGGACCTGTTTCGTTTATTTATAAAACAATTCTCTGCTCCATAGGTCATTATACTACGTACCAAGGTGATATAAATTCTCTTCTTTGTATTTCTGGTAATCTGTCTATCTCACAGAACCCCGTTCATTTGTTTAATACATGTTCTTGTCTGTGCTAATCTGCTGGTTATATCTTGCTCGGTGGTTCCATTTTTTGAGAGTATGATTCCTAAATATTTAAATTTGTCAGTACCTACCGTTAATCCTATTATTCCCTATTATCGTCCATTTCCAAGTTTCTCACTGGTTCTTGCTCTGTTGTTAAATATTCGGTCTTTTCTAGATTTATTTCCAGTCCATTTTTTGTATATTTCTTTTCTAATTTTCGGAGCATATAGCACAGATCTTCTTCATCTTGAGCCGTTACCACTTGGTCATCTGCAAGGCTTAATGTGTACAAGAAGTTGTCCCGGATTGGTATTCCCATCCCTTCACATTTCCTTTTCCATGGTTTTAATATTTGTTCGAGGAATATCTTGGACAGTGTCGGAGATGTAGAGCATCCCTGCAATAAGCCTTTTGAGGTCTTAAATTCGTTGGAGTATTTATTGCCGGTTTTAACTCTTACCTTGTTGTTGTTGTAAAGGTTTTTTACGGCTTCTATTAACCTCTGAGTTATTCCGATTTCCTTAATCGTGTTCCATAGTTATTTTTTGGGGACCGTGTCATATGCCTTTTTTAAATCTATGAATGCCATGTGTACTGGTCTATTTTTTGACATTTTTTTTTTCAATTAATTGTTGGAGTGAAATGTGGTCTATGCAAGATCTTCCTGCCGTGAACTCCGCCTGATCTTCTCCGATTTTATTTGAGATAGATTTTTTCAGTTTTTCTTTCAGTATTTTTCCATATAACCGCCCATACATGCTATCACACTGATGCCTCTGTAGTTCCCGCATTTCTTCTTATCTCCCTTTTTATGTATCGAGGTTATATATGCTTTGGACCATTCTTCTGGAATTTCGTTCAGGTTTATAGCGTTACTGAACAGGTAACGCTATAATTCTGTGTAGTTATAATTCTCGTGTATAATTCTGTGTAGTGTGTAGCTCGTGTATAATTCTGTGTAGTTTGTCCGTTCCGTACTTAATTAGTTCATTAACAATTCCTCCTAGTCCCCTGATTTTTTGTTCTTTAAAGTCTTTATGGCATTCTTTACTTCGATTTTTTATATTTATGCTTATTGTTCTATTAGAAAGCATACTGAATATATATCCGCTCACGGCCAGAGGACATTGAGCTGTTGGGTGATGGTTGGAAATGTGGCTTTATCAAACGCTCCCTTATCATCTAAAAATATACCTAAGGTGGATACTTTAATATCCAGCGATCTTTAAATTCTTTCCACTACTTGATGCAGTGCAGAATCCGTAGATCTTCCCGAGGTATATGCATACTATTTGGGTGAAGTGGGTTATGAACCAGAACTTCATCCCTTATGTACCTCTCGCATAGCCTTTCCATCCTTTTCAAGAGTAATGATGTTAGCTTAATTGGTCGAAAAGCTTTAAGTAGGGCGTAGTCCATCCTATCTGGTTTTGGTTGAAGATCATACGTACTTCTCTTCACTTCCTAGGAATATATCTCAGAGCCAAGGAGACCACAAGGTGCGGAGGAAGGATATTCATTCTCCACTGTAGTAGGGCTGGATATATGCCGTCAGGCTCTGATGACTTAAAAGGGATAAAGCACGATATGGCCCATCTTACATCCTACGTTTAGTGAGTGTATGATTGTTTCTTCCGTCCAGTTTGGTAACTGGCAATATGCCGATATGCCTATATATGTGAGTCCTTTGAGAGCGCTTTTTGAAGCCTAGAAGCTTGCGGGAAATCCTCGATTTTCTCACACTAGGCTCTCCAAACAAGTTTTTGTTTTTGTCTGTAGACTTTCTTAAACTCTACAAGTTTGGTTAATTCCAAGAATTCCAATCCTCTTTTAGTTTGGTGCTTTTTGCTATAATGAACTTGTATTTGCTTTTTTCTTAAGGTGTTTTAGTTCAGTTCACCACCAAGAGTTGGTTTTACAACTTTCCTGGATCATACTTATCGAACAGAATTTTTTTATAAGCATAACTTATTCTATTATGGATAGATACCATATATACTTCCAATTCTTTATTAGTGTAGTGAATGAATGAGAATGAAGTGAATTCCTGGAGTTAAAGACTTTTCATTCCGCAGAGCATTTTCTAAGAGTCGATTGAAGAGCTCTACATCTGTCCGGCTGGGATCGCGTGATTAAGTAAGGCTTTTCTTCACACTAATAGTATAGGTTAATGAGCGGTGGTTAGACATAGAGATGTCCTCCGATACCTAAAGTTCTGAAGTGTATGCGATATTTTCGCTGTTGCTAGCGTGATATCTATGATTGTTTGGCTATGAACCAGGTTTGGTGCCTCTATAATTTAGTATATACAAATCGTTTCTAACAATATAGTCATAAAGAGACTTAACTCGAGCGTTGTTATCTTTGCTGTTCAGCCTAGATGGTAAAAGTTCGAATCACAGCCGATAATGAGTTCTACCTTCTGACTGAGAAATGTTCTACTAGTTGAAAATTCGAAATCTACGTTATGAAAAAGATGCTACTAAAAAGCCATTCATTTGAAGAATTCCTTGATACAATTCAGAATTTATTATTCACTTTCTGCAAGATTGCGATCCTTATTTAAATAAAAATGTTGGCCAAGTATACAATGGGTGTGCTGCAACGGCAGGTCACAAAGGTGGCGTTCAGAAAATTGAGAAATATTCTTTAGCCCTATTTTTCCACTGTGCAAGGCATGTATTGAATTTTGTCTCTAATGTGCATCCTCGATGTTCACAGGAAAAGAGTTGAGGAGGATACTAAATTTATTGACAAGGTGATGAATAAATTTGGACAGCAACACAGACGCCTCCATCCATCCATCCATCCATCCAATGGCGCTACAGCCCAAATCGGGCCTTGGCCTCCTTCAACAGGCTTCTCCAACCATCTCTATTTACCGCTGTTCTTTTCCATGAACGCGTTCCCAGGCAGTTCCTGGCATCCTCATCGACTTCATCTTCCCATCTCTTTTTAGGTCTTCCAACAGGTCTTTTTCCCTGCATTCTTGCATTTAATAATTTTCTGGGGATTCTATTCTCATGCATGCGGACCACGTGCCCTGCCCATCGTAATCTCTGCAGTTTAGTATGTTGTGCTAGAGTTGGTTCGCTATATTGCTCGTATATTTCTCTATTGTACCTAATTCGCCAGTTGTTGTTTTCACTTATTGGGCCCAGGATCCTACGTAATATTTTTTTTTCAAACACATCTAATGCATTGGCAGATTTCTGTGTCACCACCCATGTTTCGCAACCATAACTTACTATGGGCCTGATTATTGTTTTATAGACCCGGAGTTTTGTTTTCCGGTGTACGTCTCGCGATTTGAATATGTGGCCCATCGCGAAATAGGCTTTATTTGCCAGCACAAGCCTTCTATTTATTTCCGGTTCTTCTTCATTGCTTGCGACCAGATCCATTCCTAGGTATGTGAATCTATTTACATGTTCTATATCGTCAATAAAGTGTTGTTGCACCGGTCTATTTGATCTGGTTTGTATGAGTAGTTTTGTTTTATTTGTATTTATTGCTAGCCCTACTGCTTCTGCACTCTGTTTCAACTCAACGTAGGTTTCTTCCGCTGCATTCATTGTTCTGCTCATTATGTTTATGTCATCTGCGTATGCTGCTAATTGGGTAGACTTGTTTGTAAGTATGTTATTTCCGCTCACCGTCAACCGTCTAATTACATATTCCAGAACAAGATTAAAGAGCGTTGGAGCTAGTCCGTCGCCTTGTTTCAGTCCTTGCGTTATCGTAAACGCATCAGTGATCTGTCCCTGAATACATACCTGTGCTTCTGTTTCTGTCATTGTCATTTGCACTAGTCGTATTAATTTTGATGGTATGCCAAATTCTTTCAGTATATTAGGTAGAATTGTTCTATCTATTGAATCATAGGCTTGTTTAAAATCTACAAAGAGATTGTAAACGTCCATGTCATATTCCCATGCTTTGGCTAGTATTTGTTTAACTGTAAATAGTTGGTCAATGGTAGATCTATTTTGCCTAAACCCTGCTTGATATTCCCCGATGATTTTTTCCGTGAGAGGTTGTAGTCTTCGATTAATGATGTTTGTGAGTATTTTGTATCCCGAACAAAGTAAAGAGATGCCTCTATAATTCTGACACAACAGTTTGTCTCCTTTTTTATGAATAGGGCAGATTATACTTTTCTTCCATTGTTGGGGAATTTCTTCTTCTATCCATATCTCTCGTATTAGCTGGTACATCTGTTGTGTCAAATTCCTTCCTCCTTGCTTGAGTAGTTCTGCCGGTATTTTATCTATTCCCGGTGCTTTATGGCTTTTTTGTATGTGGATTGCCGTTTGGACCTCCTCTAGCGTTGGGGGTCTAGTTAATTCATTTTCTTCTCCATCTTTCCCCAGTTCTTGTTGTTGTACCTCCTGTCGTGCCTGCTGCTGCCACTGTTGTTGTAATGGTAGTTGTGTTCCTTTCTTTAGTAATTCCTTAAAATATGTCATCCAGGTTCTCTTAATTTCGTCCATATCGCTAATGATTTCACCTTTCTTATTTTTGCAGAGGCTAGTCCTCAGTTTGTATCCTTGTCTTAGATGTTTGATAAATTGGTATGCGCTACGTGTTTCGTTTTCCTTAAACTCTCTCTCTATGTTTAGTATCCGTTGGTTTTCATACTTTCTCTTTTTCTGCCTGCACAGTTTATCTGCTCTTCGTCTTTTGTTCTCATGTTCTGTTTTTCTCTCTCTAGTACGTCTGAGTATGTACGACTGGACACAGACGCCTCCAGTTACTCAAAACGTAATTTAATACAGCAATAAATTTCTAATTTTTTTGCCATATAAAATTGACTTTATTGATTTCTCATGAAAATAATATTATAGCCTATGTCACTCGCATGATTTTCACGAATCTAACGGCACGTCGTTTGATAAACTTGGACGTGATAAAATCGTCATATGTAAATATATACGTAAAACATACATACATATATACATATATTATATATATATATATATATATATATATATATATATATATATATATATATATATATATATATATATATATATATATATATATATATATATATATATATATATATATATATATATATATAAGCTATACGCCCCGAAGAAACTGAAGCTGTTTTCACTTGAAGATCCTTCTTGTGTGGGGGATCATCCCATTCTGGGTTTGGTTTTACAGTTTCTGGTGTGACTTCGCTGTTTCCACTACTTTTCTTCATTATTTCTTCTCTTTCTTTGATTGTCCTTTCTATATTTCTAATTTTCATACTCCCTAAGTCTTCTTCCACTTGTTGTCTCCATCTCAGTTTAGGTCTGCCTCTGGTTCTTTAACCTGGCGGTGTCCACTCCGTTTTAACTCTTAACGGATTGCTCTTTTCTTATCCATATGTGCCCATACCATCTAATTCCTTGATCTTTTATTGCTCTAACTATGTTCTCTTGACCCATCCATTCTTGTATTTCTTGATTCGTTTTCCTTCTTTAGTCCCAGTCTGTTTCTGATAATCTTCCTCTTAAAAATGTCAATTGCTCTTCTTCTCTTGCTGTTAATGTAAATGTTTCTGCAGCATATACTACTATTGGTCTTATGGTCGTTTTGTAGATTTTCATTTTTGTGTTTCGGCTTATCTTCTTATTTCTAAACATTTTTTTATTTCTGTGGGTGGGTCAAACCAACAGCTTTATTACAATACCAAAAATGGAATGAAATGGAATAAGACATGCGGATCACGAAATGTTAGAACTAGACACGCGGATCACGAAATGTTAGACGAAAAAATATCATCACAAAACTTCCTGGAGTTATTCGTGAAGCGAAAAGTTGCACAAGTGCAAAGAAATGCTGGAAACTGTTTTTTAATGACAAAATTATAAAACATATTGTTGAATGTACTAATGTATATAGCAAGCGTGTGTCCGTGGGATATAACGACAGTTCCGATGCGAGGCTAACAAATATATGTGAACTAAAAGCTCTGATTAGCCTGCTTTACTTAGCTGGAGTTTACCGTGTGAAGGTAGAACTTCAATTTTTAAGTTTTGGGAAAAATGGTAGCATTGACATATTTCCGGCAACGATGGCTCTGCCGATTTAGATTTTTTATGAAGTGCTTACGCCTAGAATCTAGACGATATTCGTACAAGGGACAAACGGAAACAAGTAGACAAACTTGCAGCAGTTAGAGTCGTATTCGAGGATGTAGTTGAAAATTTTCAAAAATATAATACCATTGGCCAATATGTCACTATCGATGAGACGCTTTTAGGCTTTAGAGGTCGCTGTAGTTTTAGAATATACCTTCCAAACAAACCGGACCGATACGGTCTAAAGGTATATTCTTTGGTGGATTCTCGCACTTTCTATACTTATCAATTAGAAATCTATGCCGGTACACAACCACCAGGTCCATATTCTATCAGTTCTGCAGCCTACGATGTGGTTGAGCGGCTTTGCAAATCAATCTCCAAATCCAACCAGAATGTCACAGTGGACAATTGGTTTACATCAATTGAAGTAGGACAAAACTTACTGATAAATCATAGTCTAACAATTGTAGGCACCCTACAGAAAAACAAAAGGCATATCCCAACCGAATTTTTATTGAACAATAGACTGCCAAAATCAACCATGTTTGGATTTACCAAAGATATGACGATATTTTCCTATATACCAAAACCAAAAAAACATGTTTTTCTTTTGTCAACCCTACACCATGATGACCAAATCGATCCGACAACGGGTGAAAGTAAACCTGAAGTAATAACGTTCTTTTACTCTACGAAAGGTGGTGTGGACACGGTTGATCAACTTCGAGGTTCCTATACTGTTGCAAGAAATACAAAACGTTGGCCCATGGTCATCTTTTATGGATTGCTTGATGTTGCTGCAATAAATGCATTTGCGATACAGACTGGATCTAAAAACAAGCAAAAGAAAAAGATTTTTTTTTAAAGAACTAGGTCTTTAGTTAGTAATGGACAATATACAAGAAAGAGCTTAATCTTATTATTTGGCACGAGATATAAGAGCTTGCTGCTAAACTCAGTGGTCAGTACAAGCACCTGCGGAACTGCAAAATAAGAGGGGGCGTTGTGCTTTTTGTATAGATCGTAAAACTAGATACATGTGTCACTATTGTAAAAAATTTATTTACTTGGAACATACTTTACCTGTTTGTCGCATATGCATTGATAAAATGACTGAATAAGTTATATACAAGGTGTTTTTTAAACATCGGCCATATTGTAGTACGTAATTTCTTTTATATTTTTAGTTTTAGTATTATAATAGAAGTTCATTTTCTTTTAATGTATGTAAGTTGTCTTTAGTAGTAGTTCTAATATATGCAACGCAAACCTGTTACAAAATTAAACAAAAAATTATTAGTTTAATTTTTGGGCTTCTCAGACCCAACCCGTTCTTACGTGTATCAAAGTATCACCCGTGTACCGAAGGGATATGCTTATATATGCACTCGAAAAGCACACAAAAGGACATTACCCTACCGCTGGTTCAGTCGGGTAAAAAATATGTAATTTTTTTTATGTACTTTCCGCGAGTGGGTGTAATAGTTGTGTTAACATTATACGATTCCTATTTACGAAAAAAACGTAGACATAGGATTTTGGATTCATAAAAGTGTTTTAAGATTAGTAAAATGGTTTGGGTGATACCAATATATTATTATTACAATAATTGATAATGAAGTTTTGGCAATTAAAATGAAATGCTATCCTGTCATGGAGCACGTTTGTTTTATATCTAAAATACCCACAGAGCATTTTTAACTTAATTTATTAAGATACCTGGGGTAAGTGAAATTTTAGCTGGGTAACCACCTTTTTATAAATTTAAAAAGTTTTGTATTTTAGTTCGTTCCATTCGTTCGTAAGCTAAAGTTATAAGCATGCTGAAATGTAACATTACGAAATAGTAAAGAAATATAAAATATAGCATGGGGATTAAGTGACACTAAAATAAAGGGGAAAATTATCGAATGATCGACTGTGCTGACATTTTTTGTAGTGTTTTTTCATATTAAAAAAATTTTCTGTGTAAATTTTGAAAGTTTTAGGTAGCTATTAAATAAATAAAATAGATTATTGAAAACACATTGTTCTACGAGAATGAGAGAATACTTAGATGGAGGCAATACATGGAAGAATTATTCAAGGAAGAGCAAGAGACAGAAGTCAGTATTTCTGGATGTTCAGGACCAGAAATAACGCTCAGTGAAGTATATGCAATATATGCAATAAAAACACTAAAACCCAAGAAAGCACTTGGACCTGATAACATACAAGCTGAAATATTGAAACTATTTGAAAACAACCAACTCAAACTCCTAACGAGTCTACTGAACAAAATCTATGAAACTGCTGAATTTCCTACAGATTGGCTAGTTTAAACCTTTATCCTTCTCTCCAAAAAGGCAAATGCCACCAGATGATCTGATTAGAGAATTATAAGCTTAATGAGCCATGCACTCAAAATCCTTCTTTCTGTTATTCACTCTCGCATATATAGAAAACTTGAAGAAAACATTAGCAGTGTTCAGTTTGGGTTTAGAAGCGGACTGGGAACGCAAGAGGCCCAGTTTTTTATACAAGTATTGATACAAAGAGCTCGAGACGTAAATTGCGATGTCTACGCATGCTTTATAGACTTTGAAAAAGCATTTAATAAGGTGCAACATCAAACATTATTGCAAATACTGAAAGATATTGATGACAAAGATTTACGCCTAATTAAAAATTTATACTTACAGCAAAGGGCAACTGTACGTGACAACAACGAAACCTCACAAGAATTCACGATAAAACCGGAAGTACGTCAGAGCTGCATTTTATCACCGACGTTGTTCAATACTTACTTGGAAATGCTGTTCAGGAAAACTATTGATGGTTTAATAGAAGGTATAAAGATCAATGGTGAAATCATAAACAATTTGGTTGTGACAGATACGGCATGAAATTAAACTGTAAGAAGACCAAAATTCTTGTAGTAAGTAAAAACGACGTAATAAAGCACCAATTCACAGTTAATAGTGAACCCTTGAAAATAATCGACAAAATTACATACCTTAAATGCAGCCTAAATAAGGAATGGGACCACTCACAGGAAATAAGATGTCGTATAGAGAAGACGAGAGCTGTCTTCAATCGCTTCAAGAGGATTGTATGTAATATGCACCTGAATATTGATATAAGAACACGAGTCTTGAGATGCTATGTATTTTGTACCCTTTTATATGGAGTCGAAGCCTGAACCTTGACGGAGGCAACATCCAAACGATTAGCAGCCTTCGAAATCTGGTGCTACCGCCGCATGCTCAGAATTTCCTATATCCATCATGTTACAAACAACACCGTGATCCAACGTATGTAGAAGTATCAACTAATTTAACTAATTTTACAAGGCAAGATATAAGGCAAAAGATCTCAAGGGCGCAGAAGGATATCGTGGTTGAAGAACATCAGACAGTGGGCAGGAATGACTACCATACATCTATTTAGAGCAGCTGTCAACAAAGTTGTATGGACCAACGTGATTGCCAACATCCACAGGGATAGGCACCAAAAGAAATAAGAAGAAAAAACTACAAATAGATAATTTTATTGAAATTTAAACAAAAGGCATCCAGAGGACTATTTTTATGACCGGTGTCGTAGACAGTGTGCGATTACTGATACACAAAATTAAACTGCGTCTACTGAGAGGTTAATGCATATTTTCTAAAAGCAATGCATATTTTTAGGTAAATTATTGCGCATATTTATGCGCATATTTTTCGCTTTTTTGCATATTTGTCTAATGAGCATATACAATCTAACACTCATTCCAAAATAGATGCCGCCTGGTCTAATATGATAATAACTTCAAAGTGTTATCTGGATTTTTGGAATTAAAAAATTTGCAAATGTTGAAAAACTCTCAGGATAAAATTTTAACAGGATTCGAAGAGGATCCGACACTGCATCGATAACTATAATGTTGTATTCAATGTGAGCTCCGAATATTTTTAACATTAACAAAGTTTAATGTAAGTTATAAATTGTGAATCTTAGTGATATATTGAAATAAACTGTAAGTGTACAAACTCTTTACATAATATCCAGTTAAATTAGCATTAAAGTCAGCAAATTGCAATTATTTGTTATTGTTGTCAATAAACAAATCCAGTTTTACCAGCAAATAACCGCTTTTAGTAAAGACCGATATATCTGTTTTAGTAGGTGTACTGGGTCGGACTTACTTTTCACAAACATTTATCGAAATGAATTCAAACATGGAATCACACAACAGTTCTACAATACAAGACCATCAAAATCAAATAAAGACATCACAGTCATACTCTTCGGCAGAGTCGAGAGTGCAATTTCCTTTAAAGTCCCAAGCAATTATCTTTAGTGCCTTAGAAAACACCAAACTTCAAAACTACCTTCTCCCACTTGGAAATATAATTCAACCGAAAAATATAATCTTCTCTTCTAGATTATCTAATAATCGCATATGTATGTATTTATCCAATAAACAAATAGTGGACGATTTTATGAATAATCATGGTCAAATAGAAATACAAGGTGAAATTGTCAGAGCAAGAAGGTTAGTTACACCATCGGAACGACTTCTGCTCTCCGGCGTATGTCCTTCAATACCGTACGACTTGCTAATCAATGAGTTACAAAAAATCGGCATAGTTCCTGTCTTCCCCATTACCTTCCTCAAAATAAGTGCTTCTATGCCTGAGTACAATCACATACTTAGTTTTTGAAGACAAATCTATATCAGTCCTCACAATCTAACACTACCAGTGTCATTTACTCTTGTTTTTGACAACACGACATATAGAATATTCATTTTTTAGGACAGTTTAGTTTGCTTTAGATGCAAGAAGCCAGAACACATCGCTTCACAGTGCTCCGAACCACTAGCTCAACTAAACCCCAACCAAAACAATGAAGCATCGGTATCCAGCGTAACAAATATATCCTTGCAAGCATCCAATGACACAAACCCTTCTCAGTATGAACAAATGTCTATTTCTAATATCCCGGAGATACCGAACAAAGTAGATGCATCAAGTAAGGTCCGTCACATAATTAATCAGCCAAAACCCACCACCTAAAGTCCAAGCAAAATCTAAAAATGCTAAAATTAGTTCAGCAAGCACTTCTGAATGCTCATTGTCTCTCTTACTTGACCCTGCTAAAAACTTCATAGAAAATCAACCTTTACCTTTCCCTCTAAACGTTGATCAACTTAACATGCTCCTAATGAATATCACGGCGTCAACAGATCATATAACCACAATTCAAGAATATACCACAGACCTACCAGCTTTGTCCCACATGCTCAGTCAAGTTTATCCCCATTTAAAGGAAAGATCCATAAAACGTAAATTCACGTCCATAAGGAAAAAAATCCATAATTATCTTATTAGTGAGGCATCGGAAGCGGAAAGTGACACATCTCAGTTAAGCCAACATTAAATTCAAGTCTTTACTTTAGTAGAATATTGATGGTTTTTTCCATCGCCTTGCTATGCTCCATCATCTAATTGGTGAACAATCTCCTGATGTAATATGCCTACAGGAAACTAATCTGAATCCCCCAAAAAAATATAACTCCAACCAATATGACTATTTTCGCAAAGACAGGATAACAAATAATAATTTATTTAAACTTTCTCTAAATTCCAGCACCTATACTGCAGAACTATTTGGTTTGCTCAAAGCCATCAAGCAAGTAAATATTTAAAACATCTAGTCCTTTCTGACTCCCTCAGCGCAGTCAAAGCTATGCAAAATGTATACCCTAAACACCCCATTGAGAAAATTATCAGGGCCGAATTAATGAAAGCTCAAGAAAATTTCAGAAGAGTCCACTTCCTATGGATACCATCTCATATAGGCATAGAAGGGAATGAAGAAGCAGATACTAGTGCGCGTAACGCTATCACCAGTGACGCATCAGAAACAAAGTGTCGGAGTATCGCAGGCTATCTACAAGTTTATTTCAAAAATAAGGTGTTAAGTGCGTGGAATTGGGAGTGGAATAACTCTAGTTCGAAACTCAGAACCATCAAAAGTGATATTTTTTCATGGAAGTCCACAGCCAAAAGTAGAAGATGCCAAACTATTATTACACGTCTACGACTTGGACAATGTAGGTACACTCATGCCTATCTCTTCTCAAATAGTGAACCTCCAAAATGCGAAACATGCAATACAGTAGACAGTATAAAGCACTTCTTGATAGACTGTCCTAAATATGTAAATCAAAGACAGTCTTACAATTTGCCAAACAACCTGAAAGCACTCCTCAACAAAAGTTTAGTTCCGAACAATTTATTAGGTTACTTAAAATGTATAAATATGTTACACAAAATTTAACTTAATTAATTGTTACAAATGTTCAATTGTTCACAAATTGTAATTAATTGTTACAATGATTGATTGTTACAAATGTTAAATTTAATAATATTACAAATGTTACAGGAATGTCGCTAATAACCTTTGGGTGTATGCGACTTTGTTTCTTTAAATAAAAAAAATTTTAAAAGCTGAGGTATTTGGTTTACATCTTCCAGTATATAATCGCAAAACAAAATAACGGTACGGATCACAACGTGACTTTCATATAATTATATAATTTATCAAAATCTAGAAAAACATAATACAACAAAATGTAAATATTATAATTTAAAATACTTGTTTTAGTTTTTCGTCGTGTGTCGCTAGAACATATTTTATTACTGTAATTATTATTATCTAAAACAATATTTTTGAATTAATAAAATCCATTAAGTCTGACAATGAACCAACGCATTAAGACTAAATTGATTTTTTTCTCATGTATAAAAATGAGTTTAGAATAAGTTTTTCCTTCCTTATTTTAAACAAACCAGTTAGTTTATTTTGCGATGTATGAACAACATAATATTCGACAGTATATACCTTTAAACTAATAATTGAAAACTTATTGAAAATTTAAACTAATAAATGACACAGGAGTAGGCTGCTCTGTTACATCCTCTCATTCACTAATTAAGTCATCACTTATACCAGCCGTCAGCAGCGTTCATACTGGCGAATTATTTAGTATATTGCAAGCTTTTAACCATATATCTCCACCTAATAAGCAGGTTGCCATATGCACAGACTCTTTAGCATCAATCCATTCTATCAAAAATATATTTACTGATCATCCAATCGTCCAAAAGATCCTAGACTCTTAACAAATTATCTTGTCCCAAAAGATAACAGTTACCATAATCTGGCTGCCATCTCATATTGGTATAGAAGGCAATGAAACTGCAGATCACTATGCTAAACTTGCTACAGCATCACCTGAAATCACCGATAAAATGTAAATTTGTAAGGACCTAAAATCATATACTAAAAGAAGAACCAGACTCCTTTAGCAGCAGCATTGGAACTCTAACCGTTCGATCTTATACGAAATATAACGGTCAATAACCAGTCAGCCTACATTTGACTATTCAGCTCTCTCAAGACGAGATCTCATTGTGATAAGACGATTTCGGATAGGACATTCAAAACTCACACACGGCTACCTAATGTCCTCTAGCATCCGTCCCTCCTGTCAAATCTGCCAATCATATTTGACAATCAAACATATTCTCACTGAATGCCATCAACATTCGGCCAGAAGATTACAATACAAACTCAAAAGTGACAAACACTTTTGAGTTTGTATTGTACACTACAAACACTTATATCAAAAAATATAATTAGATTTTAATTTAGACATTGTATAACATATTATTATTATTTCGTATTATTGTAACATATTCTTAATGTAACACTTAATGTTTGTGTAATGAAAATTCATGTTATAGTACCTGTGTAAGTGACCATAGTAGCCGAGCACGTTAAAGTTGAAATAAAAAAAAAAAAAAAAAAAAAAAAAAAAAAAAAAAAAAAAACTAATAATTATATTTTGCTATTCTAGTTGTTTAGACATTTTCATATTTTATTTGTAATACCACTTGTGAAATATGTTTTGAGGAAAAAATTACCTTTATATTGATAAAATATATAGTCAACTGGTATGACAACAAGAAACGAATAATCTTAATGGGTGATTAAAATAAAATGTTAGGCTGTCAACGATATATATGGTGATAAAATAATAGGAACAGGTTATTTCTTCAATAATTTTTTTTTTAACTGGAAGACCTCAGTTAATTAAAGAGTAAAATATTTAATAAGAGATTTCAAAGCCATTATTCGCAGAGAGTGTGTATTTTAAGACAACGCAACAGTTTTTTTTAGTCTGAGTTCAAACGCTGAAAATCGGGGCATATATGCTTTCTCTCCAATTTCTCACGCGTATTTCTGAGTGTTGCTTTACTGATTCCAACCATTTCTTCTTTGGACGTCCTCTTCTTTTTTTCCCATTTCTCCCTCCTTCAGCATTGTTTTGGCATTTCGATTCTCTGACATTCGTACAATGTGACCAAGCCATCTAGCTCTTTGGGCTCGTATTTTACAGTAATCGCTGGTTTTCCATACATCCTCATTATTTCTTTATTTGTTCGTCTTCTCCAAATATTCTCTGCCGTCTTTATTCCTCCGAAGATTCTTCTGAGCAACTTTTTTTCCCAGATCTCTATTTTCTTTTCTTCTTGCTGGTTCATAATCCACGTTTCACTGGCATATATCACTGTGGGTCTGATTACTGTCTCGTAGACTCACAGTTTAGCTGTTCCCTTCATTAATCTTTTGTCTAACTCTTTTTCTTCTTTTCCCGTGTTCGTTATGGTTAATCCTAAGTATTCAAATTCTGAGACTTTTTCAAAACTATAGACAGTCTCTCCTCCTTTCATTTTGATATATTTGATATTATTTGTTATGTCTCCTCTCATTTTGATATATTGCGTTTTTGTTTAGTTTTGTTTGGTTGATTATTATTCCGTACGCTATGCAATGTTCTCTAAAACTAAATATTATTCAGGTCTATGCTCCAACAAGTGACAAGTCAGACGAAGAAATCGAAAAATTTTATAACAACATAGATGAAATAATGAGACTGACAAAAAGAGGTGAGATAACGATGATCATGGGTGACTTTAACGCTAAAATTGGTCGTGGTGCTGAAGGAGACCACATAGGAGCATACGGTCTAAGTACCAGAAATAATAGAGGAGATAGACTTGTACAATTCTGCGTAGAAAACAATCTGTTAATTGCCAATACCTTCTTCAAACAACATCCTAGAAGGCTATACACATGGAAATCACCTGCAGACAGAAAAGACAGAATTGTTAGAAATCAAATTGACTTCATTTTGCTCAATAACACCTTTAAGAAATACATACAATCTACGAAAACATACCCTGGAGCTGATATACATAGCGATCACAATCCAGTTGTAATTGATTTTAGATTAAAAAGATTTCTCAAAGTCAAAAAGAAAACAGTGACAAGAAAAATAGACATCTCACAACTGAAGAACCCTGAACAGAAAAAAGAAATAAGTATCAAGCTTGAGGAAGAAATAAAAACGATCGAAAACTTGGTACAGACAGACATTGAAGTAACATGGACTGCTCTAAAAACAAAAATAACAAAGATACAAGAAGAGGGCTCATAAAACACAACAAACCACAAGAATGGATAACGCAAGAGATCATGGACCTCATGGACGTAAGACGAAAACATAAAACAAGCCCAATAGAATACAAGCGAATCAACAAAATCATTAGAAAAAAGTGCAGGGAGGCGAAAGAAAACTGGATGTCAACAAAATGCCTAGAAATCGAACAACTTCAGGAAAAATACGACACCTTTAATATTCATAAAAAAGTAAAAGAAATGACAGGTAGACACAAAAAGAGACAAGCAACAATATTAAAAAATGATAATAACGAAATAATTATGGGTACAGAAGACAAACTAGAGAGATGGAAAGAATACATACAAACTCTTTTTGACGACAATAGACCTTGTTGTCCACCATCCACAGATAATCGAATAAATGAAAAAGGCCCAGAAATAACCAAAGAAGAAGTGATTCATGCAGTAAAATCTCAGAAAGATGGAAAAGCCACCGGTCCAGACAATATCAATGTCGAAATACTTAAACTAATAGCAGATAACGAAAGTAAAAGCCTAGATTTAATAACAGCACTATTCAATAAGATATATGACACAGGTAAAATACCAACAGACTGGCTAAAATCAACATTCGTAGCATTACCAAAAAAATCGAATTCCTCACAATGCGATGATTATCGAATATTAAGCTTGATGTCTCATGTCCTTAAAGCTTTTCTCAGAATTATCCATACACGAATTTACAAGAAGTGCGAGTTCCAGATGAGTGACACTCAATTCGGATTTCGAAACGGATTGGGAACACGAGAGGCTCTTTTTGCTTTAAATGTGTTAACGCAACGATGCAGAGACATGAATGTGGATGTATATGCATGTTTTATTGACTATCGAAAAGCATTTGACTGCGTTAACCATCAAAAGATGATCGAAATTCTGAGAACAACTGGAGTTGACGAACAAGACTTGCGAATTATCTCAGAACTATACTGGCACCAAACGGCAACAATTGAAATAGAGCACACAACATCCGAAGACATACAAATCCGACGAGGAGTGAGACAGGGTTGCGTCTTATCACCGCTACTCTTTAATTTGTATTCGGAGTCTATATTCAGAGAAGCATTAGACGAGGTCCAAGGCGGAATTAAGATTAACGGAATCAGCATAGACAACATCAGATATGCTGATGATACCGTTTTAATAGCAAGCAACGCACAAGAACTAAAAAATATAATAAATGCGGTAGTTCACCACAGCGAAATGTTCGGTTTACATCTAAACGTTTCCAAAACTAAAACTTTAGTATTTTCAAAGACACCAATAAACGTACAGGTGTATGCCAAGGGTCAAATAATAGAACAGGTAAATTCCATAAAATATTTGGGAACAAATATAAATAGTCAGTGTAATCCAAAAAAAGAAATCCTGTCAAGAATCGAACAAGCAAGGAAAACATTCATGAGGATTAAAACATTTTTTACAAGATCAGACCTTAGTCTACAGCTTAGAATCCGAATGATCAGATGTTACGTTTTTTCTGTCTTACTGTATGGCTGTGAAAGTTGGACAATGGACTCTGAAGTAGAAAAAAGAATAGATGCCTTTGAGATGTATATATACAGACGAATGTTGAGGATTCCATGGGTACAAAGAGTTACTAATGTTGAGGTACTTCGTCGCATGTGTAAACAAAAAGAATTACTAAGAATAATCAAAGAGAGGAAAATGCAATACTTGGGTCATGTGCTGAGAGGCGAAAGATATGAATTACTTCAAGTTATACTGGAAGGAAAAGTACAGGGCAAAAGATCAGTAGGAAGACGCCAGAACTCGTGGCTGAAAGACCTGAGGAGATGGTTCGACCGCTCATCCGCAGAGATCTTTCGCGCAGCAGTTTCCAAAACTACAATTGCCATTTAGATCGCCAACCTTCGAAAGGAGACGGCGCAATGAGAAGAAGAAGATGCAATGTTCCCTGCTATTGAAAATAGTCCTGTTTGTGCTCATATTTGATCTTCTTATGATTTGTTTTATTACTAGGTTGAATAAATGCATTGATAGTGGATCCCCTTGTTTTAAACCTTATTCACTTTGAACTGTCTTGAAAAACTACCTTCCATTGCTACCCTATTTATCCTGTTCCTAAGTGTCATTCTCACTAACCTTATAAGATTTTCTGGTATTTCTAATATTCTCATGACCTCACATAGCATCGTTCGATTTAAGGAGTCATATGCTGGTTTAAAATCGATAAATAACATATGTAATCCTAAGTTTTGTTTGTAGCTATTATTTTGTAATAATTTTAACATACTTATTTGATCAGTAGTTGTTTTTCCTGGTCTAAAACCTCCCTAGTATTCTCAAATCACTTTGTTATCATATTGTTACGATAATAAATATCATGGCCTACAAAACTGTAAATATATTATGACTAATTCTGTTTTTGTTGTAGAAATTTCGGCGAAGGATCTAGACCCAAATTATGATAAATCATCCGACTCGAGGTTTCCAGGTAGGCCGAATAAGACCGGTCTAAGCTTCTGGTTACTTCGATGGGAGAACGTCGCTTCGCCGTTGTTCTCGAATAGCGGGATTTTATATTTATAGAGGAATTTTGTTATGGAGAGGGTCAGTTAATTTTGAAGAAGATTCGCGGTCGCGATTTTAATTGTTACGTTCGTCTATATAAATTATGTATTATTAGTTAAATAAATTTATATAAATTATCGTGCTTTTTAATAAATTAAAATAAGAACAATATAATAAATTAGTAAAGAATTCATAAATAAAATCGAACAAAATATAAATAATTATAAATAAATAAAAGACTTTACAATATTTTATTATTTTTTTCCTAATAATTTTGGCAAGTATTGTATAGACTACTTTTAATAGTGCTATATCTCTATAGTTTTTACAGTTCGTTTTATTTCCTTTTTTATAGATAGGACAAATAAGAGCTCTATTCCATTGTTTCGGCATTTGTTCCTTTTGCAAAATTATTAATGTCAAGTGAAATATCTTTCCTTCAATCTTTTACCACCTTCCTTAAAAATCTCAGCTGGGATACCACTTTCTCCTGCACTTTTGTTATTTTTTCGGTCTCTTATTATTTCTTCGACCTCATTTAAAGTTGGTTCCTCTCACGTCCCTTCTTCATCTTCTTGCCAATTCTCATTCCCTCCAGTTCGTCTTGTTGGTCTGTATTAGATGTAATAGATCTTCGAAATATTCCACCCATCTGTTTAACTTTTTTGCTGTTTCTCCTAGAAGTAAGCCTTCTTAGTTTCTGCAATACTGTGGATTATTCTTTGTAGGTTCTCTGGATTTTTTAACTTCTTGGTAGAAATTCTTTACCTCTTTGTTTATGTAGGCTTATTCTATGTTTTTCAATTGCTTTTCTAGCTGTTTTCTTTTCTTTTTTCTGCAAATTCTTTTCACTTCTCTTTTTCTTGCCACATAGTTTTCTATCGCATTTTAAATATTGTCTTTATCTCATTGTAATTGTGCCCTGTCTCTTCTTGCCAACGCATTTCTACATTCTTCATCAAACCAGACTTGTCGTCGTTTTATATGCTCTCTTCCTATATACTTTTCTGCTGCTTTCGACATGGCTGTCTGTATGGTCCGCCACTCTTCTTTTATATCCTGTTTGACTGGATTTTCTAGCTTTTTATTTATTTCTTTTTCTAGTCTGTTCACAACCTGCTTCTCTTAAAAGCGCTATAATTGGTAATTTAATCTATTTCTAACAGGTTTTGCGGGCGAAGTCCATGTTACCTTATGAATGTCTTTGTGATCAAAACTTGTGCTAGCTCTCTTTATTTTGTTCTCTGTAGCAAATATAACTTTTCCCAGTTTTCATTTGATTTCTTATGTACACTTCTTCTTCCTGTTATTCTCCTATATATATTTACTCTTTTCCGACTTTCGTATTGATGTCACCAATCGTATATTGTATATCTGTATTTTGCCTTATCTTCATTGGGCGCATATATATTAATGATACTTATCTTCCTATACTTTCCTTTTACTCTCAACTAACATATTCTGTCTGATAATGGTTGAAAATCTACAACTGCTTTATTTACTTTCTCAGACACCATAACTCCCACTTCAATATATCATCATTTTCAGCATATTCTACCGATTATGGTGTAGCCTCCCTTATATATTCATTCTTCATATCTGCCCACGATTGTGTAAAATTCGCTTTTCTGTTCAATAGTGTACCGGCTTGTTTCCTTATGTCATAGTCCCATCTTAAATTTTGACCTCTTGACGCCTCTTGGATACCACAGTGTAATTCTACTGGACTACCTGTTGTCAATTCTTCTAGCTAAATCTCCCGTCCACTGCCATTTTAAAGATTTAATTCTATGGATTACATCAATAACCTTGGTTTTCTGTCTGATCCATTCTATTGACCGTTGAGTGACTTTGAGTTTCGATATTATCCCTTTTTTTGTCATAATTGCTAGTATACACTAATCGAATGTTTTTTTCTTCAGCATTCATCATCATTTTGGCTTTACAACCCTGTGTGGGTCCTAGCCTCCCCAAGAATTTTTCTCCAGTCGTCCCTATCCATCGCCTTCCTCCGCCAAGCACGTATTTCCATATTTCTCATGTCTTCATCGATGTTATCGAGGAATCTTGTTCTGGGTCTTCCTCTTCTTCTTTGACCAATAGGTCTATCAAGGAGCGTTTTTCTAGCTGGGTCGGTTTGCTCCATCCGCATTACATGGCCTACCCACCTCAGACGTCCTATCTTTATGTGTTTTACGATATCTGGTTCCTGGTATATCCTATAGAGTTCGAAGTTGTATCGTCTTCTCCAGACACCATTTTCATTTACCGCTCCATAGATGCGCCTTAGTATTTTTCTTTCGAAACATCCTAACATGTTTTCATTGCTTTTTGTTAAAGTCCAGGTTTCTGAACCATATGTTAGGACTGGGCGTATTATGGTTTTGTAGAGTTTTACTTTTGTATTTCTTGATATAACTGTAGATTTCTTCAGCAGATTTTGTATTTCTTCAGCATTGGCATCTTCGATTTGAATATAACTGCATTTCTACCAAAAGATGTCCAAGCTAGTTTCATTCTTTTGTTGATTTCTGGAACTAAGGAGCCATATTTATGTATTAATTATTGTCCCAGGTATACATACTCGTCTACTGTCTCGAGTGCAGTGTTTATTATTAAATCTTGGACATCCACTAGCTCGTTGATTATGGTTTTTGTTTTTGTCAAGTTCATTTTTGAGATGTGATAGCTCAAAGATACATAGATCGGAATGTGGAGGTACATGTTTGTTACGTTGATTTTTAAAACAAATTTGAAAAAGTGAGACATGAAATAAAAAATTAGTCCAAATTCCAAAGAGAAAAAAGTATATGATAATAGGGTACAAAAGAAGAGACATTTCTGGTATCATCAGTTTTGTTTTACCTATTTTTTTTTTAAATATCTTTAAAGTACGAACTAAAACAGATCGAGTTCTTAAGAAATAAATATAACCTATACGGAAACGGATACTAAATCTTTTATACCAATAAAAAGAATTTAACCGAAGGTTGCGAAAAGAATTATCTAGTTGTACTACAATAGCATAACAATTGGGAATATTTAGTCAATTGTGTTCTTATTATTCATTAAATGGTATGTCTTAGTGAATATCTACAGAGTTATACCTGTAGTAGTTTATATAAAAACAAAATATAAATGCGAACATTGTGGTGTTTTTTTTTATGTTTAGAACACTTATCTGGTATATGTAAGGACTCAAAATAAGTTAGTTTATCTTTGTAAGGCGTTTTTTAGTAGTTTACTACTACTTTTATCTATTTAAATATTATAAAATTAAAAAGTATGTTTGCAATTTTATAATTCTTCTATCCTTATATTAATAATATTATAAATTAGTATTCATAATTAATAAATACAAAGAAGAATGCAAATACAAGGTGGTCCAGAATTATGTACATTAATTTCTAGAGCTCATAGTACGTCCAAAAATAAGGGTACTTCTTTATGTACACTTTTTTATAAAACTGAATAATAAGGGAGATACAACCCTTTAAAGGGGTGAATTGAAATTCGTATTTTTTCACATATCTTCCAAACGGTTTTGAATACGGAGTTCATATTTTGGAAGTGATTATAAGACATTAGGATAATTAATTTCATGTCACCACCTACCACATCCCATATTAATACAGGGTAGTTTTGGAGGGTAAGTGGGGGTTATTGCGTCACATGTTTTTTAATTTTTACATATTTTAAAAAAATATTTGAAAAATTGTTTCCTTAGACTTTTCTACGCAAAAAAGGTGCTCTTGTAATATTTCTATAGATATCACCGTTTTCGATTTACTTAAACTCGAAGGTATACATGTATTTTATTGTAATCGTTACATTTCTTAATATTCATCAAGTATGCTTTGGAATTGACACTTGTGTTAGCAACAACACTTTAATCTCGAGTAGTCTATGAATTGTCAGTGACGTTTAATAACAATTAAATTATTTTATCTACACTTTTATTGTACTCAACCGTG
This sequence comes from Diabrotica undecimpunctata, assembly GCF_040954645.1. Classification (NCBI taxonomy): domain Eukaryota; kingdom Metazoa; phylum Arthropoda; class Insecta; order Coleoptera; family Chrysomelidae; genus Diabrotica; species Diabrotica undecimpunctata. The sequence goes on from NC_092804.1 coordinate 7,298,588, forward strand.
AAATTTGTTTAACACGTCTCTTTTGCTATATTTTTAAATTTGTTTGCCCGCAATATGGCACACTATTCAAATTCTGAGATGAGAGACATACTTTTAGTATTAGGGAAATGTTTGGGAAATGCTGCTGCCGCTGTAAGACGCTACAGAGAAAAGTATCCGAACAGAAATATTCCCAATGCCAGGACTTTTGTAAGTACTGAACGACGACTGAGAGAAACCGGTTGTCTTCAAAGAAGGAATACAGATGCTGGTCGTCGTAGAGAAGCAAGAAATGTCCGCGTTGAACAGCAAATATTGGATGCTGTAATAAATGGCCTCACAATAAGTACACGCAGGTTAGGATTAATAACGAATATTTCCCATCAAAGTGTTTTAAGAGATCTGCACGAAGAGCAATTACATCCTTACCACTATCGACAGGTGCAGGAATTGTTACCTGACGATATGCCACTAAGAGTTGATTTTTGTGAAGTATTGCAAAATAAAGTTCAAACTGCACCAAATTTTTTAAGCAACATTCTGTTTACAGACGAGGCCACATTTACAAGACAAGGTATGTTCAATTCTAGAAATATGCACTTCTGGGCTGAAGAAAATCTAAGGGCTACAATGGAAACTCACTTCCAACACACGTTCAAGATAAACGTTTGGGCAGCTACTTTAGGAAATAGTTTCATAGGATACCACATCTTTCCCGGAAATTTAAATGGTAACATGTATTAGAATTTTCTAGACAATATTTTACATGATATTTTGGAAGATATTCTATTTCAAATACGAAGAAACATGTTTTTCATGCATGATGGTGCTACACCACATTACACAAGAATTTGTAGAAGGTGGTTACATGAACATTTCCCTGATAGGTGGATAGGCCGGGGTGCGGATGCACCGATTCATTGGCCTGCTCGTAGTTGTGATCTTAATCCAATGGACTTTGCAGTATGGAGTTATTTGAAATCAAAAGTGTATAACACTCCAATTAATACAGTAAATGAGTTAAGAGACAAAATTGAACAAGTATGTACCGATTTACAAAACGATCCAGTAACATTAAATGGATTAATGCGTTCCCTAAATAAAAGAATTAGATTATGTATTCAACAAAATGGAGGACATTTTGAACAGTTGTTGTGAAATATTATTTTCGCCATTAATTAAATGTTAAGTATTAATTAAGTTTTCCATTAATTTGTAATATTATTGCTAACACAAGTGTCAATTCCAAAGCATACTTGATGAATATTAAGAAATGCAACGATTACAATAAAATACATGTATACCTTCGAGTTTAAATAAATCGAGAACGGTGATATCTATCGAAATATTACAAGAGCACCTTTTTTGCGTAGAAAAGTCTAAGGAAACAATTTTTAAAATATTCTTTTAAAATATGTAAAAATTAAAAAACATGTGACGCAATAACCCCCACTTACCCTCCAAAACTACCCTGTATTAATATAGGATGTGGTAGGTGGTAACATAAAATTAATTATCCTAATGTCTTATAATCACTCCCAAAATATGAACTCCGTATTCAAAACCGTTTGGAAGATATTTGAAAAAATAAGAATTTCAATTCACCCCTTTAAAGGGTTGTATCTCCCTTAATATTCAGTTTTATAAAAAAGTGTACATAAAGAAGTACCCTTATTTTTGGACGTACTATGAGCTCTAGAAATTAATGTACATAATTCTGGACCACCTTGTATATTAGATGGATTGCGCGACCCGACGATTTAATCCTCTAAAAAAGTTTTTTTTCGTAATATGTATCTGATAATTTTATTCAGTATTTAATATTGATTTAATATTTATTTTACTGGAATATTAAATTTAAACCGAGCATAGGTCGTCGCAACATTTTTACCATTTTAATTTTACGACTAAACTGGTTACTGAATTTATAAAATATTTTATTATCGTAATGGCATTTTTTACTACAAGAGAATTTCAGCGACTAATAGTGAGAAAATCCATTATTGAATTTTTTTGTATTCTATTACTACTGAATATAAGATACTTATACTGATAAATTTAAATGGTTTTTTCTCATAAAAGCTAATAACTAAACAGGAAAATATGTAGATACAATTGTGCTACATAAGCATAAATGGATATTTTCTGTAAACTATAAATGACCACGTCAAATTCTATCAATTTTATTATATTATATAGTAGGTATTTTATATAAGTTATTCTAAGAATTTGTTTATACAGTAAAGCTTGTTTATACAGGAAAACCATTAAGCTGGAACAATACCCTGGCCCATAATAATAAAGGATGATATAAACCTTACGAAGACTGTTTAAGTGGAATATTGTATTTCCAAATCTCGAAATTTTTTCCCGACTCTGATCTTTGCTCTTGTTAATTGGATCGAGTAGTAAGGAAAGCAAAACATTGACTCTTAAGCCCAGGAAAAAGAGGAAGATTAGAAGGTGAGGCGAGGAACATCCAGCCTCGTTATTACATGTAACAATTATTTATTGGAACTTTTAAATGTTTTTAGGGGGAGTCTGTAACCCTTACAGAGCGAATAGGGGATGCTCTCACCAGTTTCGGCTGGCGAGTAGGTTTTTTTTACCCTATTACCAGATTCCAGTAAGATACTAAGAAAGTATCCATTGAATTCTGGCAGGCAGCGGTGGGGGAAATCGTTTTAGACATCTAATGTCATGGAGCAAGACACCCTGACATCTTTCGGCCGAGTATGACACTATATAGGCCAGAAGACTACAAGGTAGTGCTGGATTAACCGCGTTTCGGCTAAAACCTTAACCACACTTCCAGAGTAGTCACCTTAAAAAAAATAACTACATTATATTAAGGGAAACTTACCAACTAACCATACCAATTACCATAAATCAGAAAAAAAGTTTAAGAACTGCCTATTGCCAGAAGAAAACAAAAGATAGAAAATATTTTCGTGAGGTCATAAACTAATGTTGATAGCTACCGGATCTTGGCTTTCGAGAAAAAATGAACAAGATTTTAGATCCCTGGTTCAGTTTAATGCTCTTTTTTCCTGCTTCTTCTTTTTGATCGTTTGATCTCCCAGAGATCAAACAGTGCACTTCTCTTCATTCTCTCTCTCCTCTCATCATTATTTTTACCATATTTCTTTCATCCAGCCGAAAACCTATTCGCCTCTTGAAGTCTTCCCTCTCATTTAGTCATCTCTGGCAGTTAAAAAGGTGGGCCAGAGCGTCTGGCACTCCACAAACAGTACAATCCGCCGAGGCAGATTTACTATCCTATTTGTGAAGGTATCAAAACTACCATGTCTGGTCAGAAACTGCATTAGGCAGTACTCTAGTTTTCTTACTTACATTCCCACTACGGCCTCAGGTCGGAAATCTACGACAAGAGAAGAACTGAAAAATAATCTCACCAATTACACCTGATAAATGGGACATGTATTTTGAAAGACATTTTTAGGAAGACACAACAGACTTCAAAGATAACAAAAAAAAGTCTTAAGACAAATATTCTAGCCTGACCTATATGAATAACAACTAAATATTTCCTACTATTCATTAAGATTTACATTTATTTTAAGTAACTACATCATTTTTAAGTATGAATAAACTTATTTAGAATTATGGTAACAATAAATGACCAAGTGGTGTTCAAAATTTTCTAACAAAAACTTGTGGCTTCTGTCTGAGTACATATATTTATATATGGAAAAACTTCGTTCAACATCAACTGATGTAACGGGAGCATTTTTCAAACTAACCAAAACATTTGGTTCTAAATTAATTGTTTCCGAAATATTTCCAGCTAGAACACTGACTACTTCAGAAAGAATATGGTAACCTTTATGTTTTTCCATAGTAGCTTCAAATTTTTTTAAAATATCTTTTCCAATATTACCTCTAACGTTCCGACAACATGACGCAAATTCTTTTATTAATGCTGTACTTTCGAACAATGACAGTTTTGGTGATTCTAACTGAGTAATTGTTTTTTGAACAAAACTAAAATTTGATTTTATAAATGAAAGTTCTTGTTGAAGCAAGTTACTCTGAAAAGTTTGTTTAGAATCCAAAAGAGATTGGGAACTTTCATCTGTTAACGTATCAATTATGTTCTTTATTTTAACAAAATGATCTGCATAAAAATTAGCTGCTTCTAACCATGTTCCCCATCACGTTAAAATAGGTTGTGGTGGAAGAGGAATGTTAGGTAGCATTTCTTTATAAAGTTGAATTCTTATAGGAGATTTAAGAAATACTTTTTTGACACTGGATATCATGGTATTTACAAGAGGAAACTTTTGTCGTATTTCCTCTGCAACTCTGTTTAATCCATGCGTTACACAAGTAACATGTATTAAATCTGGGAAAAAATATTTTTAAATTTTGTCCTGCTTTCACCATATAAGGAGCAGCATCCGATAAAATAAGCAGTAATTTATTAGAAGGAATAGTTGTCGGAAGAAAAAAAGTTGCTAATGTTTCTTGTATAAAACGCGAAATTGTTAAACCATTTGTTTTCTCAAGTTGCTGGCATGAAATAAGATGAGATTTTGGTAAGGTATCTTCTTTAAGAACACCAATCAATAAATGAGCAATATACTTTCCTGAGGAATCAGTGGTTTCGTCTACAGATATGTAAAAATAATTATCTGCAATTTCTTCCTTAATATTAATTAACACCGACGAGTATAGCCCGTTCACATTATTTCTTCTTAGAGACCGATCACTTGGAACATTAAGTTTGCAATATTTTTTTAGAAACGAACTAAAATTCACATTTGCTAATTTTGAAAGCGGTATGTTTGCAGACACTAATGCGCGACACAAGTCTTCATTAAAAGTTTCTTGCTCATCTAATTTTTTTGAAGTAGATTGGAAACATTTAGCCATTGAAGTTTGATGTTTTCCTCCTATTTTTCCTTTTTTTGCAATGTGTGAAGCAGTTCTCACATGTTGGTCTATCTGAAAATTTCTTCTCACATGCTATCTATAAATAAAAATAAAAACCTTTATTTTAACCCAACCTTTAAAATATAAAAATATACAAGGTGTTTTTGGTTAATCAAATAACTGGTTTGGAAAAAAAAACACTCGCTAAGTGTTTTAAATGCAGTATTAATCCACAAATTAGTTTTTGTTACTAACCATTAGTACATCATATAACTTATTTTAAAATTCAACAAAAGTTTTTTTTTTTTGTTAATTCAATTACAATAAAAATAATTGTGTTTTAGAATAGCTGACTTCATAAAAAAAAGTAAAGGTGAAAAATTTTTCTAAATACACACCATTGTATTGTACCATGGACAATTTTTTCTCACTAAAGGAAGCTATTTTTCATTTAAAAACAACCTACGAGTATACCTACGTATATAACCTACTAAATTTCAAGTAAATACGTTTATTGGTTTTAAAGTTATTGTTGTTATTAACTAAAAGAATTTAATTTTTTTTTATTTTAACACCCTGTATCTCGAAAAGTAAATAAGTTTGACCCCTCATTAACTATATCGTTTTGTTCAATTTTTCGAGAAGTATCTACAGTCAAACGTTGTAAGTGTCATTTGGAAACACCCTGTATGTATGAAATATTAGATATTTAATAGAAAATATTAGATACTTACAATTTTGCCACAGACTGAACAGTAGATTTTTCCCATATCCATAGACAGCTCTTTATAAGGTTTAATCCAAGTTGAAGCGCTGGTTGTTTTAGGCATTATAAAATCACAATCTTCCTTTTTGTTACGCACAACGAGTGTTTACGCTTTGAATATCAAAACAAAAATGATTTACAAATCTGAGCATCAAATTAGAAATGTTTAGGTACCTAATTCAATAAACTGGGAGATTTTGGAAAATCCCTAAATTAGGAACAAAACTATTAGCCGTTTACCTGCTGTTAAGATACAATAAATTGTAGATAGATTTGGGGATTAGATCATAAAATGCATAGAGCGAACCCTTAGCGATTATCCAATAACTGAATGCCTCAGTGACCGAGACTTTCTAAGAATGTTGAGGGCTACTTAAATTGATCTTCTTTGAAATTGTAAATGTTTTGTACCTGTAGAGATTACGTACTTAGATCATTTCTTGATTAAAATTACTACAAAATTTTATACAAGAATTGAAATAAATTTGTATGTTTAAAAATTTTCAAATACAGTATAAAAATCTGAACTTTTATGCACTTTATGCAAACTTTTATACAAATATGCCAAAATATGAAATATTTGCATAAAATATGCACAATATGCAAAATATGCAATATGCATATTTGCCGAAGTCTAGTTATAGCTATATTTTTACTCTTTGTATTACAAATAAAAAATTCTTCTAATAACATTTAAGTTGTACCAGGAAACGTGTATCATTTAGAATATAAAGATACGATCATCACTTACCCGCTTCCCGAACAATCACAACGAAAACATACTCTGGCGACCTGCTTTCGATTAGACGATAATTTTAGACACGGAGTATGCAGTTAGCGGAATGGGAAACAAAAAAGTGTTTTAATTGATAGAGTTGTTTAACTAATATACTTAAAAGTCTATAAAAACAATTGTACAGGGTTGATTAAATTCGTATATTATCGAGGAGCTAATTACATTTATTTGTTAACGAATACCTACGCATTGTTGCGTGGCGTTTTAATTGTCACTTGTAAAAGTTTAACATTAAGGGTGCTATATAATAATAAAAGTTGCCTAAGCTATACACAAAATGTCGGAGAGAACAATCAAATTGTAGGTGCTTATCATCAATTAGCATATATTTGTTCCCTGCCGAACGTAGTCCTCCAGTAAACTTCCCCATTTATTTCCATCTTAAGCTTTTTGCATATTTATTTTGTTATACCTTTCTTCTTCTTAGGGTGCCTGTCCGTTCCGAACGTTGGCTATCATTCTGGCTATGATGACTTTGTTGGTTCCTATAAGAAATAGCTGTGTTGAGGTCTTTGTATACCATGCTCTCAGGTTAGCAAGCCAGGATATGGATATTCTTCTTTGTCCTGGCGGCCCTTTTCCTTCAATTTTACCTTGCAAAATGCATTGGAGTTGCTCATACCTGCCTTGATTTCTCATTATATGTCTTGACTTTGTCTGTTCATGGTATCTTCAAGATCCTTCTGTATTACCATAGATCAAAAGCCTGAAGTTTTGGTAGAGTTTCCGCCTTCAACGTCCACGTTTTTCCTCGGTACAGAAGCACCGAGTACACGTAACATTTAAGGAGCTTTATTTTTGTTTCTAGGGTTAGGCCATGGTTCTTAAACACATAGCTCATAGTCAAGAATGCACTTATTGCCTTCCGATGCGACATTTAATCACTTGGGTATTGTCCCACGACTCATTAATTATAATTCCCAAGTAGCTGTACTGTGAGGTGCGTTAAATTATCATTTGGTTCACATAAAGATTTGCTTCAGTTATGATTTCCTTGTTGATGATCACTAGCTCGGTTTTGCTGGTGTTTATATCCAGTCTATATGTTCTACTTGTTTACGTTATTTTGTTTATTTTATTAAGTTTTGCAGCCCCTCTATAATATTGGAAAACACTGTGGTATCATCTGCATACTGCAGTTTATTAAGCTTGACTCCATTTATTAAGATACCTTGATCAATATCTTTTAGAGCCTCTTCAAAAATGTGCTCCAAGTACAGATTAAATATCAGGGGTGAAATTATGCACCCTTGTCTTACTCCCCTTAAGATTTTGACCTGATCTGTTTATGCTACATCTATTTGGAGCACCGCTGATTGATTTCAATATAGGTTAGCTATTATTTTTAGGTCTCTTCGGTTAATCCCTGTCCTCTTCAGCACTTCCATTATTGGTTCATGCCTGACTCTATCGAAAGCCTTCAAAAAGTAGTCAATCAGGCATGCAAAAACATTACAGCTAACATCTTTACGTTTCTGAAACAATACCTGCACGTTAAATAAAGCTTTCCTAGTATCAACGGCATTCACAAATCCAAACTGATTGGGCCCAATTTGTTTCTCGCATTTCTCATAAATTCTTTTACGGATGACTTTTCCACACAAGGCTGAATATTTATATTTTTCCTGCCTTGTATATTTTATTAAATATTTAAGTTATTATTTGTATTTGTTCTGCATCTTATAGCTTCAACAGTTCTGAAAGAATTTCATCAAGCCCCAGTGCCTTTCTATCCTTCATTTGTCTGACAACTGCTGTTATTTCTTCTGGAAGGATTTCGGGACCTGAAATTTCTTCAATGGTGGATTTTTGTTTTGTTTGAAGATTGTGGAAAAGTTTCTCCAGGTATTCTTCCCATACTGTCTTTTCTCTTATTTTTCTTAATTATTGTGAGATTGGATCAGGACCTCCTCTATGTAAATCTTACTCTGTATACTAATCTGTAAAATTCTCGTCATTTTAAATTTCCCTAACCCTCGCATACATTCTGTTGATCAATTATTCCAAGTTTTATTAAGTTTTCACATAATCTTGATCATAAAGAATATATACCAATATATTGTACGCAATGTTTAGAACAGTAATTCCTCTGTAATGTCGGTATCTTTACTATCAGTATATATTTTAAATTATCATGGAGTTTTACACTTTATCATTTTTAAGTTTCCCTTAGTATCCAGTTTTAAGAGCATAGACCATAAAACATACATATCATACACATAACACCCTAGTGTTGTTGTAAAAGTCACTATATAATTATTATTTATATTGTGTCAACTATGGTATCGTAAAGTACTGTGTATAACGTATAAGTTACCGCGTATCTTATTAAACAGTGAGGGGCAAAATTATGGAATATATTTATTTATTCGAGAATAGGCGACTTTGTAGACCGTATCGAAATAAGTCGATATTTATTTTTAAATTCATCGTCAATATTATCAAGGCCTTTTATTCCTGATGGAATGTTTGTCGCTCTTACTTAGAGCTAGCAGATTAGCTTATTGCGGTGAATCACTCCACAATTATCTTGTGTATTCTCAGAGTTTGTTGTATGACTTGGCTTTCGTTACAATTTTCTTCCACTTATTTCGATTTGTCCAGTTTCTAACTTTCAGGATTATGTTATCACTCATGACCTGGTCCTTCTATCTCGCACTGAGTCTTCCCCTTGGTCATTCAGATTCTGACTTCCTTCTGGTGACTTTCTTAATCAGTAGGCCGTTTTTCCTTCTCTATGTGTCCCAGCCATCTCAATCTCTGCGCTTTACTAAGTCTAAATATATCTTCTTCCTTCATGCTGTCCCGTAGCTTATGGTTCATTTCTCTTCTCATTTCTCTGTTTTCCATTATTATTGGTCCCATAATTCTTCTGAGGATTTTCTTCATCTTTATTTATGAGCACATTAGCTCAGCTGCGTATGTAACTACTAGTCTGATTTATTAGTCCTTTATTAGCTAATGATATCTTCAGTATGTTTTGTTGCCAACTAGTATTCGTTCCGTTACTTTTTCACTTCTGTTATTTTTGTCATTCACAATTACTCCTAAATATTTAAATTGTTAAACTCTTTCAAAAGTTAGTGTAGTCCTTTATCTTGACTTCTCTTGTCTTATTATCTTTTCTTTTAGAATAGAGTAAAAAACTTTCTTTTTCCTTCGTTAATTTTTAGACCTTTTTCTCGTGCTGCATTTGCAGCATGGCTACTGCTTCTTTCAATATGTTCTTTTCCCGTCTCATAAGAACTATGTCATCTGCATATGCTGCTATTTGTGTTGAGGAATGGGCTCTACTTCCTTTAATTCCGCTGGTCTTGACTCTTCCTTTTACTGCTATGTTGAACAGTGTATTTGGCAGGGAATCGCCTTGTCGCGGTCCTGTTGGTTAATGCAATTGAGTTTGTGCTACCTTTTTCTATTGTTGTTTTAGCTCGACATCCATCCATAGTCATTTTTATTAATCTGATTAGCTTTGTCGGTATATCTTGATTTTTCATTTTATTTAATAATTTATTTCTTCCAATAAAGTCAAAGACCTTTCTGAAGTCTACGAAAACAGTGTGTAGTTCTATGTTTTGTTCGTGGCATTTCTAGATTTTTTGTGTAACTATATGGATCGCAGTTGTGGTGGATCTGCCTTACGTAAATCCTTGCTGGTAGTTCCTAATTTTTTCTCTGTGAATTAAGTGAGTTTTTGTCTGATGAAAGATGTTAGAATTTTGTATGTTGTAATCAGTAAAGATATTCCTTTATAGTTGTTACAGTTTGTTACTTCTTCTTTCTTAAATATTGGTATGATTCTAATTTCTTTCCAATCCTGGGGTATTTCTTCTGTTTCTTTCAGGTTCTAGATGCTGTAGATGATTTGAAATTTCATCTGGGCGATTTGTTTTTTTCATTAGGGCTTTCTTTGCATCTAGATAGTTCTGTGAAGTGTATTTCCCATGATCCATTGTCAATTATAACCACTGGTGTGCATTTTCTATGTTGAGCTTTGTTATCCAAAGAGTTTACTGCTGTTGTTACTATTCTCTTCTATGTCCTTTAACAGCTCTTCCATCCACAGCCTTTTTTGTTTTTGCAACATTGGACTGCTACTTTATTTTTTCCTTTGTATTCATTTCGATGATGTTTGTCTATAATTGGTATCCATTTATTTATTTATATATTTCTTCTTCTTCTTCTTCTTCTGCTTTTTATAAAGACATGACTCTGTCTGTTTTTCAATGTGCCTCCAGTAAGTTATCATTCCATTATTTACGTGGTCTTCCTAATAATCGTCTTCCTATTGGGGAACCGTCTCTTGCCGTCTTTACTACTCTATTTGTTGTCATGTTGTCATTCGGCTTATATAATTGTCCCATTCTACCCTTATATTTCTTACAAAGTTCTTGATCTTCTCCACCTTGCATCTACGTCGTGTATCTGTACTTCTAGATCTATCCCATAGTGTTTTACCATCAATTAGTGTTTTCAACTCTGCTGTTTTTAACATCCTTTTTGTCCTCTCTGTGTCAGGTCTTGTTTCTGCCGCATATGTCATTATTGGTCTGCCTACGTTTGCTCTATTTGCTTGATCTTCCACTTCAGTTTCTAGCTTTCCGTAACTTCTTCTTCTCATAGCGCCGTCTCCTTTCGAAGGTTGGCGATTCAAATGGTAATTGAAGTTTTGAAAACTGCTGCGTGAAAGATTTCTGTGGATGAGCGGTTGAATCATCTCCTCAGGTCTTTCAGCCACGAGTTCTGGCGTCTTTCTACTGATCTTTTACCCTATACTATTCATTCCAGTATAACTTGAAGTAATTTATATTCGCCACTCAACACATGACCCAAGTTTTGCATTTTCCTCTCTTTGATCATTCTTAGTAATTCTTTTTGTTTACACATGCGACGAAGTACCTCAACATTAGTCATTCTTTGTACCCATGAAATTCTCAACATTCGTTTGTATATATACATCTCAAAAACATCTATTCTTTTTTCTATTTCAGAGTCCATTGTTCAACTTTCACAGCCATACTTTCACAGTGATTGGCAAGGTTAACAACCTACCAATTGTAAAAACAAATACTGCTCAAAGAAACAATTTATATATTTCTATATTTATTCCTTGCTTGGTTTTTCGGTTTAATTTTAATTTTGTATTTCCTATTGAATCATTATTTGCTTCTTTTTATTTCTCTCTGTCCTAGCACCTCTTCATCTAAATTCAAAATGGATTCTTTTACATTTTTCCATATTTCCTCTGTGTTATTTGTTTCTGTGGGATTTGCCTTTAGAAGAGTCTCATATTGTTTTCTGTACTCTAAACTTCTTCAGATAACATCTTCTTTTGTTTTATCTTATTCCTTCTGTTTTAGTTACCTTAATTTTAATTTCTGACGTCATTTATTATTATTTTTCATTTTTTGATATAAGTATGTTATATAGCTGATTGCCATCCATCCAAATCACATTAAAATTACATTAAAATGGAAAATTTTTATTTTTTAGTTAAGAAAAAGTAGTTTTTGTTTAAATAAATCACAAATTCTTCCAGAAATTGTAATATTAGGTCTTTATTCCATATATAACGTAATGACAGTACAATTTATCAAAATATTTCGCAATTGCATAAATACCAACGAAAAATACAGCCACAAGCCGAATTAATAAATTGAGGAAGTACTTAATGAGACTACCTTCAGTCTATTAAGGAATCAAGGCAATTGTTGAGATATAAATATTAACGTTTTACTTTTGAAGAAACGTGTGTGGGTAACTGCACTTCCCTGAAGATTTTTTAACCTATTTTATGGGAGAAAATAAAAAATTGTGAGAAAAATTCGAAACCTGTATAAAGATATAAATCAGTCCGCTATAGAGGACGAGGTTGCAGTTTTCTTGAATCAAAAATACAATAAAAATCATATTTGGGACAAATAATGTGAAATACATTATGCAGAATTTTACAGAGAATTATAAAAGAAAGAGTTAAATGAAGAAATCTTATACACCAGACATCACGGCTTAGATATAAGAACTTCATTGGAATGGTAATGGTAAAACTTACGAATACGAGTTAACATTGTCCCGATTTGAAGATATAAATGTGCCTAATCGATCTATTTGTCTAAAGTTGGTTTTATATCCAAGTTCAGATATAAGCCTTATGCTTTTTTTCTCTTTACATTGTGATTTTCACCCAGAATTTCTCTTTAAATCATCAGCCCACCTCATCTATTGGCTTTTTAATTTACAGGATTTCCAGTTGGTTTTATATCCAAGTTCAGATATAAGCCTTATGCTTTTTTTCTCTTTACATTGTGATTTTCACCCAGAATTTCTCTTTAAATCATCAGCCCACCTCATCTATTGGCTTTTTAATTTACAGGATTTCCAGTTAAGCAATATTTTTCCATCTATCGTCCTTCTGCCAGATGGTATAGCCTGCAAATGTACGCTGTATGCCTGTTACTTTTTCTAACATCTATTAACTTCTTAATATTCATCCACTCGTTATGTTTCCTGTCTTTCAAGCTTATTGTTAACAGTCGTCCTTTCATCGCTCTCTGGGTGTTTACCAGATTTTACCTTGTCATTGTTGATATTTTATATCCGTATATCATCACTTTCTTTGTTGAGTTTTATGATTTGTCTTAAGAATTTATAGCTTGAGACCTGTCCTTTTCTATCTTGTTGTTTTGTATTTCTATTGTGATATTCCTCTTCATTACTTTATATTAGGAAAACATCATCGGAATATTGTGGATGGTTAAGATATTATCAATTTATTATCATTCCTTCCTTTTGCGAATTTAGTTTCTTAAACACATCCTCTAGGACTTGGTTAAACAGCTTTGGTGATATTTAGAGCCGTGAGTTCATACATTCTAAGACCAGTGTAAAGACTTCGTGAGACCGTGAGATCACTAGGAAGACAGAATTCGTGGCTGAAAGACCTGAGGAGATGATTCGAGAGCTCATCTGCAGAAATAGGTCGTGCAGCAGTTTCCAAAACCACAACTACTATTTAGATCTCTCACCTTCAAAAGGAGTCACAGAATATGAAGAAGAAGAGGTCGTGCATCTTAATAGGTATTTTTGATTTCTAGTAAATGTTTTCAATAAGTTTAGTATATCTGTAGTCTAGTCTACTTTGTTAAGTACGCATTTTATTGTTTCACACTGTTAAAAGCGTTCTCAACATTATGGCTTAAACTGGAAGAGTATTGAAGAATTAATTTTAAGAATTTTAAAAACGTTTTAGAACGAGAAAACTTTGAAAAACGTCTACCTCAAGACAACGATTTATGCCAACCTACACAAGATTTACCAGAGTATGTCGTTTAAATTTAGTTCATAAATAATTTGTTTACTTTCAAAAATAATACTAATAAAATAAATGTTTCCCCATTTTTCTATTTATCGACACAATATCAATAAATATAAATAGTCACATAAAATAATAGAAATATGGACCAGCTTTGTCCTGATATAATACCAGAATATAGTTTACCTGGGTATAGTTTTCGATGAAAATGGAAAAGAGAAATGGCAGAATAGCAAAAGGGAATAAAAAATTAGACAAGGTAAACTCAGAATATATAAAACAGTAATTCGACCCACAGTAACATATGCCGGTGAGACATAAAATGGACGATGGACATTAAATAAGAAGAAAGAGGATACTCTGGAAAGATGGGAAAGGAAAATATTGAGACGCATATTCGGAGGACGGAAGACAGTAGACAGGGGATGGTTGGTCGAAGAGGTAGACCCAGAACGAGGTGGATTAGTAAAGTCGAGGAAGACCTTAAACACGTGAAGGTGAGGGACTGGAAAAGAAAAGCACAAAATAGAAGCGAATGGAGAAATATTGTCCACCAGGTCCTTCAGAGCAGTTAAGAATGTTGTATATACATATTTAAGTTAAAGTTTTGTTTAAAATAATTGTAATTAGAAAAAAATGTCCTAGACATTAACGGCCTGTTGTGCGTAAAAATAAATAAAGTTTACAAGTAAAACAAGAAAAGCAGTTAAAAGTCCAAAAAAGCTGTATATACCGTATATACCGTTTTATTAAGAGATACTATCTTCTCTTCTGTGCTTTCCGTAGTATTATCGATTTCTTTGAATTTTCTATTTATTGTTTTGCTGACTATTTATTTTACTTCACTACATTTTAGTTTTCTCATGTCATGTTTTTCCGCGTGTTTTCTTTAACTTGGTTCTATACACGCCCACTAAAGGATTGTGGTCAGATTGAATGGCAGCCCCCTGGTGATTAGCCCCATTTAACACTGTTGAAACTATTTCGATATCATTTGTTAACAAGTATATAGTCTATTTGGTTTCTTATAATAACGTCTTCTCCGTTGGTGGTAGTTTGTAAAATGTGTTTAGCACGATTAAGTCATGTTCAGCTGCAAAGATACTCAACGTTGGAGAGGACCAACGAAGGAAAACAGAGATAAATATTCAATATGTAAGACTAATGTAAGAAAACAAGGCATCAAATTTAATATCGGATTATATATAGAACGTATGATAAAATGGCATTCTTAAACATATTGAGTTTAATGTAAATTAATGACTACCTCCAATAAAATATGTTTTTGATAATAAACCGTTTTTTTTTTCATGGCACCTGCCACGATCCCTATTTAAGACACTCAAAAAAACACAAAAAAATTAACAAAATGACAATTTTTAAATTGTATTCAATAAACTATATATTTTTTTAGACAAAACGGCAAACTTTTACTAAAAACACAATAAAAAAAACAAAAGTTAGCAGGGAATAGCTTAAACACCACGCTGAAACTAACGATACAAATTTTAACCAAATTGAGTCAAACGAAAGGCACCAGAATATAATATACCGGCGTTTCTTTGCTTCATTAACTTAAAAAAAGCTTTTGACAAGATAGCAAGAGAAAAATCGCCGTTGAGTGATGAGCAATGAAAAGATAAAGTGACAATAAAACATAAAAACACAATCCGAGAAAACAGAAAGAGCAAAATTGCTTGATAAAATAATAGAATAAGAATTAACCATCATTAGGAACCACCATGTTTTAGTTTTGGCAGATTTGTCTACATATTTGCACCTACAAATCCAATTCCTGATTCCATTGTAGTATCTCATACTGACCCTACCAATTTATTTTTTTTTATTCACTAACAAAATATGTTCTGAATTCCTGAAACGTAAATATATTTTGCTGACCCTAGAGATTCAACTGAATAAAAATAATATATTTATAATTCATCATAGCGCCTTTTTTTAATTCATTTTAAATGCCCTTTCTTACAAAACCTTGGACAGTTCGAAAATCAGTGGACAAATTACAACGAAATGATCATGACATTAGTTAATACCAGATCTTATAAATAAAAAAAGCTAAAATATAAACTTACTTTTAAAAATTAAACTTGATAATGCACTACCACAATAATTAATCCGGGAAACACTTGACGGCTTATGAATAAGAAACGTCTTTAGTGACTGCCATCCAACTCCAGTGGGCCACCTTATTAATTGATGGTGTGCATTCGCAAAGATAAACAAAATTTACATTTTCATAAACACTTACCGGTTTTTAGAGGACGCTGGACGCGAAAAATGGAGGGTAATAAACGAATTTAAAAATGTAATTAAAAAATATGAGAAGTAATTGGTATATTTTGTATTTTTTAGAAATAAATATTTTATAAAAATAAATTTGAGTAACTTTTACATATATAACTTTTTTATCCTTTACCATATTATCAGGTATGTGGTATGTGGTAAATGTAATGAGTTTTCGTTTCCACCAATTTGGGTTTTCTAAATTGATTTTTGTTGCGTAATAACCTTTTACTTAAATATTTTTTCTAAGAATAAATTCCAAACTTTATAAATATTTTTTTTTGGTATTTTGATTTTTAGAAGTCGTTTTAAAAAAGGATTTTTTAAACGCCGTTTGTTCCTGCGGTATTTGATAATGTGGGTAAATATGTTTTTGATGGTATGCAACAATATTTTATTGGATCTGGACCTTTTGGTCTATGTTCAGTTTACCATAGAATTTTTAAAATGTGTAGATTACTCTAATATTGTAACTGCCCACATAAGGTGAGGTATGTCAGATGTCACTTTAACATTTCCGTTAAGACCAGGAGCCATTCTGTCCCCTGCCGTTGCCCGCAATGTAAAATCGAAACAATTTTTAAAATCGGTAAGATAGTTTCGAAACAAATTCAGATTTCTGCTTTAATCTGAACCTTGTATAAATGCAAGGTATAACAGACGTCGATAAAGATGTTAATAGAGACATGGGGAATCTAAAATTTGCATTCCACGACATGTCTATCAACTAAGCAGAAATCCCATATAAATGCAAGGTATAGAAGGTTCAGATTAAAGCAGAAATCTGAATTTGTTTCGAAACTATTTTACCGATTTTTCTATCAGATGTCGCTATTGCGTCCATAACGAAGCCATTTTATTGTTGCTTCCTAAAAGACAGAAAAGATTATTTTTCACGTTAAGAACGGCTATGAATAACTGTTCTGATGAGACTTATTAAGTCGAAATACGTATCAACAGATACATAGACGCTTTGAACGTGAAATCAAATCTTTGCTGTCTTTTTCATTTTATTCGGATCTACTCTGTATGAGTACAAGAAACAAATTCGTTATGGATTTCTGCTTAGTTGATAGACATGTCGTGGAATGCAAATTTTAGATTCCCCATGTCTCTATTAACATGTTTATCAACGTCTGTTATACCTTGCATTTATAGAAGGTTCAGATTAAAGCAGAAATCTGAATTTGTTTCGAAACTATCTTACCGATTTTTCTATCAGATGTCGCTATTGCGTCGATAACGAAGCCATTTTATTGTTGCTTCCTAAAAGACAGAGAAGATTATTTTTCACGTTAAGAACGGCTATGAATAACTGTTCTGATGAGACTTATTAAGTCGAAATACGTATCAACAGATACATAGACGCTTTGAACGTGAAATCAAATCTTTGCTGTCTTTTTCATTCAATTTTTAAAATGTTTGTCTTTTGTCTAGTGTTAGTTTTTGTATGAATATATTTAATGTTTATAACATTCATTGATGTGCTAAATAACCAACAATTTTTGGCGAAGTAAGTCTAAAACGAGTTATAATTTTTTTATTTATCAACTTAGAGCTTCTTCGAAGAGCTTCTTTACTTTTCTCACACTCGAAAAAACGTTTCTTGACTTATTTCATCCTCTGGGAACTCGCATTTCGCGAATGGTTCCTATGGCGTTATAACCACGAAATTTTAAAAATCAAAATAAAAATTCCGTTCCAAAAAACAAATTATCCATATAAATATTGTATCTTAGATTGCTTTTCTCGGCTGGCAGATCGTCTAATAGTAATAACAAAGGACTAGTAGCTTTTCCAAATAGTTTTTCATAGCCATTATTTGATTTTGAATTTTTTCCTTGGTATAAGTCAAAGTTAACCAAATGCCCATTTTTTGTGTTGACACACCGAGCTTGCAGCTATGTCTGCCAAAGCATTTTATGATACTTTCATCGTAAGATAAATGTTCTTCCGGTACAAAATTTTCAACAAAACTTTTTTTAAGCATGTCTGTAAAAATCGATCTCTTTGCATGGCCTTGGACACTTTATAATTTTTCATATCGTCATTATAATCCCCATAATGTCACTTGGATGGTAGGGTGAGTTAACCAGTAATTGACCAATTAAGGAAATTTTTATAGTTAAACTCATATATATCCTTTTACTTTTTATTCTACACAAAACAAAAAATGCTGAAATGTTCATTTACAATGTAAGATCGTGTAGAAGCGTTGAAACTAAAACTAAAAAATTTTTTTTAATACAAAAAGTAGTACCTATATATATATATATATATATATATATATATATATATATATATATATATATATATATATATATATATATATATATATATATTGTAACGATTGGGGTTTATAGAAAATAATTTATAAGTTATATACTACATAATATTAGATATAAAAAAGTATTTGATTATTTTAAATAAGTTATATACTAGAGAATTTTATAAAAATATATTTATGTGAGGGCATTTTTAATAAATTAGCATATAATAATTGAAAAAAGTTGTATTTAATATTGTAAATATATATAAGTGAGCCATGTGCCTAGGCAACCAACTATACATACTCCAAGTGTCAAATTAAGAATCATAATTACGAATAAAAGTGGGTTATAATAATATATTGTTTGAAATGTGTATTTTATTAAATTAGAATGTTAAGTTACTAATTTAATTATATATTCTGATCTGAAAAGCCTAAATGTAAACAAAATTATTAATAGAAAAGAATGGAATTCTCTGGATCTCCGGAGATGGCCATGTTTGCGAAATGGTTTGTTCCAGAAAATTCAGACAAGTAGTTAATAGAACAAAATAGAACATGATATCTTACGAGATGGTTCTAGAAAACCAAAAAACATATAAATACCCGTGATTTGGATTCAAGATGGCAGTTTTTGGAAGTTTTGGAAGTTTTTAGTCAGAAGTCAAGCAGTTTATTATGAAAGTTAGTTGGAGTCAGTGAATCAAGTACAAATAGTCAAAATGTTTAATATAGTGAGTTAAATGAAGATTAAAAATTATGCATATAATTTAATGCACATTTATAATTATACACAAATAATTATTGAAGATAAAAAAAGGTATATTGGAAGAAATTAAATTATATTATGGTTGGAGATTAGTATAAATCAACTTATAATAATTGGATATTGGTATATTGAAAAGAAGAATAAATATAAATGCTGTTTGCTGGTTTGGTTGGTGGTGTATAGATGCTGGTGAAGAAAAATATATCTTAAATTGGTAGAAGCTGATAATTGAAAAAAGTAATTTCACAAAAAAACAAGGATAACTGAAGTACGAAGACATTCAGTGGTGATTAGAATCTATATACTTAGTGGAAAACAGTTCATTTAGGCATTCAGTGAAAGAAAGGTACAAAATTTTGTTAATATAATTTAGTTAGTGTCATAACAATTTCAATTTTGAAGATAGTTTGTTTAAATTTTAGATTGTCTATAGAATTTAATTAGTTTTATAAGAATATCAGTTTAAAGATAGTTTATTTTAAATTTACATTGGCTAGGTTAGATATATATATGTGTGTTTCATAATAGTTACAATAAAGATAATTTAAAAAAGTACTTACAAACTAATTCTTTGAGAACCGCGATAAAAACCCTATATATTATATTATTAAAAATACTCATTGCTCATCATTCAAACAAAAAACACATCATAACAATTTGGCGCCCAACGCGGTGGCTCTCTATTTAAAAGAATTAGTTTGGGAAGATAAGTGCTCTCATATAATTAAATTAATTATCAGTAGAAAGAAAAAATTATAGATTTTATTTTTAATTATATTTGAACAAGTAAAGTCTCAAAATGTCTCAAGGAAAGAAAGGTACAAGAAGCAAAAAGAATGAAGAAGATGTGGAAGTAGAAACACAACCTATACAAGAGGAGAGTTTAGTTCAAGTTCCACAAGATACTGCAGAAATGAATCCAGAAAGAGAGGAAAATGTCAATATGGCAGCTTTGATGTCATTAATGATGCAGATGAACAAGACAATGGAAGAGAATTCAAAAGAAATCAAAGAAGACATGAAAAAAATGGAACAGAAAATGGAAGAGAATACGAAAAAAATGGAAGAGAATTCAAAAGAAATCAAAGAAGACATAAAAAAATTGGAAGAGAATTCAAAAGAAGTCAAAGAAGACATGAAAAAAATGGAACAAAAAATGGAAGAGAATTATAGAAAATTAGAAAAGAAAATAGAAGATAATAATAATAAAATTGTAAAACAAATGGATAAAAAACTTGAAGCTGCAGAGAAAAAAGTAGCAAATGAAATAAAAAGTATACGGAATGACTACAAGAAAAGGATAGACAATGAGAGGACAGAAGTAAAGAGGATTATTCAAGATAATAAGATAGATATAGAACAGAAAATAGAGTTACAGAAATGTAACTTAGAAGTAAAAATTAACGAAGACAGGAGAAACACAGAAGAAAAATTAGACGATATACAACAAAATATTCAAATAAATTGTAATCAAATAAGAAATGTGGAACAGAGAATAGATGATATTTCACAAATGAGAGACATAGGGAGACCTTACTTAAATTTAACAAATGAGACTGGGATTAAATTATCTGGTAATATAAAAAATTTGCATCCTAGAGTATACATAAATAGTTTAAAACATAAATTAAGATTGGTGAATAATATTAATGATATTAAAGATTATATTAGAATGACATTAAATGACAATGCAGCAACTTGGTTTGCTAGTATTGAGAATGATTTAGATAATTTTCAAACATTTGAAAATAAATTTTTAAATTATTATTGGGGTGAATTAGAGCAAGCCAAGTTTAGAGAAATTCTATATTTTGGAAAGTATAATCAAAATTTAAAATCAAATATGGTAGATTATGCATTGAAATTGATAACAGTTGCAAAATATTTAGAACCACCACTTAGAGAGGATGAAACAGTCTTAAATGTATCTAGACATTTTGATGCTGATGTTGTGCAAACCGTAACTGTACAAAATATTCAAACAATAGATAGTTTTATTAATTTTATTCAAAGAATACAAAGAGGCAATATGACAAGTAATAATAACAACAGAAAAAACAATAATAACTTTCAATATAATAAAAATGATATTCAACAATATAGACAATCATATAACATTAATACTAGGTATGGTAATAATTTACAAAATTTTAATAATAATAACAGTAATCCAAATAGACAGAACTTTAATAATAATACTAGTTATAATAGACAAAATTTTAATAATAATACTAATTATAATAGACAACATTTTAATGACAGTACTAATAATAATAGACAAGATTTTAATAATAGAAGAAATACAGAGCGACCTAACTATAACAGACAGGTAAATTGTGTTCGAAGGAATAGAAGCTGCGAAGACAGGGAACAAAATAGTACAAGGCAGGAAAATGTGAGTAGAAGTCATAGTAGGGAAAGACATAGGACATCAGATCCAAGTGGTCAGATACAATCTGACAATTCTAATAATCAAAATTTTGTGCAGTAAACTTTCTGAATTACAAGTTAGGCCATTGCTATTATGAAAAACCTTCTGAATTTATTTCTTTAGATGAAGAGAAAATTATTGAATCTATTAATTTAATTTATATAAATGCTTTGGCCAAAAATAAAATGATTAAAATTATGATAGATACTGGTTCAGAAAGTACTTTAGTCTCGGAGAATTTTATTTTTAATACATTAAAACTATCAGATATAATAAAGATTCCAAAAATTAAAATTATTGGTGCAAATAATAAGAAGTTGGGTGAAATTGATAAACTAGCCAATTTTAAAATTAATATTCTTAATAAAGAAATTAATATGCAAGGATTTATTGTCAAGGATTTATGTGTTGATATATTAATGGGAAATGATGAATTGGAAAAGAAGAAAGTAAAGATAGATTTTGAAGAAAAAATGGTAACTTTTGAAGGGCAAATAATTAAATTTATGCAGAAAGATGAGGTGGAAGAAGGAATAAGAGTTGATAGGATATTATTAAAAGAAAATAATGATGTTTATGAAGAAGAAATGTATTTTGATGATAGGGAAATGTCCCAAAAGAATGTAAAGAATAATTATTGTAGTGAATATTTAAGGAATGGAAATTTTAAGCAGATGGATGCCTACGAGGCGGAGTGCGTAAAATTGGAAGCAAGGAATAATGAGTACATAATGAAGAATAATTTTATTTGTAAAGAAGAAGATGTGATAAAAGTTTTAAATTGCCCTGAAGAATATAAATCAATAGTCATTTCCATATTGCAGCAACACAAGGGACTTGTCAATAAAGAAAATAGAATTGCACAGAATTATATCCATAGTATAAGAGTTAAGGAGGAAAAAGATTTTAAAACAAAATCATACCCAATACCATATAAATACAGAGAAGAAGTAAACAAAACAATTAATAATATGTTAGAACATGGGATCATTGAGAAGGCAGACACACGTTTTATTAACCCCATAGTAGTAGTACGAAAAAGATCAGGTGAAATCAGGTTATGTTTGGATGCAAGGAATATTAACAAGATTACGGAAAAGCAATTTGAAGCACCAATGAGTATAGATGGAATATTAGGAAGAATTACAGGAATGTCATTTTTCACTAAAATCGATTTACAGCATAGTTTCTGGTTAATACCTCTAGAAAGAAAAAGTAGACAGTATACAGGATTTCAGATAGATGGAGTAGTATATCAATTCAAAGTAGTACCATTTGGACTTCAATCATCTTGCAGTGCTCTATGTAGATGTCTTCATGATATTCTGGATCAATATGAACATTTGGTAATTCACTACATTGATGATATATTAATTTTTTCTAAAACGGCTGAAGATCATGAGAAACACCTAAAAATTATAATAAATAGATTAGACAAAGTTGGACTAAAAATAAATCAAGAAAAATGTACATTTTTTCAAAAAGAAGTCATATATCTAGGTTATAAACTTAACACTAAGGGAATCGAAATGGATCCAGAACGGACACAAGTCATTCAGGAATATAAAACACCACACAATTTAAGAACTTTAAGAGGATTCATTGGAATAATTAATTATTATAAAAGGATGATACCAGATCTAAGTATAAAAGAAATTCCATTACTTGAACTACTGAGAAAAGGTGTAAAATGGAGATGGGATCAGAGAAGAGAACTAGCATTCCAAGAGATTAAAAACATTTTTCTGTCAAATTTGAAAATATACTATCCTGACTACACACAGCCATTCATATTAAGAACAGATGCATCAATAGAGAGATTATCAGGGGTATTATTACAAATACATGATGGGGTCGAATACCCAATACAATTCATTTCAAGAATTACAAAGCCACATGAAAAGGGTTACTCAGTTTCAGAATTAGAACTAGCAAGTATAATACACTGTGTCACAAAATTAAGATTTTATTTGTTGGGTAATGAATTTACTATAGAAACAGATCACCAAGCTTTAACGTCTATATTAAATAACAAATATGGAAACAGTAGAATACATCGGTGGAGTCTAATACTTAGTGAATACTGCTTTGAAATCAAATACATTTCTGGAAAATCCAATATAGTGGCAGATGCTTTATCAAGGTTAGAAAATACATCACAAAAAGGGCAGCGAACAATAAAAATTGGATTAAATCAATTAGTAGAAAGTACAGGATTATATTCTAAAGAAGAAATTATAAGAGATCAGATCAATTTGAGTGAAAAACAAAAAGTCCTTAGGAAAGATGGGGTATATTATAAAATAATAAATGGCATAGAAGTATATGTAATAACTAGAATTTTAGCAAAGAAAATATTGAAAAATTTACATAACAATTATATGCATATTGGTTCAAGAAAGCTATGGATGCTATTTAGGGACAATTATTTTGCAAAGAATGACATAAGTATAGCAAAAGAAATTACTACCCAATGCCCAATATGTCAACTAAACAAAGAAAAGAATTAAAAAAAAAAAAACTTACTGATAGATCCATTTCATAGATAGATGGTAGATTTCTTTGTTGTGAATAAATTTGACATCATACTTGTTGAATTTTGTACATATGGAAATTGTTTGGTACCCTAAAAATCATAATTTGGGGTTAGATACAGAATTATTGATTGTGTAAATGTCTTTATAAAAAGTGTAAAACTTACCAATTTATATTAATGAAAGTTATTTTGAATGGAAATAATTCCTAGATTTTGTCTATAAATAAACAGAACACCATATCTATTATATTTTTTATTAAGGTTATATTTTATTCTCTGATATCGCATCCATTGTTCCATTTGACATGACAGTTTGACCATAGAATAGACGAACTGTTCTCCGTTATTCTCTATTTTGACATAGACAGCGAACAGGGATGTATTTAACACATTTTAAATAAATAAAAAAAAAATTGATTTATTAAATTTAATAAGGTATGAGAAAATTAATATTTAAAAAAATAATATGTAAATTATTTATTTTAAATATTATTTTTGGGGTATTGTAACGATTGGGGTTTATAGAAAATAATTTATAAGTTATATACTACATAATATTAGATATAAAAAAGTATTTGATTATTTTAAATAAGTTATATACTAGAGAATTTTATAAAAATATATTTATGTGAGGGCATTTTTAATAAATTAGCATATAATAATTGAAAAAAGTTGTATTTAATATTGTAAATATATATAAGTGAGCCATGTGCCTAGGCAACCAACTATACATACTCCAAGTGTCAAATTAAGAATCATAATTACGAATAAAAGTGGGTTATAATAATATATTGTTTGAAATGTGTATTTTATTAAATTAGAATGTTAAGTTACTAATTTAATTATATATTCTGATCTGAAAAGCCTAAATGTAAACAAAATTATTAATAGAAAAGAATGGAATTCTCTGGATCTCCGGAGATGGCCATGTTTGCGAAATGGTTTGTTCCAGAAAATTCAGACAAGTAGTTAATAGAACAAAATAGAACATGATATCTTACGAGATGGTTCTAGAAAACCAAAAAACATATAAATACCCGTGATTTGGATTCAAGATGGCAGTTTTTGGAAGTTTTGGAAGTTTTTAGTCAGAAGTCAAGCAGTTTATTATGAAAGTTAGTTGGAGTCAGTGAATCAAGTACAAATAGTCAAAATGTTTAATATAGTGAGTTAAATGAAGATTAAAAATTATGCATATAATTTAATGCACATTTATAATTATACACAAATAATTATTGAAGATAAAAAAAGGTATATTGGAAGAAATTAAATTATATTATGGTTGGAGATTAGTATAAATCAACTTATAATAATTGGATATTGGTATATTGAAAAGAAGAATAAATATAAATGCTGTTTGCTGGTTTGGTTGGTGGTGTATAGATGCTGGTGAAGAAAAATATATCTTAAATTGGTAGAAGCTGATAATTGAAAAAAGTAATTTCACAAAAAAACAAGGATAACTGAAGTACGAAGACATTCAGTGGTGATTAGAATCTATATACTTAGTGGAAAACAGTTCATTTAGGCATTCAGTGAAAGAAAGGTACAAAATTTTGTTAATATAATTTAGTTAGTGTCATAACAATTTCAATTTTGAAGATAGTTTGTTTAAATTTTAGATTGTCTATAGAATTTAATTAGTTTTATAAGAATATCAGTTTAAAGATAGTTTATTTTAAATTTACATTGGCTAGGTTAGATATATATATGTGTGTTTCATAATAGTTACAATAAAGATAATTTAAAAAAGTACTTACAAACTAATTCTTTGAGAACCGCGATAAAAACCCTATATATTATATTATTAAAAATACTCATTGCTCATCATTCAAACAAAAAACACATCATAACAATATATATATATATATATATATATATATATATATATATATATATATATATATATATATATATATATATATATAAATTCGTATTCTTCCGGTTGTTGTCCACTTGACAACTAGTGTTTGACCATGTTTTCCCAGTAATTGATCCATACCAAACGATATAAATAAAACTTTAATTTGATACGTTAACATTGTATATTAGGTACTTACTTCTTGCTAGGTATTGCAGCGGAAAATTTGTACCTAATACGATTCTCAGTGCCTACAAGTTTTGGCTGCTCCAGCCTACATAAATGTTGAACTTTAGTGACTATGCTAATATCACCGTCAATATGCTTATAGGTTGACTTATCTTCGTCAATAGGACAAAGAGCTTGAACTTTAATTTCATCTCGACTAACTACGTTTAGAATAGTACACACGTAGTTGTGTGATATTTTTTCCCAGGAAAACTAACTAAATAAAATTCCCCGTCCTTTACTTGCATTTCTTTTTCAGCAATTTTGGCTAAGGGTTCCTCTTCTTTGTCACTCGTGAAATGTTCTGATATATCGTCAAGACTTGTTTCGCTTTCAGACCATTCTTCATCTCCCTCGCTTTCGGAATAATCTATTTTAGGTTTTTTGGTTTTTGTCTGAACTTTTTTCTGATTTTTAATATTTTTATTTACAGCTTTTTGCTGCTTTTCTTCATTTTTTCTTTTTTTTTATTATAGCTCTTTCTTTTTGTTCTTTTAATTCTTTTATTTTCAAGGTTTCTTTGTTTTCATGATACTCAAGTCACGTAGTAGCGTAGGGCAGCCTTTCCTTTTTCACAACTTGGTTTTTCTTTTCAGGTTACTCTTCTAGCCAAAAAATGTGGTCTAAGAAGAAAGTGCTAATTTTTTGGTGCTGTAAATTTTGATTAGGGCTAGACATCGATAGTCCTGGAGGCGTTGTCTCGTTCAACAGTACATTGCTATGGATAATAATGGTATCATTTTTCTGAGGTGTTTTAATGTTATTCCCTTCTTTTTCTGCATCTAGAACTTCACTTTCTTTTGTTTCTTTACATCTCATCTGTAACTTCCTCCATATTTTAAACAACTCCTTTGCTGATTCGTCACCTGTCCATTCACCCATTTTAGCACGTTTAAATTCTTTTCTTCTTTCCAACAGAATTCTTCTTTTTCTTCTGGTTCCTATCCGTTTCGGATATTGGAAATCATATTGGCAATCATGACCTTTCTCGCTGCGGCTCGAAATAACTCCGTTGAGGTTTTCTTAAACCATGTTCTTAAATTCCGCAGCCATGATATTCTCCTTCTACCGGGTCCTCGCTTACCTTTGACTTTACCTTGCAATATAGACTGCAGCAGGGAGTAACGGTGCTGATTTCTCATAACGTGTTCCAGATATTGCAATTTTATGCATTTGATCGTAAACACAATCTCTGGTTCCTTCTTTATTTTTTCTAGAACTTCCTTGTTCGTGATCCTTGCTGTCCATGATATTCTCAGCATTCTTCTATAAAGCCACATCTCAAATGCTTCAAGTTTTTTAATAGTGGTGTCTGTAAGCGTCCATGCCTCCGCCCCGTACAACAACACAGATAAAACATAGCATTCCGCCAACGGAATTAGTGATTAAAAATAAAGAAAATGTGGAATATTAAAGTCAGTATGTTTATTTCTACTTATATTATTTTCCTTGTTTTCCCCCAAAATTCTGGAAGAGTCTTGCATGCATTTGCCAAAGTCTATAGTATCTACATTATAGGGATATAATTCGCTTATGGCATTTTCTAATAGATGGGGAAAGGTTGCTTTGTTAACTGGCTTATTATAATCTGCTTTTCTCCAATTAAGAATAATTTTCCTCCAACTAGCTTTTAAGGGTGCTAATAACGAAACGTCTGCAGAATATGCGTTGCATTTGGGAAAAGTGAGTAAAGAAACATTCCATTTTCTGCGCAAAATTTGCTGAGATTATAGGTCAAATGAGATTTATGACCATCCAAGAAATAAAGTATATTGTATTTCACGTCTTTTTGTTTTATAAATAAAAGATGTGTGTTTGGCTTGACATCCAACCTTTTTTATACCTTCCTATAATTAATCAGGTATAAGTTAGGCGTAATGAAATAAAATAAAATATCTTACCAATGACCAGTAACCATAAGAGGATAAATTTGTCTCTCTGCTGAAATTTTAAAGAGAACTGTAATGCATTCTTTTTCTGAACCAGATTTGATTTCATACAAATTTTTCATCCCTTCTGGTCCTAAGACCAAACATGTTTTAGAATTTGTAGCAAAACCTAACTCATCAGAGTTAAATATTCTTGTGGGATCTTGTAAGATATCTTCGGCGTTTTCACTTGCAAGGTATTTGCGTATATCTTCATGCTACTGCCTGATACTGGTTTCAGAAACGATGTTGGCGCCTGAGGAATGCATTAAACTATTTATTTTCCGGTAAGCCATCTTTGAGAGGATTGGGAAGATCGATTAAAGCTTTTACTGTCACAGCATATCTCCAGCCAAAAAAAAAAAAAGATATTGACAATCTTTTGATGCAGATCTTTGGGGAAGAATGGAAGAACGATCAAACACTATATTGGTATCTTCGTATCGTTTCTAACAACGTCCCTGGAACAGAAGTGGCTGACCATGATGAAGAAAACTGTGACTGTCCAGAGGAAGATGTTGGGATGCACGTTTGAGTTTTGAATTTTATACATTTACCTTTTGATTTTATACTTTGAAGTCATAAAGGTATTGCTGTTTATATCAAATTTATTGTTTTGTAAGTACATTTTTTGACCTATACCTATCTACATGATCAATAAAAAGAGGATTAGTCCTCATAGAGTTTATTCAAAAGAAGTTTGATCTATACCGGTCGATCAAAACGCGTTTAGTCCATTGAATAAACTTATTTTTTATAAAACATCTAAATAATATTTTACTTTTATATTTATTTTATGTGTCCAGAACTAAGTACCATTCCTATTATTTACCTATCTATTATTAAAAAAAAAGAAATAGTTTTTTTGATTTTTTGAACATTTTTCTAGTTGTGACAAATCCTTTTTTGAACGCCACCTCCTCATATATTCGCAATCAGTTTGGAGTACCGACTAGTACTAGTACCGAGTAATATATGCGACTTTCCTCCAAGGCACTCATTGCACTGTTAATTTCTATTGTATCGAATGCATTGTGAAAGTCTATGAAATATAGGATCAACGGACGGTTGGATTCGATGGATTTTTCTATTTGTTATTATTCTTGTGAATAACTTGTAGAGGTGACTTAACAGATTTATGGGTCCATTTTTTTCGAGGACTGTTTAATCGCCCATTTTCTGTGTAATAAAATGATAAGTGCACTTGTAGGTGTTTAACTTTAGTGCACACATAAATTGAACGGGCGTGCATGATTTGGACGCTAAATTTAAAATTCGACACTGAAAAATAAAATTACCTGTTTCTGCATACATGATTTGGACGCTGGGTGTAATTGACATGTAAATGGAAAGTCAGGTAATAAAATTCTAGAGATTAAGCTTGATAAGGTTTATTTGTCACTTTCAAATAAATACGACATACATTTTACGAAATGGAATCGATCGATACAGTTAGTTTAATACTCATGTATCCTATTTCTAACGAACATATTTTTTTTTTCTACTCTTTGGATCTTTAAGTCCATTACTTTCACTATTACAGACACTATTAATTTTAATGTAAGTTTCAGTTTGAAAATTTTTTAAAACATCAATAAAATGGAAAATATTTGGATGAGCATGGTAAAAATTATCATTAAAACGCGAGTGGAACGATTCACAAGCATTAGTTGTTAATTGTAAACTCTCACTCATCGCAGCCCACATCTCCGACAGAAATGTTGCGTGGTCGCCAATGTAGTTGTCCAATAAGTAGTCGGAAAACTTTACAATTTTTGAATACTTTGGTTGAATAGCCTTAAAATCATATATGAAAGATTCTTCGACTTCTAAGGGAGGTAAAAATGGCAGCCCAAAAATATATTTCAGCCATTTAGATATTTCACTGTCTGCCAATTTATATTCCCGAATTAAGCCACAACCACCGATATTACGATACCAAGCTTGCATAAGATGAAAACGGCACCCTTTAATGTGCACATTTGGAAATTCAAAACACGCAGCATTGTGGATAGCAATTTCAAAATCGGAGAAAATGATTTTTTGATTGAATTTTAGACCAATTACTTCACATTTGCGTTTCAAAACATTAAATAGTTTTATATAGGTTTGTTCCGATTGGTCGGGAAGTAAACAATAACACAATGGTATATAATGTCCATTGATAAATACATGTATGGTAAAAAATTGCTTAAAATATTGAGCACAGTAACTAAATGTACCGTCCATATAAATCGTTTCACTGCCGCACAGAAAACGCATGTTAGTGTTACACGAGAAGATGATAATGTTAGAACTTAGTTCAACCGCAAATATAAAATTCTCGTCTTTAAGTGTTTTGATATTCATAATATTTACCGCAGCAATAGTTTCTAATAATAATAATCTTTATTAATAGCACATGGCTAGAAAAATATACATATAAATACATCAATTTATACCCTTAAAATTAAATCACAATGCTTTGCTTAACATATATCTTACATAAATTTTTAAATTGAGCTAAATTTCCAGAAGCCTTAATGTTTTCCGGTAATTCATTGCATTGCTTTAATCCCCTATAAAAAAGATTGTTCTGACCAAAATTAGTGTTGACCCTATTCAGATAAAAGTTATTTCTAGAACGTGTGTTGTGTTCATGTACATCTCGAACAAAGGTACAATTATTACACAAATGCACAGGTATCAGACCATTTAACATTTTATAAACAAAAATCATACTATTACATACAATTGTCTGTCTTACACTTAAAACATTTGCCATTGTTAGCATGTCAGTTCTACTAGTGTATACACTACATCCTAATATTATCCTTAAGGCTTTATTTTGTTTTTTCTGTAGTACATTCATTTGAGAAGCATTCATTAAAAACAGCAATGTAGAGCAAAAATAGAGATGGGGAGCAATAATCGATTTATATATGGTCAACCTAGACCAGCAACTTAAATTTTTTGACATTCTTCCCAATGCATAGATTTTTTTTGCTATTTTGTTTGTAACAAACTTAAAATGTTCAACAAAACTTAAATTTTCATCTTTACTTTTGGGCAGTTTCGGTTGAGCCATTCGCCGTTCACTGTATATTTGATTTCGCATTAAATTAACGTCTTTAACAGACATGTGGCTCAAGCAATCTACATTTTCTTTCAACGTACTATGTATGATTTTGGACGGCCTTTCGGTTAAATTATCCTTAGCCTTCCTTTTGGCACTGCTACGCACAATCTGTCCATTAAGCGTCTTGATATCACACTCGTGATTATGTTCTAGATTGCTTTAGATCACTAACTTTTCTGGCCCTTTCGTGAATATCTTCGCTTTACACGACCGTTTTACGCACCTCCAATACGTTTCTCCCGATTTTAGTACTTTATCTTGAGAAAAAGTAAAACTGTTCACTTTGAGCAAAATTTTACCAATATTACTTACTAACGTTGAAATTTCCATGTTCACTTTTCACTATTCTCTGACAAACTAATAACTAGTAACTAAGTAAATTTCAATGACCATCATTAAACCCTAATTATATCTAATATCTGGTACCTGCGATAATCCTTCCCGCAGCGTCCAAAACAAGGGTACTTTTACGACCCTCAGGTACTTCAGCGTCGAAAACATGCCCGCCCAATTGAACAATTTCTTTAGATTCTCTAAAAGTCTGTCTCCTCCAATCTTTACGGAGTCTATAACGATATTATTTCCTATCACGGTGTCGTTATACCATGGCCATTTTTCCTGTATATCCATGGACAACCCCTGCACGGTGTATTAATTGTTCCTTGTTGAAGTTTAAAGATTTTTCCAGACAAATTATATCTTTTGGAACATTTAGAATGATTTCAATGATTACTAGTATTAATATTAAATTCTTTTAAGCAAACAAAAAATAGAATAAAATAGAATAAAAAATAGAACTTCCCGACATTACTGATACAATTAAAAAAATTAATACAAAAAATAACAAAGATTTACAAAGTTTCATTAAATAACGTTCACATATTAGTGCCATATCAAGAGTTCAGTAGACAATAAAAAATATTATTTGTAAGAAAATACTTTAATTACAAGGTCGAAATGGTAAATGGCGGTTTTCATTTACGTAGAAAACGTTTTTTAAACAAATTACTGTTACCAAATTAAACTGTAAATAGCAAGTTCGGAGATTTATAGGTATTTAGTTTTGGTGTATTCTTAAAATTAAACAAAATAACATTTTAAGGAAATGTTCAATTTTCTCATTAGCGACTTAATTTGTTAATATCTCTATCATTAATTATATTCTAATTACGTTTAAAGTTTTTTGCTCAAAACATGTGTTATGTACCAAAATATTAGAAAAAAAAGTAAACAATTGTGTTAGAAATGTTATTTGGTATAAAAATTAGATTATATATATACACTAATTAATTTTTTGTCTGTTTCTACGTATTTGTAGATTTTTTAAGTTTTATTTTCCTATTTTATTGGTCCATTGTTTTTATCTTTGTTGGTAATGACCTGTTGATTATAGGATTGAGTTAATTATTATTTCGTCAGTTGGTTCATACTTTTCTAGTTGCAGTTTTTTGTTTCGTGTGATTTAAATAGTTTAAAAATAATAAATCACCAGCTCTACAGGAATGGTGGCGATGCCCTACTATAGACACTGCATAAGCTTTTGCTTCTTATTTGGCATAATGAGACCATGCCTTGTGAATGGTCTCAAGGCGTGATATGCCGTTTCATAAAAAAGGTGACCAGCTCCAGTGTGACAACTATAGAGGTATAACCCTGTTATTAACAACTGCTTACAAAATACTAGCAAATATTCTCTACGAAAGGCTACAAGTTTACACAGTGGGCATAGTTGGTAAATATCAAGCTGGATTCACTCCAGAAAAATCAACAATTGACCAGATTCATTCAATAAGACAGATTCTCGAGAAAACATTAGAATTCAATATTGAAACCCATCACCTATTCGTCGACTTCAAGGACGCATACGACAGTGTCAAGAGAACACTGCTGTACCAATCAATGCATGAGTTTGGTATACCAGAGAAACTTATCCGACTAACGAGAATGACAATGTCTAACTTAGAAGCCATTGTTAGAATACAGGGAGAGAATTCTAGATCCTTTGAGATAAAGGATGGACTCAGACAAGGGGATGCTCTGGCTTGCCTCCTATTTAATATTGCCTTAGAAAAGGCAGTCCGAGATACACAAATTAGGGAGAGCGGTACTATTTACAATAGATCGATACAAGTCTTAGCATATGCTGATGACATTGACATAATAGGGCGTAGCAAGCAAGATGTTGAGCAATATCTCCTAGAATTGGAAACAGCGGCGAAACAGATCGGTCTAGTCATCAACGAAGACAAAACCAAGTACATGTTGGTTACAAAGGATCCGATAGCAAATGAGAAACGAGAAACAGTCTTTGGAAGTCATACCTTTGGACGTGTTGACATCTTCACATACCTTGGGTCGCTATTGACATCTTCACATACCTTGGGTCGCTATTGACTGCTACCAATAAAACAAGCGAAGAAATCAAAAGACGAATAAATCTTACAAATAGGGCATACTATGGACTCCAAAAGCATGTCCACTCAAGAAACATTTAAATAAGAACTAAAATTATTATATACGAAACACTGCTAAGGCCGGTCCTCACATATGGAGCAGAAACATGGACTTTAACGCAGAAATATGAAAGACTTTAATATTTGAGCGTAAAATACAAGGGCAGTGGCGCAGAAGATATAATTTTGACTTGTATCAGCTCTTTGATGAGCCAGATGTCATAACGATCATTCAAACACAGCGACTTAGATGGGCTAGACATATAATACGAATGCCAGAAAATACGATTGCTAAAAAGCTAACCACAGGAACACCTGTAGGAAGAAGAAGCAAAGGCCGACCGCGAATTAGGTGGTTAGATGGAGTTGAAACCGACTTACGGATATTAAAAATCAGAAGATGGCAACATGTTGCCAGAAACCGAACAGGATGGCGACGAATCTTAGAGCAGGCCAAGATCCACAGAGGATTGTCGAGCCAAAGATGATGATGATTTAGATAGTTTGCCACATAATTATCTCTAGTGAGGGCCGTTAGAAAGATCACACAGTCTACCCCTCGTAATACAGCATCCCTTAGGATCCGACATGAGTATTACTGTTGATTGTAAAGTATATTTTAGGAATTTGCGACTGTTTTGAATTGTCGCTAGACACTCAATAGCCAATGGTTCACTTTTCTATATAGTATAAAAAGTACGAAAATAAATTACTCTAATAGTAAATAATGAAAACATGAAACAAGTCATTTTTAAATTGAATTAAAAAACTCCTTTTAGAATATTTTTTTCTAATATTTATCATTATCGTTAATTAGTAAGTTATTTACATTAAATCCTTTTAAAATAATACTGCAAATTTTACGCGGAAATGTTCTATGCTCTCTGGAAAGATGGTAGAACCTAATAAATGCTTTAGAAGAAGACATGGCATATAAATTAACAAAGAAGTCACTAAAGATTATCGTTCCATACAAATTAGACGTGAACCAGCAGCGAGAATCGACGGAGTTCTTCTTCAACACCAAGCAGAAACCAACTGGCTTGAAGGTCTCCTCTGCGGTGAATTCACAGAAGAAGAAATAAAGACCGCTGATCAACAAATCAAGATGGGGAAAGCCCCCGGCCCCAATAGACTGCCACCGGAGGCACTGAAGATAACAACAAGAGAGAAAACAGGTTTGATTAGAAGAATATATAACGATTTACTGCGGAAGCAAGAGTTTCCAAGGGAACTAAAGGAAGCAAATCTGATTTTGCTCCTAAAGCCTGATTCAGCATCCTCTTAGCATAGGCCAATATACCTTTTGGACGGGCTTGGCAAGTTCTATGAGAATCTTGCCAAGAAGAGGCTGGAATGCGTGTTGGGAGATAAGAGAGCTCTGTCCAACCAACAATATGGATTCAGAAAAGGTCGATCAGCAGTCGACGCCGAGATCTGGATAAGAGACACGGTGAAAACAAGTAAAAAGACATAGTTGTTGTTGTAGACATCTTGTTTTATTGGACATTAAAAACGCCTTCAATTCAGCGAACTGGGGTCTCATCGTAGACAAGATTTTTGAACTTGGGAACTCGGAAAATGTGTCCAATGTAATAAAGGACTACCTATCGCAAAGAACCGTATGCATATCGAAGAAAAATAAAATGGAAAATTAAGTTCAAGATAGTTGAAATAACAGCGGGGTCGTTCCTTCCTGCCTATCACTCTGCACAAAGATGGGTTACCTTACAAACCAAGTCCGGTGCAGACGTGGGTGGGGTGGCGCGACTGGGATGCTATGACAACTACGGAGCGCAGACGGAGAGCGACAGATGGGAGTTATGAGCAAAGCTGACGGGTCAGATGGTAATGCTCGCTAAGAGTCTTAGCGGTCTCAGGTCCGTTTGTTTGAGAAAAGGGGGTGAGTTTGGTTGGTAGGCGATCAGCTAAGGTTAGGCGGAGTCGACCGAATCCAACACACCTGGGACACCTTCCCAGGGGACTTTTGAAGATTCTCACCTTTCAAAAAAAAGCTCTAACAATGGAATTTAAATTTTTTGTCGATAGGACACTCTGATCAAAACTTATCGAATTTTTACAGACGAGTTGATAACAATTTTATTTAAAATTGATTTCGCACGCGTTACTGATATTTAAAATCGCCGGTCACATTTTTGTTCAAAATTATGTCAGCTACATTTTTTATTTAAAAATTTTTTTTTATTGCTTACAGATTCTTGGTAAATTTTCCTCCCCTCATACGAGGGGGGTTTTAGGGGGAAGCTAGGGTTTTAGATTTTGACTACTGCACAAACATTCATTGCATTTATCACTTAAAAGATATAGATTTGCATCGAAGAAGAGCCAATTATAAGAACGGAGTTCTCCAAGATTTTGGTTTACCTGTTAAATATGTGATTTATTTTATATAATAACAATGTTACATAATGTAAAATAGCTAAATCATATTTACTGTATCATCGAATTATTAGTTCGTAAGTATTTTCATTTTCTAACTTCCCATTTGTCTTTCCTATCAGTATTTTATTGTAATTATTCCATGTATTCTGTGTCATTGCTACCGAGTATGTCTCACATACAGAACATTATTAAGTTAATAAATTAAATATCTTATAGAAATGTAATGTACTAAAAAACATTTATTAAAACTGAATGGAAAACAATTATCTTAAACCTGATTTATAATCTTCGCATATCAAAACTTTGCCCTTAACAAAACAGCGTTTTTTGCAATGACCTTAAGTTGACCAGAGAATTTTAAGCAGACGTGGTACATCCTTGATGTATTTAAGGAAAAACCCAAGGCGAGTATGAAAACTTGTTTAAATAATTTGTTAAAGTACGTATTATATATAGGTAAATATATATATATATATATATATATATATATATATATATATATATATATATATATATATATATATATATATAAATATATATATTGTCATACTTTTTCTTTCCCAACCAAAGAAAAATAAATAAAAATATCCATCGGAATAAAATTTTAAGATATCATTATAAACAAAAATGTATATATTAATTTAAGATAAGATTTAGTGTAGATAAGAATAGAAATTTGTTTGGCAAACGACCTTTTTCCGTTTCAAACAAAATTATCAAAAAACCTTTGTTTAGAATTAGAAGACATTTTACCTGTAAGTTAATCTTTTCATTGTTTGTATAGTCGAGTATTAAATGACCATATTCTAATCTTTTGAAATATGTATAAATGATGTATTGAAAAAACCAATTTTAAAGTAAGCTATTTAGTTTTCCCTGAAACCGAAATTAGGCTTTTCCAAAATCATGGTAAACACAATTTGAGCTTTTTGATTGGACGGTCGTTTTTAAATGGGAATTTGGGAGTCGATCATGAGACAGGAGAAGTTAGTCATATTTTGGTAATCGAAAGGAAACAGTCCTTTTGTCTCAAGATACGGTGTGGTTCGTGAGTTTGGATACCGGCGTAACGAAAATAAGTGAATAGTTTGAAGAAGGAGATAACAAGTACATTAAAAGAGGTCCTTGTATCTACCGTGGGCATTTTATGAAGTATATATGAAAGTATTCTTACGGCATCAAGTTGACAAAAGGAGGTCCTGGTGTCATAAATAAGTAGCTGAGTTTGGAGAAGTGAATCAGGTGTTTTTTGTGTAGTCTGCAGGAGGTTTGCAGAGACGTTAAGAAAGAGTCGAGGTGCCAAAAAGGAGAGATCACATCGTTGAGGAGACTGGACTTTTTTGGGGTATTTTCCAACATACAACTCAAGAAGAAAATAAGCTGTAAGTGTTTGTACAATTGAATTTTATATCTGTGAAGGATCGTTTCGACCATGGTCATTAGCATTCAAATTTAAGAACTGAGGTTTTGTTAGGCTAATCAAAAGTTTAAAGTTTTGTTGTGTCTTGTTTCAAGTAAAGAAAAATTTAAGTAAAATTGGTTTTTCACGTAATATAAATGTATGTAGCTTTATAATCTTATTATTATAAAAATTTGATTTATTTTCTTGTATGCTGATTGATAAGAGAACAACAGAATTTAATAATTGTTTTATTCGTTCATATAAAATAAAGAAACGTAAATCTTTGTAATATAATATATTTGTATTCTGATCCTTTCTTCTCTACCCCGATAAAAGACAACTAGAAAATCTTTTGAATCCATCGAACACAGGTAATATAAGGATTATTTTACTTTTGATAACAAATAAATTATATTTCTTTTTTATTGGCTCAATAAACTAAGATTAAAGTCAAAACAAACAATCATAACAATATATATATATATATATATATATATATATATATATATATATATATATATATATATATATATATATATATATATATATATATATATATATATATATATATATATATATTGTTATGATATGTAAAATCGAGAAAATTATTGGGTTGATTAAAATATTTCAAAGTTCAAAAACATTAAAATATTTCAGATAAGTAGGATAATAAACAACAAACATTTCGAAGAAGGAAAGTTATTAAATTCTTGGATTTCCTGTACTAAACAAAATATAAGCTATACATAAATTATTTCTTTGTTATACTTGAGTGACCCGCATAAGTTTAAGTGAAAGCCAAAGACCATTGAACGGGGTTTTTTCAAAATACATTAATGCAGTGATTAAAGACAATAGAAGGGATTATAGAAAGAGGTTTTTGTTAGTTTTTAAGAATTATAGAAAAATATTATTTGTAAATAAGTTTTAGGAAATTTATAAGTATAGGTAAAAATTTGTTTGTTATCGAAATGAAAAAATGGGGGAATTGTGACGAGTTTTGATTGGCGGAGATTGAAAAAGGTGGGATAAGTATGTAGGAAAAAGTTTAGCGAGATTGAGGAGAGAGAAAAGATATGGTCAGTTGGTTTTCCAAATCTGTAAAAGGAACAGTGATTGTTCTCTGGCGGTTCCTGAAATGTAGCAAGCAGTAGTGTTGAATGTTAGTGAGTTTTTGTGGAGTTAGTGTATCTGACAGAAGCTGAAGCAGCAAAATATTGTAAGTCATATTTCTCTACTTATATTCCAAGAGTCACTGTTCAGGCCAACGAGAGATTCAGTTTATCGTAAAGAGAAGATATTCCAAGAGTCATTTTTCACTCGGGCCAACGAGAGATTCAGTTTATCGAGAGGAGAAAGGCTATCATAATTTGAATGATTTGTGCTTTTGAAGGAGATCATTAAGGACGATATACTTGCAACAATTTGTGTAAGATTGCTGATTACATAGGGAGCGGTTGAGAGGAGATAATATAGTCTACAAGGAACAAGGATTTGGACCACTCATCATCAGAGAGAGATATTTTGTTTTCTGCAGTTTTTTCTTTTATTGATAACACAATTTTTACACTTAATTTAGAAAGGATATAAATATTTTGATTAGGAGAGTTAGAATAGTTCGGAATTTTGAGATTTCAATTAATATTGTTTGTACCATTAATTTTGATTGTTCACGTACGTAGAACAAAATTTTTGAGAATCATTATATGAGATTTGTTTATTGAAAACTTTTGAGTGTGAATTATTTCATTATTTTTATTTCAATATATAGTGTTAGATCATATGTGTTTTTTATTATTCCGGTATTCTCTGGACCTTACCTTTCACATGTAATAGCATAGATATTGAAGCACGAATTTAACCCTGAGATAAAAGAATTAAAAATTGTGATAGATTCATAATCATATCATTTAAATAATTTTAATTAATCAAAAAAATTAATTAGCTAATTATTGCTTGGCGCACCAAGACTTTAAATATCACAATAACTGGCTTCCAAAACGTGGGGCTTGAAAATATCGCAGCTTTACATTTGAAGGAAGGGAAAGAGATCTGGAATAAGTACAGGTGATCCAGAGATAAAAACATATAACATTGAGGGAATTTGAATTTGAAAGTATTTTGACAATTTTTCCAGGGAATATAAATTTGATTTATTGATTGATCGTAGTTAGTGGATATTTACTGCTATTGAATTATTTGATTTTATTTTCTTTACCAATCGTACATTTGATATTTATTTTGAATTATTTGAATTTTACTGATTGCATATTCGATATTTGTCGTGAAAATTTAATACATTTGGGGAGAAATATTGTCGTGTTCTGAAACATATAGAGTGTTGTAAAATTTCACATTTGGCGGGGACAAAAACAATAACAAAAAGTAACAACATGTCTGTCACAAGGAGACAAAGTAAAATGCAGGAAAGGAAGGAGGATAACAGAGAAGATGAAACAATTTTGGAAGAAGTATCGGATAATGAAGGAAATGTGACAATAGTTGAGGAGAGAAAAGAACTATCAGGAATAGATAAAATATTACAACTAATGCAACTCCAGTCACAAAAAATGGATAAAAATCAACTGGAAACAAAACACATAATGGATGAAACAAAACAAACAATGGAAGAAAACCAACGGGAAACAAAACAAACAATGAGCAATATAGAGCAGCGTCTGGAAAACTATGAACAGGAAATTAAAGGATGTGTTGAGGGGATAAAGAAAGAACTGATACAACAAATAGAAGAGATTAATGAAATTAAAAATAATATGAAAGAACAAGAAATGAGAATTAAAGATAATTTGGAGGGATTAGAAATAAAATTTGAAAATGCGCTACAAGAAGACAGGAAGGAAGTAGAAAGAAGATTAAAGCAAAATGAAAAACAAATGGCAGAAATTGAACTAAGAGGGGTAGAGAGAAAAGAAGTTATCATCCATGGAACAAGCGAGGCGAAAATACAATTTGGCGGGGATATTCGGAAAACACACCCAGTACCGTTTGTCAAAAATTTGAAAACCAAATTACAACATATTAGATATTTTGACGATTGCAAAGAAACAATTAGAAACCATTTGAAAGAAGGAGCAGCGTTATGGTATGAAAGCAAGGAAGATGAGTTTGAAAATTGGACAGATTTTGAAAATAAATTTCTCAACTATTTCTGGGGGAAAAATAAACAGAGAGAAATCAACCAAGAGCTACAGAATGGAAAATATCACGAAAAAATGGGAATATCTGAAGAAAGATATGCTTTGCAGATATATAACAATTCAAAATATCTAGAATACAAATATTCTACCGAACAGCTGGTAGAAATGATCAGCAGACATTTTGAGGAAACGTTGGAAGATCACGTGATTTTGAGAAACTATCAAGATATTGATAGTTTGTGCCAATTCCTTCAATTAAAAGAAGCGAAAAAAAAAGAAATGAGAAATAGAAGACAACATGACCAATATAATGGAGCGGAAAGAAGGTATTCATCAAA
This sequence comes from Diabrotica undecimpunctata, assembly GCF_040954645.1. Taxonomy (NCBI): domain Eukaryota; kingdom Metazoa; phylum Arthropoda; class Insecta; order Coleoptera; family Chrysomelidae; genus Diabrotica; species Diabrotica undecimpunctata. Next base: position 7,339,532 of record NC_092804.1, read on the forward strand.
TTATGACCAGAGAAACCGACATCCCAGATCAACAAACGAATATAGGCCGAGAAGTTACAATAATTACAATAGACAACAAAATTACGATAACAGGAATGACACACAACAGAGAACATATGAAAATCACAACAGGAATAGAGATGCACAAAATCCTCCGAATAGGAATACTAACGAACAAAGGGACGATAGAAATAACCAGAGCTTCCAACAACAAAATAGAAGGGAGATGAATCATGTAGCAATAGGAAACGACAGACAAATTTCTAATTCTAATCTAATATTTTTAGATGCATTTATAAAACATAAAGCGATTAAAATTGTGATTGATTCTGGATCGGAGATATCGCTAATCAATAAAAAACTAGTAAAAGAATTAAATTTGGACAGATTTGTGTATAAGATTCCTAGGGTTGATTTAGTGGGTGCAAACAATAAAAATTTGACGACAGTAAACGAAGGCTTGGGAGTACAGATAAGAGTGGGAAACAAATTCCATATTATGAAATGTGTGGTGATTGAAGATTTAAATCATGATATGATAGCGGGAATTGATGAATTGAGGAAAAAAGATATCACCATAAATTTTTCGGAAAATAAACTGGAAATCAGAGCAGAACCAGACAACACAGGAGAAGAAAAGCAAACAGATAGGAAAACAAATTCTGGAAGGATCAATGCACAGGAAAAACGTAAAGAAATCGATATGACTGTAGAGGATAAACCGAAAGTACAAGAACAAGATCTAACAGAAAAGAAAAAGAGAAGGAAGAAAAAGAAGAAGAGTTCGAAAAGAAAGCAGGAAAATAAGATGGAGACCAGAGAAAAACAGGAAATAGAAGGTACAGAAGAATTGTTGGCAACCGACGATAAAACAGAATGGAAGCAGGAAGAAAAAGAAGGTATCATCAGAGAAATGAAAGGAATAGAAACATGGTGCTCGGAATACCAAAGGGAATTAGAGGATAAAAAGAAAACAGAAGAAAAAATGGCACTGATGGACGAGAATCCAGAATTTTGTGAAGAAGTATTATGGACAGTGAACACATGTGAACAAAAGGTGGATGAAAGAAAAATAAATTGTGGAAAAAACATGGAGAAGGAAATAGAGAAGATTTTAGGAAACCATGGAGATTTTGTTAATAAAGTAAATCAAGTGGTTAAAAATTATGAACTTTCTTTTAAGGGAAAATACTTGGAAAAATTTAAAACGAAAATATATCCAATCCCGTATAAAGACAGGCAATATACGGGGTATTTTAACATTCACGACATCTATCAATATCATGAATAGATTTTAATAACATAGTGAAATAATTTGATCCTGGAAAACTTTTGTCATTTTAAAGTTTAACAAAGAGTTTTCGGCAGATCAAATGGCGGGGATTTGTTATGATATGTAAAATCGAGAAAATTATTGGGTTGATTAAAATATTTCAAAGTTTAAAAACATTAAAATATTTCAGATAAGTAGGATAATAAACAACAAACATTTCGAAGAAGGAAAGTTATTAAATTCTTGGATTTCCTGTACTAAACAAAATATAAGCTATACATAAATTATTTCTTTGTTATACTTGAGTGACCCGCATAAGTTTAAGTGAAAGCCAAAGACCATTGAACGGGGTTTTTTCAAAATACATTAATGCAGTGATTAAAGACAATAGAAGGGATTATAGAAAGAGGTTTTTGTTAGTTTTTAAGAATTATAGAAAAATATTATTTGTAAATAAGTTTTAGGAAATTTATAAGTATAGGTAAAAATTTGTTTGTTATCGAAATGAAAAAATGGGGGAATTGTGACGAGTTTTGATTGGCGGAGATTGAAAAAGGTGGGATAAGTATGTAGGAAAAAGTTTAGCGAGATTGAGGAGAGAGAAAAGATATGGTCAGTTGGTTTTCCAAATCTGTAAAAGGAACAGTGATTGTTCTCTGGCGGTTCCTGAAATGTAGCAAGCAGTAGTGTTGAATGTTAGTGAGTTTTTGTGGAGTTAGTGTATCTGACAGAAGCTGAAGCAGCAAAATATTGTAAGTCATATTTCTCTACTTATATTCCAAGAGTCACTGTTCAGGCCAACGAGAGATTCAGTTTATCGTAAAGAGAAGATATTCCAAGAGTCATTTTTCACTCGGGCCAACGAGAGATTCAGTTTATCGAGAGGAGAAAGGCTATCATAATTTGAATGATTTGTGCTTTTGAAGGAGATCATTAAGGACGATATACTTGCAACAATTTGTGTAAGATTGCTGATTACATAGGGAGCGGTTGAGAGGAGATAATATAGTCTACAAGGAACAAGGATTTGGACCACTCATCATCACAGAGAGATATTTTGTTTTCTGCAGTTTTTTCTTTTATTGATAACACAATTTTTACACTTAATTTAGAAAGGATATAAATATTTTGATTAGGAGAGTTAGAATAGTTCGGAATTTTGAGATTTCAATTAATATTGTTTGTACCATTAATTTTGATTGTTCACGTACGTAGAACAAAATTTTTGAGAATCATTATATGAGATTTGTTTATTGAAAACTTTTGAGTGTGAATTATTTCATTATTTTTATTTCAATATATAGTGTTAGATCATATGTGTTTTTTATTATTCCGGTATTCTCTGGACCTTACCTTTCACATGTAATAGCATAGATATTGAAGCACGAATTTAACCCTGAGATAAAAGAATTAAAAATTGACAAGACTTTAAATATCACAATAATATATATATATATATATATATATATATATATATATATATATATATATATATATATATATATGTATAATTTAAAGTGATTATGGAAATGCATAGTAGTACAATTTTATGTCAATAGATCACCATGGTCATTATCAGATTGTCCAAAACAAAAAATTGTTAATATAAATATATTATTGTGCTAATGTGCCCAAAGAAATTGGACTTGGCAAACACCAAATGGCTTAAACGAAAACAGCACATCTAACAAAAAAGACGCTGTTCAAGATGTCACTGTGATAAATCAGTTTTTCGACCAAACTATTATACTTAGAAATGGTCTAGGACTAGAGAGGCAAACATTTTGAATACAAGTTCTCTTACAAAAGAATTTCGATAAGAACTTTTGTTTGTTTCATTGACTTCAACCGTGTACAACATTCGGTTGTCTACAAAGATAAGGATTTGTTTATTAACACATTTATTACAATCAAGTAGCTGTTATCCAAATTAAAGATAGTTGTACTGAAAAACTTCCCATTAAACGAAGAGTACGACAAGGTTGTTTTTATTGCACAGTCTTTTAAATCTATACTCTTCAAATTTTCGTGAGGCTTTGGATGACAGACAAAAGGACAGACAGGAAAGACAGTAAAAGGAAAGACAGATAGAAGGTAATAGGGTTAGGTGGAGAAATAATTAACAATATCAGATACTCTAATGATACAGACATACTTGAAAAAAATATACAAGAACTCCAAACATTACTTAATGTAGTCAGTTGAACTGACTGTTTAACTGTTAAAGAGACCTTAAATTTAATATTTTAAAGACAAAGTGGATGGCAATTGGAGAAATAAATATAGATCAAGGTCTGATTTGTCTTAATGGAGAAAAGGTAGAATGTGAAAAGCATTTCAAATAACTTGGAAGAAATAAATGTACATTGTGACACCTATGAACAGATAATAACTACGATCGAAATGTCGCGTAAGGCTTGTATGACTTGGAAACCAGTTTTATGTAACAGAAACCTGTCATAGACGTGGACATAAAGAACCACAATGCTAAACAAATTGGAAGCATTCGAATTGTATTGCTATCGACGGATCCTAAAAAATCTTGTGTTTCGCGTGTTTCAAATAAAGATGTCATTAAATTGATAAATTTAGATCGATGGCTAATAAACGTTATCTTCTTCTTACGGTGCCTATCTGTTCCGGATGTTGGTGATCAATATAGCCATCCCAACTTTACTTGCAGCTATTCGGAATAGTATGGTTATAGACGTATTGAAGACCTACTTCCTTAGGCTTTGAAGCCATGATATTCTTCTCCATGGTCCTCTCTTTCCAAATACTTTGACCTGAAGAATGAGTTGCAATAAGCCATATCTGTGTTTATTTCTCATAATATGGCCAAAATGTTCCAATTTACGCTCTTTGATTGTGTTAGTAATCTCACATTCCTTGCCCATTCTACTAGGACCTCAATATTAGTCACATGATCCACCCATGAAATTCGTAAGATGTGCCTGTAACACCACATCTCGAAGGCCTCGAGCTTTCCTAAAGAAGCTTCAGAGAGCGTACATGCCTCTTCTCCGTATAATAATGAACTGAAAAGATACTTCATCATTACGAACGCTTATTTTGCTTTCCCTATGCGTTGTTTTATTTCACTAGAGTGATCCAATGGACTTTGTATATTAGTACCAAGGTATGTGTAGCTGTTTACCCTGTCAATTGGCTGTTGGTTTACCAAAATATGTGTATTTAATATTTCACGTTTACGAACTATCATGTAATTTGTTTTGTTCGTATTGAGATCCAGCCCATATTCTCGACTTTTAACTGATATGAGCGACATTATTGCTTGTAAACCGTCTAGGCTATCTGCAAAAACTACTGCGTCGTCAGCATATCTAATATTGTTTAGACGCATTCCGTAAACTAAGACCCCTTCCTGTAGTTGTCCCAGTTCTTGCTCGAAGATACGTTCCGAGTACATGTTAAATAGCACTGGAGACAGAATGCATCCTTGTCTCACTCTTCTATCTATGTAGATTGTCTCTGTCAACTGGTTATCCACTTTAATGTTTCTGCATTTAATTTTATTGATATAGTTACAAAGGTCGACTTTACCCAGCTTTGGGGAATATTTCCAGTTATATATATTTTGTTAAATAAGGTCGTTATCCATTTTATTCCTTGTTTGTCCAGAGTTTGTTGTTTGTATGAGTTTCAGGAATTCTGTATAAAATTTGTCAGGCCCAACAGCTTTACCCTCTTTAGTTTTTCTAATAGCTGCCGTGACTTCTTCCATGGTAATCGAAGGTCCTGTTTGGTATCCAATGTCTTCAATGACAATCTGCCTTTCATCTGTAAATGTTACTTCCACATATTTCTTCCAAGTGTCTATTCTCTCTTCCATATTTAGTAGTGGATTTTCTTGGTTGTCTATCAAACATCCAACTCTTCTAGGCTTGTATACCTTTAACTTTTTTGTGCATATTGAATGAATCGAATAAACATCATAAAAATGAGAAAAACAGAATACTTCGGTCACATAATTAGAAAATCTAAATTCAAACTACCTCACCTTATAACTAGGAAAGGTATAGGGAAAGAGATGGATTGATCGAATGAATTATTATTGCTGCGTAATATTAGGTGATTGGGCATAGAGAGGGGTGAGGTGGGGATAAAGAAAGGTTTCAGAAAATTGTTAACGTGATGACTGTTGATCATGGTGAACGTCTGAATACATACACAGCACCTAAAGAAGAATACAGTATTGCCTACTGGCTAGGAAATTTTTTCCTGTTGATATTTTCGCGGCTGTTGTAATAGTTTATTGCTCTCGTCAGTTGAACACTTAAAATCTATACTGCGTACTAGTAAACCTTAAATAAATAAACACTTAACGTTCATTGACATTCATAATACGACGCTGAGCATTATAAACTATTATGAACACTGTACTATCAATAATTTTCAAGTTGAGTATAACAATAAAGCTTATTCTACCCTAGTTTCACTAAATAAAATTCGGTGGACATTGAATTCGAGCAGGTAAAACATTCTATTATGTTTTATTTTTATTTTTAACTAACTTCTTTTAGATCTTGTTTTATAAATAGGTTTATTATTGTTTTATGACATATTGCTACGCAGAAAAACCCAACCACTGAAATCCAAGTTGAATAACTTTCAGGTAAAAAACTAAAACAATTTTCCCTTTCGATGGAAGCTGAAGATTATAAAAACATGCGTCACTGGATGTTTTAAAAACAAGTCTAGAGAATATATCAAATACAAAGATCGTCGTTAAGGATAACGTCGGCAATATATTATAGAAAAAGTTATCCTTTGATAAAGAACGAAATGTTTTATAAGTAACAAATTAATGTAGATCGATTAGTTAAGTTGGGAATTTAGGAAAATTTGGTAAAAATTTCCTTATTAAATATGAAGAAGCGGTGAAAAGAAAAGTGATGTAGGTCACTTTTTTGTATATAAGTAAAGTTACGTAGGTAAAGTTTGTTTCACGAAAAATGGTTGAGTGCTTAATGGTTACCCGAGTTGATCCTATTGTGTATAGAAGAGTCTCTCAATAAACTACCGAAGTACACAGGGTCGCACTTCAGAAAGTTTGATATTTAATATATTTCATTGGTAGCTGTGTAATACACGATTATAAAAATTTATTAAACTATTTCATATGGTATTTTCAGGTTGTTCAAGTGAATATACTTGATAATTGAACAATTTTTAACATGAAGAAAGTAATTGTTTTGTTCTACGTGAATAATTGTAGTATATGGATCTAAATTCAGAAAGGTACTTTCCTTAACACTTTTTACAGGCTTAGGACTGTTAGCAAAAAACTGGCGTGTTTAAAAGTTTTTGCTCTTGTACTCTAATATAAAAAAAATAGATGAATGGAAAAAAAATAGAGAAAAATATATACAAATTAATATTTACAATAAAAATACTCAAAATAACCAAAATATATTTATGAATTCCTAAATACCTAATTCTGTTTCGCTGTCGCTATCCTCTTCAAGATTGATAACAATTGGTTTAATTATGTGATTCAAAGTAACATATATATTTTCTACGTTCATTACATGGCGTACTGAATTTTTCCAACTTTCTGGGGAGATATCATCAACACATTTCCTTATTAATTCGACTACACTACCACTTAAAGTCGGAGAAACATTTTGTGACCTAACATTGGACTTTAGTTGGTGCCACATATGCTCTATGGGATTAAATAAACAATAGTAGGGCGGAAGCCGTAACACTGTATGTCCCATGTCCTCGGCCAATACGTCACAAACATATACTTTTTTAATAGAAAATGATTTTAACACTTCTAACAGTTCATTTTTTAAATAACTTTCTTTAAAATATATATCGTTTTCTAACAGGTAGTTTTGTATTTCAATTTTCGTGTTATTTGCACTTGAAGACTTATGTAATTGACGACTGTGGTAACTTGCATTGTCCATTACTATCACACTATTTTGAGGAAGGTTAGGTATAAGACAATTCTTAAACCATTGCTCAAAAAGCTCTGCTGTTGTATCCTCATGGTAGTCCACGCAGTAGTCTTTAATATTCTTTGCAGAAAGCCATAAGGCATTTGGGACCCAACCATTTTCTGATCCTGCATGTAAAATTGTTATTCTTTTCCCTTTGTTTGATGGAGCTTTTGTTCGACAGCTGTTGGAAGAATCGGACCATCCTTTGGATGGTGTTTCATGAGTGTCAAACCATGTCTCGTCCAGATAAATTATTGGTCGATCTTCTGTACGGTACTTTCTTATGAAAGTTATATATTCGGTACGCCACTTTTGTAAACGATGGGACTCCATAAGCACTTGCCTTTTGTCAATTGTACGATATCTGAAGCCCATTTTAGACAAAATTCTCCAAAGACTAATGCGGCTACAGTTTATTTGTGTACCATCATTAGTAAGCCGTTGTTTTAAAGCATCTAATGTATGTATCCGTTGCTCTTTGTACATTGTGTAAATTTTTCGTCTTATTAAGTCCTTATCACTTTCGTCAATACATTTGGTAGAACCGGCATCCTTACGCTTCCTTCTTGACTTAATGGGATTTGATGTAATTTTTTTCAGTGTGGTTAGAGGTATTTTCGTTAAATCAGATATTTCACTGGCAGCAGTATTAGCAGTAAGTCCTCTTGTAAGTAAATAACTATATATTGTTTTTACGATTTCTCTAGCGTCAGCAGATAAATGCTTATCCTTTGCTGGAACACTGGAAGAAGCACCATTAATGTTTTTCCACGGATGCCACATAATGCTGTTTTATAGGTATAAATAGGTATAACACTGGTAACACTTGTAACACTTTCAACTAAATGAAACAAAATGTATATTTAAAAATTTCTCATCGGTTTTATATATTTTTACAAATTATACACAATAGAGGAAACCTGTATAATTATTCCAGGAAATACTTAACGATCAACAAATTTATTGTGGTCATTAAAAGATCAACCATAGATAGTGAAACTCACTGTTAAATAGTTTACAACTTTATGAAATAAAATGTGTTCTAATCGTTTTTATATTACCAGGAATTTATTATACAAACAAGATAACGACACTCCACAGTAGCTTCAATTTTACCTGAATACTTACCTGCTCAACTAATGTTGACTAAGCTGGGGTATTTGCGGTCGGGTTTTATTGCAATCATTAAGCACTCAACCATTTTTCGTGAAATAAACTATACATACAGTTTAATCCATGGTTCTTTACCAGTGAGTCACTAATACATAAAAGAACACCTCGAGCAATTGAGAGGTGTGGTGACTGTGGATGCAAAAAAATCGAAAAACGAAATAATTTTATTATGTTCTTTTGTCATCTCTTATATTTTTTTTATTTTCGTAAGTCTTAGTAAAATAATGTTTTACTTTTATTTAAGATAGTTCTTGACTATTATTATGTTATGTTCTAATTTTAAATTAATTGCAATTTGTTTAGTAAAAAAGAGAATGAATCAAACTATTACAAAAATTGTGGACTATTTTTTGTGATACGTAAATAAACATTTTAAATAAACAAAAAATGTCAATAATAATAAATATTGTTAAAAAAATTCATAAATAGGGGAACGACGGGTAGTTACGAACACTTGTTTATATATAATAATTGTTATATATGGAAAATAATTGTTTATTTGAAATATAAAAATGTTGAAAACTCGGAAACCACTACAGAGTGGCTAACAGTAATACAGCTATTAATTTTTGTTATTGGATAATCAAAAATAAAAATTTTAATAATAAAAAAACTCAATTAAAAATTTTCACGAAATGTTCGCTGTTACCCGAAATGTCGGGTAATAATAAACATGAGAAGGGTAATGGCGAACAGTATTACCTATTAACAAAAATCACATTTATAGTTGTCCGGTGTGTCCGAGCCGCTGCATAATTTATGCACCCATCCACCACATATAATGCAACGGAACCAAAGTTCGCTTTTCCCGAACTCACTACAAATTAAACAAGATTCCTTCATTACAATCGTCGGTATTAATATCGTCATTGTCATCAGATTCATCATCTTTATATGATGTCGAATCTTCCTCTTCGCTTAAAGATTGTAGTACCTTCCTCTTTGCAGTTTTATTTTCCTTTTTTAAAAATTTTTGTTTTTCAATTTCTTTTTCCATTTTTTGTTTCCTTCTAAGCTCCTTTTGTTCGAGTTCTAATGTCAAAGGCGTTGAGGTTAATATTTCGGATCTTTGTTTTTTTCTTCCACCCTTCTTCGGAACAGATATCTTTTGTTTTTCTTTCGGTAAAGGCAAGATATCGCTGAATGAAACATTTTCGGTATTTTCACATATCTGGTTTTCTTTGGAAGGGCCTGGTTGGGGTTCCAGTAAATCTTCTTGAATAGTTTGTGAAAGACCTTCTTGGCTATTATTTTGTTGAGTTTGATTATCGTTTGAACTGTAAAAGTCTTCTTCATTAAATGTATTTCGGTTGAATGGAAAAATTCCGGTCTTCTCAAAACCGTTTGCAGCTTTGTCTATGCTTGCAACTCTAGTATACGCCTTTGAGAATCAAGTGCTTATATGGCACATTTCAATTTTCTCGTAGGGTTGAGATTTTAAAAACGAATCACATTCAACGGCATATGCTCGCTTCAATGATGAGAAAAAGCTAACGTCTAGTGGTTGCAGACGATGCGAGGTATGTGGAGGTATTGACAGCATAATGATACCATTTTCTTTGCAAAAATTATAAATTGCACTAGAGCAATGACTGGAGTGATTGTCCAGCACCAGTAAAATGTGATCATCTCTTGTAGGTTTATTGGTTTTCGCAAAATGTTGAATCCAAAACAGAAACACTTCTTCGTTCATCCAACCGCTTTTTGAATAGGAGTACAAAGAACCTGGAGGCCCATCCTTTTCTAAAGCAGGATTTCTTCTCAGTCTTGGATAAATGAATAGTGGAGGTGTAAAAGATCCGCTGGCACTCATACAACAGCATACCGTCACGTTCTTGCCTCTTTCTCCACTTGTAACGGCTCCAACTTGTTTTTGGCCTCTAGGTCCAATGATCCGATTAGGCCTATATACGTTTGTAATGCCAGTCTCATCGACATTAAATATTCGAGTAGGTGGAAACTTGTATTCATCGTACAGCTTACCCAAATTGTCATAAAACCTTGAGACTTGATCCTTATTGAAACCTTGAATGCGATTAAGACTTGTTGCTTCAGGTTTACGGAAACTTAACTCAGGATGCCTTGACATGAATCCATATAACCAGTCTTTACCTGCTTCTTGTTTTTCTCTGTTGAAACTATGTTTTAAGTTTAATTTCTCTGCATAGGCGAAGGCCTCTTTTCGGAACTGAATTGGGGTTAATCCATAAAATATTTTAGATAACGTTAGTAAATGACGACTCATTTCTTCTTCCTGTTCATTTGAAAAGAGAGTGTTTGCACCCAGCCTGCCTTTGTAAAAGCCTCTAGAGACCTCTAAATTGGCGTGCAGCTTCCGTTAGGCCATAACGTCTTTCTTCAATTGCCTTTAGAGCAGCTTTCATTTGATCATCAGTCCATGAAAATTTGTTGGTACTTCGTTTCCGTTTAAAAGACATCTGAAAAAGATACAAATTGTTAAATTATTGTTAAATTAGCAAAAGTAAAGCAAAAATGTAAAGAATCTAAGCCACATTATTAAAAGAGTAAACGCGAACACTTGGCGGGTAATCACGAACATCTGTTCGTGATTACCCGATTTGGAAATGAATATGAAGAAACGAAACAATCATAATATAAATGTATTTAACTTCTCCGTAATAGGACAATTTTATAGGTTAAATAATAGTAAGTTAACTAACTCTAACAATTTAAATGAAACCATCAAGTGTTTAGGTACATACCTTATTTTCTGAATTGCTAAAATTGTAGTGCAAGCACCAAAAACAAATAAATCGCTGTACAAAATTCCACAAATACGGGACAACTGTGTATCTATGCCACCACGTGCAGACCAGTAGGAAGCACGAAATGAAGTTTACAACGGAATTATACAGATGACGTACGCATGTATTCTGTGATGTTCGTAATCACCCGCTGTTCGCTATTACCCGTCGTTCCCCTAATAAATTATTTTATTAAAATTTAAACAAACTGCATCCAGAGGACTATTTTTATGACCGGTGCGACCACGGATTCACAAAATTAAACTGCGTCTACTAAAAGGGTAAATCTTACTATTTATTACTCTGCAAAAATACTAATTAAAATTACCAATATTCAAAAACTGGACTAAGTATAAATTGTGTATCCACAGCCCTACGAGTGTTATTATTGGACTCAACGTATCATCCTCTTACCACTAACCAATTAATGTATTAGCTTGTAATATAACTACATGTCATAAACCCGCCCAATTTGTCTCCCAAACAAATCGTATATCGATAATAAAAATATCTACATACCTTCTTTTCTATTTTGGGTGTTATCGTGATGTTTTTTGTGACCTGTATTCTATACGAGTTTTTATGTAGTCTTCACATTAATTAGGCCAGTATTTGAATTTATTTTATAGAAAAATCGAGTAGAATAGAATAGATTAGAAATATGCTTTATTTCTAAAACTTAAAAAAATAACAATAACAATATAAATTTACCAATATTACATAAATCGTCAGTATCATAAAATAAAAGATAATAAAATATACAATCCATTCCAAAATTTAACTAAATTGCAAATTGCGTAATAAAACCTTACTACCTAATAAGTTTAAGTTGCTGCATGTGATACGTAAATATACATTATCTAAAAATACTTTGGTTGCTTGTACCTAAACTTCCTAAACGTACTGTAAGGTATGGAGATGGTAGTATAATATTTTTGCCAAATATAATATAGATTTCTTTACTAACTCAGTGGACGGGATGGGTAAATACACGTCAAAGGTTGAATTTCTCGTGAAGTAGTCATGATTAGGTCTTGGTGGAAATACATGTAGGTATTTACGAATTAAGCAAACTGTTTCTGAAGCTAAATTATAATAAAAATATAGCTTCTGCAGTGAGGCCAAAAAGATATCGTATTGCTCTTTTTGGAATTTAAAAATAACATCAGATTAAGCAGCTGTACTATACCCCAAAAAGGAAGACCGTATCGAAGATGAGACTTAAACAAAGTAAAATATAATATTTTGGAAGATGCTAAATTGATTTTCTTAGAAACAGATCTTATTGTATACCCAGTCGAGGCTAGTTTCTTACTAAACAATTCGATATGAAGGGACTATTTAAGGTTGCTCTCTATAAAATTACCAAGAAATTTTACAGAATCAACGTTACTGATCTGGCTGTTATGAAGCAAGGGTTGAAGAGCTCCTTTATAGGATAATGCTACTGTCTTATCCACGTTAAAAGAGAGTAACTTAGAGTCGGATCAGGTTTTTTTTTAAGTAGATGAGAAGTTATATTTGCATGAAGAGTTGCAATATTGGAGTTCCTCCAGGTAATACTGGTATCATCAGCAAAAAAAAATTTCCATCGATTTTTAAGTCAGTGATGTCATTTATAAAGATAAGGAAAAGTAGTGGACCCAATACTGAACTTTGTGGTACTTCACATACAATGCTTTTGTGACTAGAATCAGTATTATTTGCTCTAGTTAGTTGTTTCCTATTTCTCAAGTAAGATTGTAACCAATTCAAAGAAATACTTCGAATTCCGTAGAAATTTAGTTTTTTATCAAAATTTCATGATTTACACAAGCAAAAGCTTTGGCATAGTCACAAAAAACAGTGCCAGTGTAAAGATTATTGTCTAGTGCTTGATAGATCTCATGTACTACAGAAAACATAGTATCACTGATACATTTATTAGATAAAAAGCCGAACTGACTTTGTGATAAAATGTTGTTTTCAACGAGAAAGGACATTCGAGCTTTTATAAGTATCTTAATAATTTTGGATAGGACCGGTAGTAGGGAAATAGGTTTATAGTTGACATTCGATTTTTCATCACCCTTATGAAGAGGATAGAGTATAAAGTGGGTAGATGCGCTTAAAAGAAGGAGATTACAAATTGCTTGCATTCAGGAGACTAGTTTAAAAGGACAAATAACGAAAGAACTAGGTGAAGTAACTAAACAAATTGTGGTATACAGGAAAAATTAACATTTAAAACTACTGATGCTTAGATGAAAAATAATCTGGTAACTGGGCTTTGGAACTAGAAATGAAGCTGGGTGTGGTATGCTGGAATTAGCAACAATATTCTTCTTCTTCTTTAAGTTCCATCTTCTATCGAAGGTTGGAAATCATCATGGCTATGCGGACTCTGTTGACTGCCGCTCTAAAAAGTTCTGCACTACTGCATTCAAACCATTCCCTTAAGTTCTTAAGCCAGGATATTCTTCGTCTTCCCACATTTCGCTTTCCTCGGATTTCGCCTTGCATAATAAGTTGTAATAATGCTGCGTATTTTTACCCTCTCATCACATGTCCTAAGTTCTCAAGTTTTCGTCTTTTGATAGTTAATATTATTATTAACACCATTAGATATGACCAATAGAAATAGGATTCTTTTAAAAGAGAGAAATTTTACTCATTTACCAAAGTAGACAAAATCACTCTCAAGTAGATTTATTTATGACAAGAAAAGAATATATGATTGATTGTAAGGACAAAAAGGATATCTTTAGTGAGAAGAAAGCCAAAAAAATCAAGTGGTGAATGTAAAAAGATAAGACCAAAGGTCCACTGAGTAAAAAAATAGTAGAAACAATGTGTTGGGTTATAAAAGAAAGTCCTAGTACAATATGGAGGAAGATTCCCAATATCATTAGAGATACTGCTATGGAAAAATTTCAGGAAATAAGTTTGGGAATAAACAGACTTGGTGGTGGTTAAATTAAGTTCAAGAACAAATTAGGAGAAAAAATTTTATAAGCAGTAGCTAGAAAATAGGGCCCTTGAAGGTAAGTCAATCAGACGATTGAGCCTGCAGTTACTTTCAACTAACCTTATAGAAGAAATAAATATACAGTCCACGAGTTATCGAAGAAGCAAAGGTACAGGAAGTGAAGCTATTTCTGATTCCAGGCACAAGCAGCCTGTCCGATTTTATACATAAAGCAATTAGACTAGATGATATTCATGAAGAAGTGTGGATAGCATTAGGAGATACTGCAATAAGTTAAACAACAAGTTTATTTCATAGAATTATGGATTAATGTCAAATGAATGGAGAAGCAGTATATTAGTACCTCATTTAGAACAGAAGCCGTAGAAGCTTTATTGAATATTGTGGAAAGTATTTTGGTCAACGGAAAAAGCATTATTAATATTAGATATGCGGACGATACGGTCATATTTGCAAGTGACATGAAAGATCTACAGGACGTAATACAACATGTATACAATGTATGTGAAAGGTAAGGACTGCAAATGAATCTCAAGAAAACGAAATCAATGATATTCTAAAAAAAAACACAAAATGTAGATAACTTGATCATCAATAATACAACGATCGAAAGAGTAACAACATATAAATATTTAGGAACGTGGCTAACCGAAGATGGAGACCACACAAAAAAAATCAGATCTAGAATAGAACTGGCAAGAAACACGTTCATAAAATTGAAGAACTTACTTTGCAACCGTAACCTTAATCTAGAGATCTGCACAAGAATGTTACGTTGTTACGTTTTTTCTACTTTACTATACGGCATGGAAGCGTGGACAATAAAACAGTCTAAACTCAAAAAATTTAACCCCTTTGAGATGTGGTGCTACAGGAGAATCCACAGAATATCGTGGACTGAAAAGGTAACTAATATAGAGGTTTTACAAAGAATGAAGAAAGAATGTGAAGTCATAAAAACTGTTAAAACTAGAAAGATTCAATATCTGGGTCATATAATGAGGGGTGAGAAGTACGTATTACTTAGGTTAATTATGCAAGGGAAGATACAAGGGAAGAGAAACCCAGTACGACGCAAAATATCCTGGCTAAGAAATTTGAGAGAGTGGTTCGGTTGCAGCTCATTAGAATTATTCAGAAGCGTGGCCAATAACATTAAAATAGCGGTGATGATTTCCAACCTCCAATAGAAGAAGGAACCTGAAGAAGAAGAAGTACCTCATTACAAAATAAGGGAAATATATAAGAATGCAAAATCTACTTGTTATTGAAAATATGGGAAAGAGTAATTCATAAACGGATTAGTGAAAAAACTAAAATATCCGATAATCAGTTTGGCTTTATGCAATTCAGATTAACAGCAGATGCAATTTTCATTATAATATAAAGTCAGTCGATGAAAAATACAGAAATAAAGAATTAAACGGTTATATCGTATTCATTGATCTTGAGAAAGCATATGATAGATTTCATCGAGAGATTCTGTAGTGTACGCGCAGTAAAAAAACAATTTCCGGCGAATATGTAAAGATTATGAGAGACACGTTTAAGGGAATAACAACTAGTATTGGGACAGGTGTGGGAGACACTGATAAATTTATTGTAAAAGTAGGATTGCAATAAGGCTCAGTACTTAGTCCTTACTTATTCGTATTCGTGTTGGATCAGATGATAACAGAAGGCTTAGATGGATGGAAGGAGTTACAAAAAAGGATAAAATTACAAATGAGTATATTGGAGGAAGGTGAGGGTGGTACCGATTGATGCCAAATTGAGAAAGCATAAGTTGAGATGGTTTGGGTATATACAACTTTGAGACTTTAATCACTCAATACGAAGAATTGCTGATATGCGAATTCCTGGGAGGAGTAGGAGAGGAATACCTGTGGTAAGACACTTAATCAAGACAAGTCCGTAAAGGGGATTGATATTGATATGACCCAAGATAGAAAATGGAGAAATATAATTAGGGGAGTCAGTCTAACAAAGATGAAGGAAAAGAAAATGATGATGATATGTTATTTCTTGCCGATTCTCATGGATTTGGTTTTCTTAATATCGATTTTTAAACTCATGTTATTGGCTTTAGTGGAAAGTGTTGCCAATTGGTTAGCCATACATTTGCCCTAAGAGGCAGATATCATCGGCGTATTCTAGACCGCTTAAGCGTATGATTAACGTCCATTATATGTTTCTTGTGTCGGAGTCTAGGTTGGAGAGAAAGTAGTCCGTAGCTGCGTTGAAAAAAAAATGAAAAAAGCAAAAATGTTGTCTTACTTTAGTAAGAATTTCAAATCCGTCACTATTGATTCCGGCATAAATTAAAAAACCTTAAGTGGAATGAAAAAAAAATCCATTCCTCCACAACACGGAAAAGACAAAAAGATATTTTGCACTGAACTATCCTGAAGATGAAAAAGTGTAAATATTAATAAAATACAATAAAGCTAAAAACATAGACAAGAAGGTATTAGAAGTACTAAAGAACCTGCCTAAAACAGTGATTGTGTATATAACAAAGATGCAATCCTCAGGCGCTAAGAAAATTACCATATAGTTGATAAAAAGCTCAAGTAATTATGTAAATAGCTAAAAAACCGAAGCTTTCCTCAAAATTATCGGCTCATGAGCATTTTATCATTGATAAGCAAGATTCATGAGAGGGTATTTGGAGCTAGGCTAAACGTAGTGAATGAAACAATAGAAATTACACCAGCAGCTCAATTCGGTTGACAGAATACATCACAGAGGGTTGTAAACCAAACAAATATATCACAAATACATTAGTGGTTGTCAGTAAAGCACTGGATAAGATGTAGCAAGAAGGATTCATTCACAAAATGAGCCTATTTTGTTACAGTATAGCCATGTTTCTGCTCTTATTTAGCTAATTGAAGTCCAGGGTTTAAATAGGATAAGTATTATTTGGGGGCGGATTAATTAATACTCTCACTTTTCTTATTCACGATCTACATTGTTGATACACCAACTTTACCGCAAAATATGACTAGTCTTTATGATATCGACACTAATACCAGCCAGAAATCTAAACGGTAAGTTAACAAAAAAATATCTACAAAAAATACTAGATTGCCTGAAAAACTGGTCGATGTACTAGGAAATTGTAATCCTTGGATTCTCGTGTTAAACAAAAAAAATTAGCCATACCAGATCACGGAATGAGGGCGTTTACCACAGAAATAAAGTGATCCAATCAAGCGAAATATCTAGAAATTACAATGAATAAAACATATTAAAGATAACATAGCTATGGTAAGATGTAAAGGAAAACTATCGCAACCTATCAAATATGAAACTGGCATTAGACAAGGAGATTCGCTGAGCCCATTAATATTTAATCTGATAATGGATGAAATCATAAAGAAAGTTAAAAAAGAAGAGGATATAGAATGGGAGAAAAGGAAATAAGGATAATATGCTACGCCGACGACGCCATAATAACAGCCGAAAATGAAGATGACCTACAAAGATTAATTAAAGAATTCGAAGATACGGCGCTCATATACAACATGGAGATCTCAACAGAGAAAACTAAAGCAATAGTGATATCAGCGGAACCGAGAAGATGTAAACTAGTCGTAAATAACAAAATAATAGAACAAGTGATGGAAACTAAATACTTGGAAATAAAACTGTCAAGCTACGGAAAAGTGGAAGAAGAAGTACAAAAACAAGTGAACATAGCAAACAGAGCAGCAGGATGTCTCAACAACACAATCTGGAGAAACAAATACCTCACAACGGAAACGAAAACCAGGATATATAAATCAACAATAAGACCGATAATGACGTACACAACGGAAACAAGAGCAGATACGGCGAAAACACAAAGACTACTGGAAACAACATAAATGAAAGTCTTACGAAAAATAACAAGCCAAACTCTAAGAGACAAAGTAAGAAGTGAGGAAATACGAGCGAGATGTGGTATAGAGGAAATAAACGCGTGGACCAAAAGAAGAAAAGTGGAATGAAATCAACACATCGAAAGAATGACAGAAAATAGAATAGTACGAATAGCAAGAGACAAATCGCCAAATGGAAGAAGATCATTGGGACGACCGAGGAAAATATGGTCAGACAACGTCAATTGAGGCTAAAAACCGAAGTAAAACAGGCATTTTGCCTATTTATAAAGTAGGAAGAAGAAGAAGAACATACAAGCTATACGTATACAAAATGTTCAGCAAATCTAAGGTATTAAAACCTCCCGTAGAAAACAGAAGTACCAATGACCAACAATGTTTTCTGGGTTTCTTAGTTATTGGGCCTACTTTCCAAACCTGCAAAATTTGAGAGAAAATATATACAATATAGAAACAATGTAGGTATTATAGAAATAACGTAGGTAAAAACAACTAAACATCAATTTGGTAAAAAATTTATTTCTATAACAAACTTAAAAATACAATAACAAAATAAAAAGTGTCATTTTTTGTCTCGGAGAGGTATCTCATCGTGAGTCTTTTTTGATTTTCCATTAACGTGAAACGTCTGTTTGCTTGTATAGCACCATATACAAGAACATAACGCCCACAGAATGGACAAACTACCAAGTCCTAGTAGGATATAAAAAATATAGTTGCTATATTCGGGAAGATTTTGGATCAGTCTTAGGCTGCTGGCTACATCATCTGCTAGGGGTATGGTTTGAGTGAAGTAGAATAAAGGTACGTAGAGTCTTGGTACTTTTTCATATATTCTGCAACAAAAAAATTAAAGATGGTAAATTTGTGTATTTGTTAGTCTTTTGATGAGATATAAATTAAAGAGCGGCTTCATAGGAACTGAATATAAAAAAAAACAAGAAAAGACGAGAAATTTGGGTTCAAAACGGGAACGAATTGCAAGATCTCAAATAGATCTTAAAGGGAAACGATGGGGTTATTTCCACCGTATCCGTAGCGCACCAAAACTCTTGTGGCGACTTGTCGAGTTTTTGTTACAGGATTTGTTAGGTAGCTGATTCGTTAATTGTTCCTCTTGTGGGGGTGAAAATTATACACAACACTTTTATTAGCGGTTTATTACTTCCACAATCTTTTATAGTAACACCTTAGAAACTCAACACTTACAACACTAAAATAAAACTAACTTATGTGCTCTTGTTGTGTGGCACGGGTAAGAGAGGGAGAGACGAGAGAACAACTTCTTTTTCGACTTGTAAACTTAAAATACTTAATGAGAGTGACTTTATATGCTTCTAGAGAGGGCAAAGGGACGAGAGGTGGGCAAAAGAGGTGTCAAATACGCTGACTATCGTCTGGTTTTTTTTTACTAATAGATATTTAATATTCACACTACAGAGGCGGCGTTAGGGTAAATTTGAGTAGTGAAAAATTAGTTGGTTTTCCAACAGATCTATCACATCATATCAGCAAGAAAGTAATTTATTTCAAGCATTTCTGATTAGTGAAGGTTTGCTTGAATGCTCTTATCATTACTGTCTTTATGATAGATATTGGAAATATTTTTCTATACAGTTTACAGTTTGCTGATGACCAGATTATCATAGCTAATGGCAAACATTATCTACAGTGTATGACCAGAAAGTTAAAAAACGAATGGTATATGTCCGAATAACTCTATCATTTTATATCTGTGCATAATAACAAACGTGTGTTGTTTACGAATGTTGAGGTTTTTTCACGGATCTTATTGCTCTTTCTATGCCGTTTTCCTATTTGTGTCTCACGTACTGCATTGAGTACGTTTGTGTTGAGGAATTTTTTAACTAAATCTATATCACGCTGTTCATCGCTCTCGATTTCTTCTTCTTTCAGCTTTTCTTTGGACTACTAGTCTCTTCATACTATTTGCACTTAGATATGTCAGAAAAATGGTAATATCAACGAAAATACGGAACTGGACATGTTATGGATTATTAATCTTTGCAAATCAGATGTATTTGTTTTATTGGTTGCCGTCTTAGTTATTTTAAGCAATATTTTCTAACATCGCATGTTAAATGTGTCGAATATTTTCCTATCTGCTGCTTGAGTACATATTTTAATGAGGTTGATCACTATACAGGGTGGCGCACCGAAAACGAAACGGATGCATTTACTGGCAGATGATTCCTTTTTAAAAAAATGCTTGGACCCGTCGATTTTGTTATCGAGGGGGAAACAAAATTGGCATAAAATCACATTAATATTTGCAGCCCCCTAAGCGGGACGGGCACCATGCCTAAAATCTTACATGGAAAGGGGGGTCGAATGATCCATCATTTAAAAGGTCTTTCAACTCCCTTTACAATGATGTAAAATTCATGTACTTCAATTCAGTAGTTTTGGAGATTTATTCATTTAAAGTTTAAATACATCATCGTAAGAGGAGATCAATACATAGCAGCAAAGTTGTTAAAAAATAAAGAATGAACTGACCTGTTAGCCGAGTAAATGTTGAAAATGACCACCATTACTTTCCATGCAATAATAAAGATTTTGCTGAAAACGTTGCCGGACATTTTGCAATATTTGAGGAGTAATTTGATGGCACTCATTCACAATTCTTTGTCGTAAATCTTCTAAGGATGTTGGCTGAGTAGCATAGATTTTGCTTTTTAAGTAGCCCCACAAAAAGAAATCCAAAGGTGATAAATCTGGCGATCTTGAGGGCCATTCAACGGCACCTCTTCTACCAATCCATTGACCTGGAAAGGTCTGATCTAAATAATGCCGAACTCTTAATGCGTAATGTGGTGGGGCACCATCCTGTTGGAACATCAACATATTCTCAACGTATCGACCATCATTCTGATTTTCAATTATATCTGTTAGCGCAGGATCTATGGCATTTTGCAGTAATTCCAAATACATTTCACCAGTCAAATTTCCAGGTAAGAAAAAAGGACCAACCAAATGATCGCCAAAAATGCCAGCCCAAACATTTAATTTTTGTGGCTGCTGTGTGTGTACCTCATGGTAAATTCTGGGATTAGAGTCCGACCAATATCGACAATTATGACGATTTACTTCGCCATTTAAAAAAAAGGAACATTCGTCGGAGAAGCAAATGTTAAATAAAAATTGTTCATCGTTTGTAATTCGTTCACTCATAACTTCACAAAATTCTAATCGCTTATCAAAATCGTCTTCATTAAGTTCTTGTACAAGGTGAATTTTATACGGATGAAAATTATAGGCCTTTAGAATCCGTTGGATAGTACGTCGACTAACACCACACGAAGTTTGCAATTTGCGGGTACTTAATGTAGGATCTACAATAACTTGCCCTAAAACCCCCACTTCTGTTGCTTCGTTCCTTATAGGATTTTCAATATTACGTTTTTTATTGACGACTGATCCAGTTTCCCGAAATTTAGCTACAAGTTCTAGAACATATTTTCGGTGCACATTATTGTTCTCATGTCGCTCATTAAAAATTTGTGCTGTTCTATTAGCGCACTGATTATTTCCGAAAAATATTTCAATAATTTCAACCCTTTCTGCCGTGGAATATACCATGGTTAATTTATGTATAAAGCAATAAATGATATTTTAACAACAAAGATTGGTCAAATCAATCGCAAACTAATGTACTATTTCCTATTTAAAATAAGTACGTGGCATTCTGTACTTATCTTTCTTCAAGAAGCAACTTTTTTTGTCACAAAGGACACTTCAATTGCTATTTTTATTATTAATAAACCATGGGCGTAGTAAATAAAAGCATTTACTTATCAAGAAAATGCTTTTACTCAAATTTCTTCTGAAAGAAGTACAAACTAATTTGATGTACCTATTAAAGTCTACTTTAAACTTTAAATCAATAAATCTCCAAAACTACTGAATTGAATACATGAATTTTAAATCATTATAAAGGGAGTTGAAAGACCTTTCAAATAATGGATCATTCGACCCCGTTTTCATTTAAGATTTTAGGGATGATGCCACCCCCGCTTAAGGGGCTGCAAATGTTAAAGTGATTTTATGCCAATTTTGTGTCCCCCTCGAAAACAAAATCGAAGGGTCCGAGCGTTTTTTCAAAAAAGGAATCATCTGCCAGTAAATGCCTCTGTTTCGTTTTCGGTGCGCCACACTGTATATATTTAGTTTGTCGATTATCAAAATATGCTCTTAAAACTTTATAAGGTTTTTTAATTTTTGAGTAATGATATAAGGAAGAGAAGGTAATAAATATTTGAATCTCCTATTATAAGTTTTTTACTATATAGAGCATAAACTAGTAGTAGCAGCGGATGTATTTCGCATATAGTTGGAAATACGACTCTATAAATATTATACGACACGAAGGCTATAAATAATTTATAAAATGGATAACGCCAAAAAGCAGGAATCGAAGAAATATAAGGAAAATTTTGAAACAAAGAATATCAAAAGTGATAGGTTCTGGTTAAGTTGATGGTATTTTAAAGGTCAATTGATTTATGGCCAGAGTGGAAAACAGCTATGACATAGCGACAAAATAAATTTTGCTACGTAACACTTTTTTCTTCTCTGTAAGCTGTCTGCTCTATATCGGTTCCACTGCAGCCATGTTGCTTATTGTACATCTTTCATTCTATATTTTACAAGTCCTGGGGACTTTTACAGAAAGTTAACATCAACAGAAAAGAATTTAAGTCAACCACAATACAATGCAGAAGTCAGACTGGTGACCTATTAACAACAAGGAAAGATGTATTAAATAGATAGGTGAAAAACTTTAACCAGGCACTTAATATAGAGGAAGAATAAGAAAACCTGGAAGACATGAGGTAAGGGGAATAGACGAGAGGGAAGAGAAACCACCAACGATTTTTTAAGTTAAAGATGCAGTTAAAAAACTATCCAGAAACAAATCACCTGGAATAGATAATCTCTCAGCTGATCTATATAAAGAAGGTAGGCATGGTACTATAATGACATTACAGCAGCTTATAAAAGAAATATGTACACAGAAATCCCTCCCCAATGATTGGAATATTGTAATACTTTGCACCATACACAAAAAAGGAGATTAAATGCTATGACCACAGAGGAATTGCGCTTCTAAATGCAGTGTATAAAATATTTTCCAGAGTACTATGTCACCGTATGGCACGATATCAAGTATCGTGCTATCAGCACGATAGCAAAACGCATAGTAAAAAAATACCAGGCTGGTATCAGAGGTGGTAAATCGACAATTCATCAGATTGCAACCCTGAAACAAATTTTGAAAAAAACACTGGAATATGGCATTGATACTCATCACATATTTATAGACTACAAAGCAACCTATGACTCTGTAAATAGAAGAGAAATGTTCAAAGCAATGAAATAGCTAGGAATACCAAATCAGTTGGTAAATTTACCAAAACTAATTCTTGAAAAGGTTAAACGTAGAGTACGAATTCAGGGAAAACTGTCTGAAACTTTTAAAACAAATAACGGGCTGCGCCAGGGAGACCCTCTCTCCTATATACTGTACAATCTGGCTCTGGAAAAAGTAATACGTATGTCATAAATCACAACCACTGGTCTAATATATAATTGATCAGTGGAAATCCTGGCCTATGCTGATGATATTAATATTGTTGGGAGAACGAAAAACGCTATATATTAATTCTATGCTATGAGAATTAGGAAATCTTAAAATTCTAAACAAGAACTACTTTCACATCACATCGCAAGAGGGGTGATCGATGATACATAATGGATCCATAAATTAATGAAAATGTTAATAGAACATATCTAATACAAAGAAACTAAGAGGTTAAGAGGTATTAGAAACCTGGTGTACTCAAACGATAAAACTAAGAATTTCTACGTACCGTATACTTGGAATCGGTTGTAGCAACATATTCACTTGCATTACTATCTGGACATGCATTATGACTCCCGATATCTAAAATGAAATAAAATTAATATCAATATTGTAAATAATTTGGCTTTTGTTCAAGGTAAACAGTATAAATTAAAATCTATTATAGTCAAAATATAAATTATATATTGAAATTTTTTTTATTATTTTTAAATGAATATTTACAATCTACTCATAAACAGTACATTGAGTAATTAGTAAATGTAATGATAATATTGACTTATTTTGGGTACCATCCAGCGACAGTTCTCGGCTGTCGAGAAATACTGAGGCACACATAATATTCTTCCAAAGTTTTTTTGATTTTGTTTACTATTCCATGACACTGTTGGATTGTTGAATATTTTTGACGGAAACCAATCTGATGTTCGGGTATTATGTTCTCGAGCGGTACAGTTTCGCTTATTCTATTTAGCAGGATTATTTCCAAATATCTTGGACATCAAGGGTAAAAAAGCTCATCAGACGATAGGAAAAAGTTTCTGTAGGAAATTTACCTGGCTTTACAACCATTATCTTCTTCTTCTTCTTCCTACTTTATAAATAGGCAAAATGCCTGTTTTACTTCGGTTTTTAGCCTCAATTGACGTTGTCTGGCCATCTTTTCCTCGATCGTCCAAATGATCTTCTTCCATTTGGCGATTTGTCTCTTGCTATTAGTACTATTCTATTTTCTGTCATTCTTTCGATGAGTTAATTCCATTCTACTTTTCTTCTTTTGGTCCACGCGTTTATTTCCTCTATACCACATCTCGCTCGTATTTCCTCACTTCTTACTCTGTCTCTTAGAGTTTGGTTTGTTATTTTTCGTAAGACTTTCATTTCTGTTGTTTCCAGTAGTCTTTGCGTTTTCGCCGTATCTGCTCTTGTTTCCGCTGTGTACGTCATTATCGGTCTTATTGTTGATTTATATTTATATATCCTGGTTTTCGTTTCCGTTGTGAGGTATTGATATTTGTAGACTTTAAAAAGGCGTTTGATACAGTGGAATTACCGTCCATCTTAAGAGCACTACAAGATTGCAGGGTCAACCACAGATATTGTAATATAGTTAAAAATATATATGAAAATGCCACAACAACCATAAGTCTACATTCAGCAACTAATAAGATAAAGATAAAAAGGGGAGTCAGGCAAGGTGATACCATGTCACCAAAGCTGTTCATTACCGTTCTTGAGTATGCATTTAAAAGACTAACATGGCAACAGAAAGGAATATCCATTGATGGAGAAAGATTAAACCATCTACGTTTTGCGGACGATATCGTGCTTCTGTCAGATAATCTGGGAGAGATCAAAGACATGCTCCAAGAACTGAATTACATACTACAAGAAAGTGGGCTGGAGATAAATTTCGAGAAAACCAAAATGATGACCAATATGGTTCCCAGCGAAGAGATACAGATCAATAACAACAAGGTAGAATTAATCGATAAATACACATACTTGGGTCATGAAATCAGAATAACCAGAGACAACCAAACCTGCGAGCTAAATAGACGAATCACGTTGGGATGGGCGGCATATGGAAGGATGAGAGACGTTTTTAAAACAAATACTCCAATTCACCTGAAAAGGAAGGCATTTAACCAATGCATCCTACCAGTCTTGACCTACGGAGCAGAGACCCTAACTTTAACAAAAGCTACTGCCGAAAAACTGAGGGTAACACAAAGGCGAATGGAGAGATCAATGCTGGGTCTGACCTTGAAAGATCGCGTGAGAAATGAGGAGATACGCCGACGAACTGGCGTTGACGATATTATACTGCGAATCAATAGACAAAAGTGGAGGTGGGCTGGACATGTTGCCAGAATGGAAGACGGAAGATGGACGAAGAGATTATTGGAGTGGAGACCAAGAGCCGACAAGCGAAGTCGAGGCAGACCACCCACCCGATGGACCGACGACCTAAGGAGAATAGAAACAAACTGAATTGCAGCAGCTAGAGATAGAGAGAACTGGAGACGTTTGGAGGAGGCCTATATCCAACAATGGATGTGAAAACGGGGCTGGATGATGATGATGATGATGATGTGAGGTATTTGTTTCTCCAGATTGTGTTGTTGAGACATCCTGCTGCTCTGTTTGCCATGTTCACTTGTTTTTGTACTTCTTCTTCCACTTTTCCGTAGCATGACAGTTTTATTCCCAAGTATTCAGTTTCCATGACTTGTTCTATTATTTTTTTATTTACGACTAGTTTACATCGTCTCGGTTCCGCTGATATCACTATCGCTTTAGTTTTCTCTGTTGAGATCTCCATGTTGTATATTAGCGCCGTATCTTTGAATTCTTTAATTAATCTTTGTAGGTCATCTTCATTTTCGGCTGTTATTATGGCGTCGTCGGCGTAGCATATTATCCTTATTTCCTTTTCTCCCATTCTATATCCTCTTCTTTTTCTAACTTTCTTTATGATTTCATCCATTATCAGATTAAATATTAATGGGATCAGCGAATCTCCTTGTCTAATGCCAGTTTCATATTTGATAGGTTGCGATAGTTTTCCTTTACATCTTACCACATCTTACCAATCATTATAATATGAGCATATTTCCACTAGATTGGAAAATGGCTTAACTGCAGCATTCTATTTTAGATAATAGTAAGCAAGAGAATTGCTTTCCTGGGTAGATGTTTTAGGATTCTCCGATAGATTAAATCGTATTCTGGGGCTTTGTGAAAGTTGGTATTTGACCTAAATTTGGAGTAAATGTATTTTCTAAATATTCTGCAAATACAGGTTTTCTTATTGGACGCGTTGATAGCGTCGGTTTCTTGAATTTTTAGTAGCTTTCCATATATAAAGTGCTCATCTGGAGAGAGTTTGTTAATATAAAAATTGAAGATGTCATTACGAGCTTGATTTAGTGCTTACGTTAGCTGGTGTGTTGGTCTATTTAGCTGTGTTTTATCGAATAGATTTCGAGACCTTTGCCATTTTGCACGCACTCTTCTTTTTTCGCTTAGAATTTGTTTGATATGTAATGGCACATGTTTGTCTTCAGGATTACCCTTTTTACTTATAGGAGTAGCTTTCCAAGCAGCGTTTTGTATTACAGCCGTTAATTACTTTTGTACAGCAAATTGCAGCTCATCAGATTCTTTTATTCGGTGATCTAATGTTATATTCTGGTTAATGGTGTTTTTAAATTATGTCCAGTTTGTTTTTTTGTTAGATAGTCTTAATGGCTGTTAATTGTATATAAAAGTTGTGCTCAATGTTATTATATATTATCTATTATCTTTGAATGTGGGTAATTTTAGTGGTATTGACAGTAAATAAAGAATTAAACAAAAATTTAGGAAATATCGACCACAATAGAATTAGCGAGTACGATGACATAAACGTTCTGTGGAAAACTATTAAAGAACAAATGAACAATGTAACGGAAAAACATCTAAAAGTAACACCTAGAAATAACAAACAGGAACGGATGACAGAAGAGATTTTACAATTAATGAACAAACGAAGAGAATCCAAAGGAAAAAATGACAAGGACGGAGAATACAAAAGACTAAATAGAATAATTCGAAAAAAAATAACCGAAGCAAAAGAGAAATGGCTGGAAACAAAATGCGTGGAAATAGAAGAACTACAACAAAGGCACGATTTTTTTTAATTTACATAAAAAGGTAAAAGAGTTTACATCGACTACCAAGAGAACGACTTTTCACACCATGCTGAACACGGATGGCAAACTGCTAGAATCAACGGAAGACAAACTGAAAGAATGGGAAAACTATATTAAAATTCTTTTTCACGACATACGAGAAGAACCAAGATTGGAAAATAACAACGAAGGGCCAACAATTCTGAAATCTGAAATCATAAATGCAATTAATCATCTTAAAACAAATAAAAGCCCAGGTCCAGACGGAATATACCCAGAAACGTTAAAATTAATCAGCGAAGAAAATATCGAAATATTTGTCCTTTTATTCAATCGCATTTATGATACAGGTAAAATACCCCAAGATTGGCTGGAGTCAATATTCATCCCACTACCAAAAAAGCCAAACCCACAACACTGCAATGAGTTCCGTCTGATAAGCCTTATGAGTCATGCAGTAAAAGTCCTACTAAAAATCGTACATAATCGTATCTATAGAAAGTGCGAAACAATCATCGGAGACGATCAGTTTGGATTCAGAGCCGGCATGGGAACGAGAGAAGCCCTGTTCAATTTACTAGTTCTCGCCCAAAAATGCTACGACCAACAGAAAGATATATTTATATGCTTTATAGACTTCGAAAAAGCATTTGATAGAGTAAGACACGACCTACTATTAGAACGTTTGCAAGAAGTCGGTTTAGATGGAAAAGACATCAAATTCTTAAAAAACTTATACTGGAACTAAAACGCCAGAGTTAGGATCAAAGGTTCCACATCCGCAGAAGTAGAAATTAGGAGGGGAGTTAGACAAGGATGTGTTCTGTCGCCTTTGCTGTTTAATCTTTACTCCGAGTTTCTATTTAAAGAAGCATTGGAGGATTCCAAGGATGGAGTCAAGGTGAATGGCGTAAATATCAACAGTATCAGATACGCCGATGATACAGTGTTAATTGCGGATTCCGACGTAGGTCTACAACGACTCATCGACAAGACCAACTCGACCTGTGAGCAATTTGGTATGAAAATAAACATTAAAAAAACCAAAGTGATGTCAATCCGAAAAAACCAAAACGTACCTCAACCTTGCACAATAAATGGGCACATTTTAGAACAGGTCAATAGATTTAAGTACCTGGGATGTTGGATCGATAGCAGCCTAAATCCTGATCTAGAAATAAGATCGAGAATAGAACAGGCCAGAAAATCTTTCGAAAAAATAAAAAAACTGCTTTGTGATTCTCGAATAAAACTCGAAATTCGACTACGTTTATCAAAATGCTACGTTTGGTCGACTCTTCTATATGCAGTTGAAACGTGGACCCTAAAAACATCAACCGTAAATAAATTGGAGGCCTTTGAAATGTGGATCTACCGGAGAATGCTCAAAATTTCATGGACATCGCATACCTCAAACGAAGAAGTGCTGCATAGAATAGGCAAGAAAAGAGAACTTTTTAACACAGTAAAAGTTAGAAAAACATCATACCCAGGCCACATACTGAGAAATAATAAGTACCAATATGCCCAACTTATAGTGAAAGAAAAAATCGAGGGAAAGAGAGGCCTAGGAAGGAAAAGACTATCGTGGCTCAGAAACATCCGACAATGGACAGGGCTAAATTTTGAACAGCTAATAAGAACAGCTGAAAATAGAGAAGATTTTAAAATTGTAGTAGCCAACCTCCATTGAGGAGAGGGCACTTTAAGAAGAAGAAGAAGACATAATACGTTAAGGATAACACTTGATTTGACTAAAGTAGACCAATTTATAGATTTACAGGAGACAGTGCGACAATAGACCAAATATTTTTATGCTAAAAATGTATACACTTCTATTTTAAATACTGTTACATTTTATTTTCACTTGTTATCGGTTTTTTAGCAGTAAATTAATGAAAACTTTTCACCTTTAACTACCTACCAACTTCTCCCAAGATGTCTAATCCCTAGATATAAACTTTTACTTACCGGTTCGATAACTATGTAAAATTCATGTTTTCCCTTATCGGGCCTCATCCCGCTCATCTTGTCCGTGTAATAAGGATCAGCCCGATAAAAATGTGGAAAGGATAAAAAACTCGGGGAGTTATCCCTACACGTAGAAACGTTAAAAACCCCCGACGGGATACACTCTCCCGTGCAGAAACAGGCATTTTCTGGTCGATGAGTACCTGAAAAATAATTGAGTTAGTCTTGATGGTTTCGTCTAGTTACATAAAGTTTGGTGGAATTCACACAGATGTCTGGTTAGTTAGCGTAACGAAGCAGAAATACTT
This sequence comes from Diabrotica undecimpunctata, assembly GCF_040954645.1. Lineage (NCBI taxonomy): Eukaryota > Metazoa > Arthropoda > Insecta > Coleoptera > Chrysomelidae > Diabrotica > Diabrotica undecimpunctata. The sequence goes on from NC_092804.1 coordinate 7,369,410, forward strand.
TTTTTACTTGCTGAACTAACGAAAATTTATTTTACTACTTTGAATTTAAAATTGGGGAAAAGACGGTGACTACGCTAATATAAAGCGCAGCAAAGACCTTATTTTTCTGAAAATAATGCACGAGTTATATACGGGCCAAACATTTTGGTTATATGAACGGACAACATGAGAATGCGGGTCCCTCTGTTTGTAGTATCCAAATTGATATCGATATTTCACATGTTTTTCCGTTAATAAACTATTTTCAATTTAAATAATTATATGAGGCGTGTTTTTTAAGTAAGTACCGTTTTGGAATTAAAAAAAGACGTGCAAAGATATGGCAATAATTTTATTTTTACATAAAAGCCTGTACCTTAATCTACTTTTCTACATAATTTCCGTGAATATTGAGGCACTTATCATAACGTGGCACCAGTTTTTGAATACCCTCCTCATAAAATTCTGCCGCCTGACTTGTTAACCACTGCATTACAAATGTTTTGACTTCGTTATCGTCTTGAAGACGCTGACCGCCCAGGTGTTTCTTCAAGTGCTGGAACAAATGGTAGTCGCTGGGCGCCAGATCAGGGCTGTATGGAGGATGATCTAGAGTTTCCCATTTAAATGATTTGATGAGATCTTTGGTCTGATTAGCCACATGTGGACGGGCATTGTCATGCAGCAAAACGATACCCTTACTCAACTTGCCACGTCTTTTGTTCTGGATTGCATGACGCAGATTTTTCAATGTCTCACAATAAGACGCTGCATTAATTGTCTCATTACGAGGCAGAAACTCCACTAGCAATACTCCTTTTCTGTCCCAAAAAACTGTGCACATGATTTTCCGGGCAGAAATTGTTTGCTTAAACTTCACTCTTTTGGGTGATGATGAATGTCGCCATTCCATGGATTGTTGTTTCGATTCTGGTGTGACGTAGGCCACCCACGTTTCGTCACCAGTAACAATTTGGTCTAAAAAATCTTCACCTTCACTGTGGTACCGCTCAAGGAAAGTCAATGCACTGCCTAAACGTTGGGTTTGGTGCAAATCCGTCAACATTTTTGGAACCCAACGTGAACACAATTTCCGGTCATTCAAGTTCTCGGTTACAATGCGATACAAAACACTACGAGAATACTAAGGAAAGCAGTAGAACAATGATGAAATTGTAAAGCGTCTGTTTTCTCTCACCTTTTCGTCCACTTTCTGCACCAAATTTTCATTAACGACAGAAGGACGCCCACTCCGTTCTTCATCATGCGCATTTGTGCGGCCATCTTTAAATGCTCTCACCCATTTCCTTATCATTCCATCACTCATAATGTTTTGTCTGTAAACTTCAACGATCTCACGATGAATATCGATCGGTTTTACGCCTTTAGCACTAAGAAATCGTATAACAGCCCGTAGACAAGAGATGCGTAGACAAGAGATGTAGGTAACAATCGCTCATGCGCGGAACGTCGACCGTAGCGCTGCGGCGGCGGAATCGCAAAACGGTACTTACTTAAAAAACATGCCTCGTATATATTTCTTGTTATATTAGGCGTTTCATCAGCAGCTTCTTCTTCTTCTTCTTCTTGTAGTGCCTATTTTTTTCGAAAATTTGCGACAATCATGGCAATCTGTTTTTTGCAAAATGCAGCTCTGAAAAGATTTGTGGTTGTTGTGTTGAAGAAAATCCTTCGCCTTCCTGGTCCGCGTTTTGCTTCTACTTTTCCTTGAGGAATTAATTGCAGCAACCCTTATCTTTCGCTGTTTCTCATGATGTGACCGAATTATTCGGTTGTGGCTGTTTTCATTGTGGTTAACAACTCTTTTCCTTTTTGAATTCTTAACAAAACGTCCTCGTTAGTAACGTGGTCGGTATAGGTATATGTTCAGGATTCGACGATAAAGCCACATTTCGAAAACCTCAATTTTCTTGCAGGTAATGTCTGTGGGAGTCCACGACTCAACTACGTAGGGGAAGTGGAGGACCATTGATACAGTTTTTTTCAACTACTAATTTTTCCGGAATTTAATGAGTATAAAATGTAATTTCTCGTAGAATGCAGTAATAACTAACCTTTAAAAAAAACATCTCTAAAATAGAGAAATGTTAACAAAAAAAAAAGATATTTATGTAATTCTTAAATGTAGTCAATGCATCAAAGTGCCCCACATACGGGGTACAATGATTCAACTTATGAGGCAGTTTTGCACAGCTAGGGGTACATTAATACACTGTTATAAATAAATAAAAAAATAATATTTCAATGCAATTTATTAGCAAATCAAAGATAAACAAATGTTAATAAAGTAGTAATATACTATTTTACTGAATGTTGTACGAAGCGAGAATTATGGGAAATCTGCAGAGTGAAGCTGTTCGATTCGTCCCTGCAGTAACATTAGGAAAATCTTTCACATCAGGAAAAATAAAAGTCCACGATTCCGGTTTCTTCCTTAGATAAGGTATATGATACTCCAAGCTATCATGTTTGGCCAAGACTTTGCCCATATAGTGCACAACTGATTTCTGTTTTTCAAATTTTATTACTAAAAATTCACCTTCATTTATATTTTCTGGGAATGGTTGGAGCAAATCAGCAGGGCTATCATCATTTGATAACTCTGAAAATTCCGATGATAAATCCATCCATCCAACATGTAGAACTATCACTTTCAATTTTTTTTATCCGATTCTCTGCAACTTATCTTTAAGTATCAATATACGCATAAGAATTCTTAGATGTTACGTCTTTAGAGTCCTCCTCTATGGAGTAGATAGGCATAGCCTTACAGAAGATGACATAAAACATTTCGAGGCATTTAAAATGTGGTGTAACCGACGTATGTTGAGTGTTTCATATATACACCACATAAGTAACATAACTATTTTCCAGAAGCTAAGAAAAGGAAGCAATTATTAACACCATAAAAAACAGAAAATGGGCTTACTTCGGTCACATAATGCGTAATAATAAATACCGACTTCTGCAGTTGATTCTACAACGCAAGATTGAGACTAAGAGAGGCCCTGGACGTAGGCGTATATCCTGGCTTACTAATCTTAGGAAGTGGACTGGTCTAACAACTTATCTATTTCGAGCTGTTGTGAATAGAAAAGATGGGTCAATGTGGTCGGCAATATCTCTAGAAGATAGGCACATTTATAAAAAAAATAGAAGATTATAAAATATATTGGACTATTCTTGTATTATTAATTGTAAATGCTAAGAAAAATGTAAATTATAAATTAGATTTTAGGATACGTCACTAAATAACAATATAAAACTTACCGTTATCAAAAATGTTATCTGCAGTATATTTATAGCCCAAAACACCCTTAATAACGACATCTTCTACATATTCCAATTCGGCATATTTACAAAGCTCCGCTGAATACAGTGTCACTTTCTGTCTTTGCCTGTGAAATGGATAAAACTCTCCCGCTGAACCTTTGATGTCATTGCAATGGCCCTCGTAGAAATTTGTTTGGTTTTTGTGGTTCCATGTGACAAGTCTGCCGAAATTTTCGTCGTTTTTATAGTGCATTGAGAAAACTCCGTCTTTGCCAGAGGTATTATTTTTCTAGAATAAAAAAGAAAAAACTCAATTAACTGATTAAAATTCATAAAGTTCCCGGGGGTTGGCTGTATACTACCATAGTAGTTAAAAAACTTTAGAATTAAGTAAAAACTTCTAGTGAAATTGGTATGTATTTAATAAAACATTAAATCGAAATTCAAAAATTGTTCAAAACAAACTTTTTCGGTCCTCTCAGACCATCTTCAGTGAACTTTAGTACACAAGTACTTAACAAGTACTTGCTAAGTAACCTCATCGCCAAGTAATGGGTGTGTTTAAATTCCATATTAGATAGTTAAAAGTAATAAAATACTTTTGCCGAAGGTATCAAGGATTGCCGATAATGATGTTACAGCAAAAGTCTGAAAAATACCCACAACTTTTACAAGTAATCTCTTTTTTCACTTATTGATCTCTAGATAATGAATGAAGTACAAGAGGCATGCTATATAAAGTAGCCAACGAAAGAGAATGCAAAGAATGCAAGGTGAGGTAAGAAATCGGCTAAGATAATAAATCCTACTGGATTTTGTTTCTTCCTGTTGGGGGTTAGGACCGTTTGGTCTTGAGAGAGTCAGTCTAACACCAGAGAGAAAACATACAAAATAACATAACAGCACATTAAGAAGACAGTTCGTAGCTCGAAAAAACTCGTGGACAACCGCAATGAATAAGTGGACTAAATTTATATTAAAAAAACATATAAAAAAACCGCCAAGTCGGCCACCAAAAAAATTAAAAAATACTAACAAAAACCTTCGCAAGCCAACAAAAAAAAATTAATCAAAAACCCCAAAACCCGGGCACGTAGGGTCCGACCCCTTGAGCACCAAGTCTCCAAACTGAGCCTAGCTCAGAGCGGAGACTTGAAGCCCAAGTAAGCAATTTTTAGTTCGCGGATAAGCCACCTTAAGATGCGCTCTTAGTCAGAAGTCACATGAAGAACATTTCGCTGATGGTTGTGCCCTAATAGCGCATCAGAATGCTATAGGGGGGAAAGGGATGGTCTGGAGCATTGGAGGGCGGTGGAGTGACTCCTGTTTTTACTCGAGTTAATACACCTCTCTCCAATGAATTATTACAACCGAACGTAAAACTTAGGGGTGAGCATGTCTCACAAGCTTCTTCTTCTTGCAGTACCGTCTCCTATCGGAGGTTGGCTACCATCACAGCAATCTTTACTTTGTTGGCTGCAGCTCTGAACAACCTCTCACAAGCTGGGTTTAATTAAATTGCTTGCTTACTGGCTTGAGAGTCAGTCTATCACCAGAGAGAAAACAAAAATCCCAGAGAGAAAAATATACAAATCGATATAGGACTAAATATTATATATAGCTCTAAATATTCGACAAACACTGCAAATCGCCGCACTGTGTGGGTCCTTAGGGGGTAAGGATCAAAGAAATAACAACAAAATCTTTCACGTAGACATCTTATAAAAAAAAAAATTAACAAAATGATATAAAAAAAGGCCTCAATAAAAAATAATTAAAAAACTAACAAAAACCCGGCGAAAGACATAAACAAAAAACAAAAAACCTGGGCACGTAGAGCCCAAAGACTTGAGCATCAAGTCTCCGAAGTGGACGTAGTCCGAAGCGAAGACTTGGGGCCCAAGCAAGCAATTTTAGATTCGCGGACAAGTCACTAGAGGATTACAGGAACACAGCGCCTCACGCTGTCCTGAATTTGAATCGGTTAGGGATCCATGTTGGAGTTCTATTACCCAGGACTCCCACATGAAGAGCATTTGGCTGATAGTTGTGCCCTAATCGCACATCAGAGTGTTATAGAGGGGAAAGGGATGGTCTGGAGCATTGGAGCACGGTGGAGTGACTCCTATTTGACTCGAATTAATACACCTCGCTCCAATAAATTGTTACACCTGAACGTAATTCCTAAGCATCAGCAAGAAACTTACAACGTGACTTGACAATGGCAAGTACGACCTTGTCGAAACGATGTATAGCCTAGAACATATAACAAGCTTAAATTATAAATAAGCGAAGGTTTACATATATAAATCTAGTTATAAAAAATACAGACTTACACCATAAAAGATCCCAAATTTATCCTGGACGTTTAAAAAGGGAAACTTCGATAATGTGCCCAATATCGGTTCATCGTAACCTTCGAATAATATCTGGGACACGTTCTTTGTTACATGTAAACTAGAAACACTCGATAACGTTGCTGATATGAGTCTTTTGGTAAACCAGCTCGACAGCCTGGTCTTGAAACCAATGGTCTGTAAAAAATAAAAAAAAAATAATGAATCGATTGCACATGTGAGTCCATTTCTAAATTAGTTGATGTAGAGACAGAAAAGACTTATGCAGTCGATATAATAGTAGCTTTGAATAATCGCTTTCAATCACTAAAATTTTCTACTCATCGTTAGATCTTCAAAGGTTTTTGTAAATCATTTTACGTGATTTTATGATTCTTTATTATCATTTTCTATATTATAGGGAGTCCTTTCAAAAACCATAGAGTTGCTCCTATTTATATACTATATTGGATTTATATTTGTTTTGCTACTATTTATATGTGAGAGAGAATAAGTTTTATTTGTTGCTGATCAAATTAGTTGGTTTTTATTTGTATTTAGTACAAAAAATTAAAACATGATAGTAGCTATATCTCTTTTAAATTAAATTTGAAGCCAAAAAACATGTTGTAGCAAAAGTTTATTGGTATTGCCGTGAAGTTGAGAAAATATTTTTTTTTATTATTTAGCTTTACGTGTCTCAACAGCGTAGGTCACTGACACAGGTACAATTTTGTTACATTACATTACAAGAATATACAATAACATTACAATCGATAAAGAAATATATTAAACACATTAATTATTGGTACAATTATTAATTATCAAATTCTAAACTAAGTTTCTTCTTCTAAATTTCCTGGTAAAACCTGATTTCATAGAGGAAATTAATAAGGTTTTGGAATTCAACTGGCGAGCTGAGAATATTTTGTAGGTTTCGACTCAAAATATTTTTTTTTCTGTTATTGTTGAAATAGGAACAGTCTACGAGAATATGTTTAACAGATAGAATATTACCACAGTGTGTACATGTAGGTGGATCTTGGTAAGTCATTAAATGTTTATGAGTTAGTTTTGTATGGAATTAGGAGTTTGTTTTTGCGTATCATGGGAGGAAACTCAAGCTTTTTAACGGTGGGATGGATATCACGTAGCTTGGAAGGGATTTTATTCTAGTGATCTTGCTAAGACATTTAAATGATATTTTTAAAATTCGACTGCAAAATCTGTATGTAATTGTATGATTTCAGTCTCCATGTTAGAAGTTGCAGCTTGTTTTGCAAAGAGGTCATCTAGTTCGTTACCAGGGATTCCTACATGAAAAAGAATTTAGATCATGGTTATTGATACTTCCAGTGAGATTAAGCTATCCAAAGAGTTTAGTATAGCTTGAACTAAAGGATGTACCGTGTACATACTTTTGAGAGAGTAGATAGACGCTAATGAGTCTGTATATATTGCTACTTTTTTACACTCTGGTGATAGTAAGTTTGTACCTTGGAAAATAGAGAATAATTCATAATATGCAGCAGAAGAGCGCGAGATTACAAGATATGATTATTTTATCAAATCTGTGTTTAAAGTTACAGCACATCCAACAGCTATAGGACTCTTAGAAGCATCTGTATATACAATTTGGTCAAATCTGTTGTTGGCAATTAATTCCTTAACCCTTAAATGCCCAATCGGGGTCACTATGGGACCCCAGACATACATTTTTGGCTATAATATCTTTATTTGAAACATTTGGCAACCGCGCAATCAGGTATTTGTGTGGACGTGTCTCCTACGTTTTCTGTTAGTATACCACGAACATTCGTGAGGTGCAGTGGTCTGTAAGAGAGATTTAGATAAGTGGGGTCTCGCTGTGACCCCGATTGGGCATTTAGAGGCACCAGAATATTTTTATTATTTTTAACATTTTTCGTCAGTTTACATTGAAAAATGGACCGTAAGAGAATGAAAATGACAATAAGCGACCAAGAACATGAAAAAATTATCCGAAATATAGAAGAAGGGATATCAGACTCCGATTTCGACTATGAGATTACCGACGAATCAGATAGCGAAGAGCAAGATGTTTTTGAGGAAAATGTTTCGGAAACTGAGGACAATTTAGAAGTCAACAGTGACGAGGAATCAGATGCAGAACCTACCGAAGTGGACGATAATATTAGTGAGGTTAGTGGTCCAACATATACATCCAAATCTGGAATGCAGTGGAATAGCCTACCTTTCGTGAGATCCAAGAGGCAACAAAAAAATATTATAAATGTACATCCAGGCTTAACAAACTATAGTAAAAATTCCAACACGTTTTTAGACTATTTCAATTTATTTTTGACCGAAGAGATGAAGAATGTCATATGCCTTCATACTAATGAAGAAGCTGTTAGGCGTTATCAAGAGTGGAACGAAAAACATCCGAATAACAAAAAAGAGTGGACGGTACTTACCAACAATGAACTGGATAGCTTTTTAGGAGCACTTATCAAAGCTGGTGCTTTAAGGTGTGGGAAAGAATCGACACGAGAGATATGGTCTACAGACACCTCAATACGCCGGTCATTTTTTACAGCCGCATTCGCTAGGAACCGATTTGAAGAATTATCGAGTTTCTTGAGGTTTGATGACAAAGTGACCAGGGTGGAGCGGAAGGAACAGGATAAGTTAGCGGCGATACGAGTAATTTGGGACATGTTCGTCTCTAACTGTGACAAAGCCTTTGAACCATACGAACATATAACCGTTGACGAACAGTTAGTGAGTTTTAGAGGAAAGTGTCCTTTTAGACAATATATAAAATCAAAACCTTGCCGCTATGGGATAAAAATTTGGGCTGCCGCGGATGTTAAAACATCTTATTTATCAAAACTTCAGGTGTACCTTGGAAAACTACCAGGTGGTAGAATAGATAAAAATCAGGAATTTCGTGTTGTGAAAGATCTGGTGGAACCATATCATGGCAGTTGGAGAGGAATTACAACTGACAACTTTTTTACCAGTGTTCCTCTTGCTCAATATCTTTTATCTAAAAACCTTACTTTACTTGGGACCGTCCGCAAAAATAAACCTGATACACCACCACAACTAAGTTTGACAAAAAGACCTGCGGAGTCGTCAATATTTGCTTTTACTAAAGAATTAGTCATGGTTTCGTACATACCTAAAATACACAGGATGGTACATCTTCTTTCAAGTCAACACGATAGTGATAATTTGTCAAGACTCTCAAAACAAACCCTTGATGATTTTAGACTATAATAATACCAAGGGTGGTGTTGATAATGCCGACAAACTGATTAGGGAATATTCCTGTAAAAGAAGAACTGCTCGTTGGCCATTCAGGCTCTTTATGAATATTATAGACATATGTGCACTAAATGCCTATTTTTATACATTGAAAAAAATCCTGATTGGAAGAAAAATAATTTTTCACGAAGACGTATTTTCCTGTTACAATTAGGGGCTGAGCTTGCTCGAAACAACATGGAAAAAAGAGCGAAATATATAAAACATAAAGCCTATGTAAAATCTGCTCTAAAAGATTGTGGCATACCAATGGTAAACCCAACTACCGAAGTTGCAACTCAATCCGTCCATTCAGCTAAGAAACGTGCTCGTTGTTACCAGTGTCCGCGAAACTGTGACAGAAAAGTGAATACCGTTTGCTCTTTTTGCAAAAAATTTATATGCCAGGTGCACAGAAAAGAAGAAAAAACTATTGTATGTAAAAATTGCAACTAAAAGTTATATGCTTATATTATTATTTAATTTTAATTTTGTTCGAATTGAAAATAATTTGTTTCTAGAAAAGCCGTTAATTTTGTATGAAAAATAAATAAAAATTATTCAAATATGCTTAAAATTATTTTTAACCGTGTTTTCCTTTTAGTCAGTGCTAAATGACGTTACTAAATTGAAAATTTTAGTGGGGTCCCTAGGAGACCCCACATGGGCATTTATGGTTATTTTCATATCACGGGCATTTAAGGGTTAAAGGTTTGCCTTAGAAATTGTGGATTTGTCAATTAATTCCTTAGAGGTTTGCCTTAGAAATTGTGGATTTGTCTAATGCTTATCATAATTAGTTAACGAGAGATTAAAATCTACTTTCAATTTATTCCAGGGAGGTTTAGGTGATATTATTGAAAGATCGATGGTATTCAGATGTGGTGAGAGATACTGTGGCAGAGATTGAAGTTTAATACGAGAAGGGGAATTTAAAAGATCATTACTTAGTAATTTATAGGCTGGATTTTCGGTATTAGCTGAGATTCGAGACGAGTATTTTAAAAGGAGTTGCCGGCGACGTAGCCAAAGGGAAAGTTCATTAGATTCCCTGTATAAACTGTTTGCGGGGCTCAACCTGAAGGGTCTCCGAATCTCCAAGGCAGATTCGGAGTGCAGTGTTGTGTACAGAATTAAGAAGTTTTAAATCTGATGGGCTAGCTGACATATAAATGAAACTACAGTAGTTTATTTTACTATTTTAGAATGAATAAGACATCTATAAATCTAAATTAAGGAGTCTTCGTCTGCGCCCCAATTATGATTGGACAGCGTTTTTAATATGTTAAGATTTGTCATGCACTTGGTTGTGAGATAGTTTAAATGACATTTCCAAGTAAGTTTGCTGTCGAATGTGAGTCCTAAAATTCGTATACCTACTCTTTACTGCTGGTAGACAAGTACAATTTATGGTAATTTTAGGATTTTTAGTACTGGCTGTCCTGCGAAAAAACTTAATGACTTTTGTCTTCTCAACAAAAAGGTTAAATCTACTAACTGAAGTCCGTTTAAGCAATTAGTCATTAGCATTCTGAAGCAGTTTGCAAGTGGCAACAGTGTCTTGGCCTCGGCAGAAAATTATTAAATCATCTGCGTAGTGTGCAGACTTGATTGGAAGCTCAATTTTTTTACACATATCGTTTAAAGCAAGTACAAAGAGTGTTGGACTCAATACTGACACTTAAGGAACGCCATTAGTTTGTTTGAAAGTCCTAGAGATTTTGCCATTTTCTCTTACGTTAAAGCTTCTATTTATTAAAAATTAACTAATAAATGAAGATATATTTCCAGATATACTGTACTCCTTGACTTTAGCTATAATAAGAGGCCTATACAGAGTATTGAATGCTTTTTCGATATCAAATGAAACAGCTATTCCGTCTTGTTTGCACTGGAAGGCGTTGATGATTGATGTTTGGAGGACTGCTAGATTGTCTGCTGTACTTCGATGTGACCTAAAACCTGATTGTGCCAAATTTATTATTTTATATTTTTCTAGGTACCACAGAAGTCTTTTATTCATCATTTCATCCATAAGTTTGCACATTGTATATGTGAGAAAAATTGGTCTGTAGGAATTTAGATCAGTTGAAGGTTTGCCTTGTTTTTTAACAGAAATAATTATGGATTTTTGCCACAAATTTGGAAATTATTTTTTGGTCCATATTAAATTGTAAATTTCAAGCAGTTTAGCTAGACTAGGTCTAGAAAGATTTTGAATAAAGATAAAGGGAATGCTATCTGGACCTGCCGCTGAATTTTTGCAACAATACAATGTATCTAATTCTTGTAATGTAAATGGCATATTTAGAGAAATTTAATCGGATTTTTTGCTATCAGATAAATTGAAGTTTAGATTACTAGACATGGGAAGCTGACAATTTAAAGTAAGTCACTTTGTTGCTTTCTTATGAAAATTTTCACCCAAGATGTTAACATTTTGTTGACTGCAAGTGACTGTGCTGTTTGAGAAAGTAAATTAAAGTTTAGTCAAATGCAGCCTTTGTGTTCCAATATACTGAAGTAGAATTCACGTTAAAAGAAGTATTTTAAATCATCCAGTTTTAAAATGCTCTAAACGATAAGTATTTTGGACATATAATTAGAGGATTCAAATACCATTTACTTCGCCTTATCATACACAAAAGATGGATAGGGCGTAAAAGCTATCTTAGCTACGCAATATTAGAGAATGATGCGATATAATAGCTGAAGAACTATTTTGTGCAGCAGCTGATAGACAAATATTCCGAGAACTTATAAATATAACGATAGCTAACGTTTGATCACTGAGATGGCATTTAAAGAAGAAGAATTTTCTAGGATTTGTCTCAAGACGGATATCTGGTCTATTGTAGTTTTCTGGCTTTAAAACCTACATTGATATCCTTCAACTATTTGTTTTTCATGTCATCGTCAACTAAGCAACACTACGTAACTCAATTTTTTGATAAATGGAGTTCTTATTTCATTTATTACGAAATCTTACGCGAAACATCTGAATGATTTTAGATTTAAAAAAATCTTAACAGATTTCACTGCAATCACAATAAAGCTACACCACGTATAACATTTCTAACTACAACACCACGTATCTCATTCAGTTCCCATACGAAAACCATTGAGGGCTGGTTTGGTGGGTTTGTCGTCAACAAAAGTAAGTTGTTTTGTTATTGCTCTCCTGTAAGTTAAAGAAAACGTGGTGTTACTTGGTTGACGACGATATGGTCTTAGTGTCTTAGAATGAAGTTGATATTCCTTTTTGTGTAGTGGGATAATCACTTAGCTATTCCTTTCTTGTGGTAGTTGTTTATAATTCCATATGTTCACTATTTATTCATGCATGGAATTTAGTAGGAGATCTCGGATATCTTTTATTATTTCTGTTCTAATGTTGTCTAATCCAAGTATCTTGTTATTTTCCAGTCTACTAATTGCTTATTTCATTTCAGATACTGAAAAATGTCTTATTTCTTTCTTATCCGTTTGATCCAGTTTATTTTCCCCACATCACCGTTTTTTTCTTCAGTATTTTCTTTAAAGAATTCTGTCTATCGTTTTAGTTTTTTACTCTATTGTGTTACTATGTTATTATTCTTTGTCACGGCATATAAGTTTTCTTTGTTTAAATTTTCTTCTACCATTAAATTTTTAATGGGTTTGTTTGGTTTCTGTTGGTTTATTTAGTTCTCATATCTCTTTAACTATTTGCTCTATATTTTCTCTTTTCTTTTTTCGGTATTTTTTTCTCTTCTTAGCATTATGTATTATTCTTTAACTTGTGGTGTCCTATACCGTTTTTGTAACTATCGTTAAGCCTTATTTTTTTCTTTTTGTGATGTAACGATACTTTCGTGCAGTTGCTCTTATTTTTTTTTGTAGAGTTTCTTTTGCGGCTTCTTGTCTAAAAACTATATATCTAAAAAAGTAAAAATTTCGTGTGTAAACTAATGTTGTTAAATGGTAAACTACTTGATAGTATCTGTACTAATTGTTTATATTTAATATTATAATAAAATCATGCTCTCTTTTAAAACAAGATTATCTGCAACAAAGCCAAAGTGCATAACATTGATAAATGGTACATTTATCAATGTTTACAATTGATTGCAAATAAAAAAAACCCTTTGCCTTGTAGATTATATATTTTTTATGATATCAAATGACTAATCGTTTATTGAAACATTTTATACTCTCAACTAAAGAACTGAACCAATTAACGGAAATAAAATAGGCATGAGAGATTTTCCGCATCAAACTCACTAACTTTCTAGTTATATAAAAATAACATTTGCATAACTTTAAACGCTCTTTCATGTAATTTTTCCTTTACAGTTTTTACTCTCCTACAGTTATATTGGTGCCACAGGCGTAGCATATTCTAGGAGGTTCCTTCCTTAGTAGGTGTTCGTGCGTCAGTCTGGTATGTTCTATTCGGATACGATGTAGTACAACCTGGTCCCTTCGCTTTACTAAAATTGTTGTTTTTGCTGATAGATCTGGGTTTGGTTGCCGCAATTTATTATTTGGTAAGAGTTGCCATAATCGTAACCATAAGTTTTTTGTGTACCCATTGATGCATTTGATCAACTATTTCATTTCATGAGATGGTATCCACACAACCTGTAGTTGTTTATGATTATTTTGCAGTTACAAGAACTTTTTTAATCTGTTCTAAAATCGGATGATTCGGATATATTTTCTGAATTCCTTGGTTATACTTAAGGAATCTGTGAATATTACTGTCATTTCTTCAGGTCGATTAAGAGTTTGTTGTACTGTCTTGGATATCGCAAAAAGTTTCTTCTTCTCATTGCGCCGTCTCCTTTCGAAGGTTGGCGATCCAAATGGCAATTGTAGTTTTGGAAACTGCTGGGCGAAAGATCTCTGCGGATGAGCGGTCGAACCATCTCCTCAGGTCTTTCAGCCACGAGTTCTGGCGTCTGGCGAGCAAAAAGTTTAGCAGAATATATTGATTCCACTACCATTTAGGTAGTGGAAACTTGAGCACAGAATCCTCTGTGACAATGGCGGATCCTACTGTTTCCAATTCGGGTGCTTTTAATGAATCGGTATAAACTAGTTGACAGGATGAATAATTATTTTTAATATTGTAGAAGTATTTGAGAAAAAAAGATGAAGGGGGAAAAAGATACACTGTCCTTAGTGTAAGTTGACAGATCTGTGTTACAATATATATGGAATTTGCATAGTCCAAGGGGGAGCATAATCAATATTGGTATGTATAATACTAGGATACGTATAGTTGCTACTTATTTTGCTAAATGATGGTCGAAGATTAGGATTTTGATTGTAAGTAGAATGGTAATGTGTGGAGAAAGCATAGGGGTAGGCCTGGTTGTTTTGTATTAGTTGATAGCTTGCTTGAGTATTGTAAACTGAGACGTAATCTTCTAATAGAAAATGGAGATTCATTTGCTTCGATATTAAGACTTCCAACTGGACTGGTTCTATAGGCCCCTAGATCTATTCTTAGTGCGGTATTTTGTACACTTTCTAATTTTTTTAATATTGAGTCCTTAGCTGAATTATATACAATTGATATCCATAACCTAATTTACTGCAGATTAAGGATTTGTAAATATTTAGTAGCTGTGTTGTGTCTGCGCCCCAGTTATGATTTGCTAGTACTTTAAGAATATTTATGTTCTGTAAACATGATTTTTTAAGTAATTGGATGTGTTTGTTCCAAGTAAGTTTTGAATCAAAAATCATACCTAGAAATCTAAGTTCCTCAACGTTTTCTAAAACTTGATCATACAGTGTTAATTCTGGAAGATTTGCAACAATTTGATCATCATCATTCAATATTCGCTTATCCACTGCTGGACATAGATCTCCCTCATAATTTTCCATCTATTTCGATCTTGTGCCTCTTGCATCCAATTCCTATGACAACGTTTTAGATCGTCAGTTCAACGTGTTGGTGGACGACCTCTGCTTCGGTAGGCATCATCTCTTGGTCTCCATTCCAGTATCCGCTTTGTCCATCTATTATCTGTCATTCGAGCCACGTGACCTGCCCAGTTCCATTTCAGTGTTGCTACTCTCTCTACTGCATCAGCCACTCCTGTTCTTTGTCGTAGCTGGCGATTTGGGATCTTATCTCGTAGTGAAACGCCCAACATAGCACGCTCCATCGCCCTTTGACACACATGGATCTTTTGAACTGTTCTCCTTGTCATGGTCAACGTTTCGGTACCGTAAGTTAACACTGGCAAAACACACTGATTAAACGTTTTTCTTTTAAGGCATATTGGTATATCAGACGATTTGAAAATATGGTTCAGCTTGCCGAGGGCTGCCCAAGTCAGTCTTATACGACGTAGAAGCTCAACGGTTTGGTTATCTTTTCCTATGCGAATCTCATGACCTAGGTATTTATAGGTCATTACCTGGTCTATGGATCTTGTTCCTACGCATATATCTTCGCTGATTACAAGATTTGTCATCATCTGGGTTTTAGATATATTTAGTTTCAATCCCCCTTCTAGCGGGGAAAGGTAGAGCTGATTTAAAAGTTCTAGGCCTCATTTATCCTATCAGCTATTAGTACAATATCATCTGCAAACCTTAGATGGCTAAGCTTTTCTCCGTTTATGTTTATGCCCTTGTCGGTCAGTTTTGCCCTTTTACATATATATTCCAAAAGCGTAGTAAACAGTTTCGGCGATATGGTGTCCCCTTGGCGTACTCCACGTTGTATCGGGAATTTCTGGGTTTGACGATCACCCACTCTAACACTGGCTGTTGCGTTTTGGTATATATGTTTAATTATATTTATATACCGATAGTCAATTCGGCATTCTGTCAAGGCTTCCAACATTTTTTGTTGATTTACGGTGTCGAATGCCTTTTCATAGTCGACAAATATTAAAGCTAGTGGTTTATTATATTCAGTGCATTTTTCTATAAGATTTTTTATTACCAGTAGGTGATCGTTTGTTCCATAGCCTTTTCTAAAACCCGCCTGTTCTATGGGCTGATAAAATTCCAATTTATTTTCTAGTCGTTTCGTAATTATTTTTGTAAATAGTTTATAAATATGTGAAAGTAGGCTTATGGGCCTGTAATTCCTGAGGTCGGTAGCATCCCCTTTTTTATGAAGTATGATAATTTCTGCGTTATGCCACTGGGTTGGTGTTATTGCTTCCTGCAAACATCTAGTGAATAGTTTGGCAAGGAACTGCCATAATCTTTTTCCAGCCACCTTCAAGGCATCTTCCACTATTTCATCGCCTCCGGGGGACTTATTGTTTTTCCATCGTATTGTATCGTAACAATTTGATATTTTCGAGAAAAACACATTATATTGGTTTTAACTGTAGAAAATTTCAGTCCTGTTATTTTAGACCATTCTTGTAGGAAATTAATAGAAAGTTGAATAATGTTTGAAGCCATATTAAGATTCTTATGAGAAATATCGATTACGAGATGATCTGCATATAGGATTGCTTTAACAGGGTTTCGGATACTGTTCTCGATATCGTTAATTGCAACTAAAAAGAGTGTTGCGCTTAGTGTAGATCCTTGGGGTATGCCATTTTCTTGTATATAGTATTCTGAAAGTTCTTGATTTGATTTAATTCGGAAATTTCTGTCATGTAGAAAATTTTTGACGAATGCTAGAAAATTTCCATCTATGCCCCAATGCTGTAATTTAACAATAACGTGATATTTATATATAGTATAATAAGCTTTAATTATATCAAAGAAGACAGTTATAGCTTGTCGATTAGTTGCAAATGCCTCATTAACTGCCGATTCTAGCGACACTAAATTGTCAGTTTTGCTTCTATTTTTCCTAAAGCCACTTTGCTGATTAACTATTAGATTTTTTGATTCTAAAAAGAATTGTAACCACCCATTTCAAATTTTTTCTAGTTATTTACATAGGGAAGATGTTAAGGATATTGGTCTAGAGGATTCCGAGTTTGACTTGTTTTGTTAGGTTTCAAAAGAGGAATTATTGTAGCGGTACTCCAGGATTTAGGAAATTGTTTAGTCAAAAATAAAATATTGAAAATATCTAAGAGTAGATGCTTATCAGCTAAAAGAAGCTTAATTAAATAACAATTTGGAATTTCATCTGGTCCAGGGCTAGAGTTTTTAAGTCCTTGCAGTGCTTCGATTAGTTCTTGCATACTTATTGCAACATTTAGCGGACTGATGGAATCTGCAATTTTGACCACTTTTTCTATTTTCTTTTTGTTTTCGACAAATAATGGATCATGTACGGAATCACTTGAATATGTCTGAAATGAGTTCGCTGAATCGTTGGCTATTTGACTTTTTTTTTAATTAAGTTTCCCTCAATGTCAAGAGAGTTAATTTTTTTGCTGCATGAAATGCCTTTAATCCTACGGATGTTATTCCAGACCTCTGATGCAGGAGTATCGGTTATTGTGGAAACATAATTTTACCATGATTCACGTTTACTTTTCTTAATTACGTACCTTGCGTAGGCTCTATATTTTTTTAAAGCTGTGATGTTTTCCGGTGTATGCTGTTTTTTTAATGCATGCTTACTTTGTTTAAGTGCCTCTTTACATTATTTTTTTCACCACGGTACTGAATGTTTACGTTTTGATTTTATTGTTTTGCCTATAATATTTGTGGCTACCTCTGTTAACATTAAGGTAAATTTCTCTGTAACAACATTAATGTTATCTCCTATTGTTCCAAAATTAGGTAGGTAGTCTTCAATATGTTGTTGGTAAGCTATCCAATTTGCATTTTTAGTTTTCCATGTTTCTGAAAAATTTATAATTATACTTTTAGAATTATTATTTCTTATTTTTATAGGCCAGTGGTCACTATCGTATGTATGGTTTAATACTTCCCAGTCCATACTAGAAGCTAGGGAACTTTTACATATAGTCAGATCAATAGCAGAATTATTGCCGGTAACACCGAGTTTTTTCTGCTGTATTTAGTAGTACAAAATCTGTTTCATTAAGAAATTTTTCTATTTGTTCTCCTCTTTTGACTGTGTTTATGTTATTTCTCTTTTGGTATTCTTCTGATTTAAATGTGTAACACCAAAGGAAATTTATGAATTCTACTATACGTCAAATTATTAAACTTTTAGTTTATTCTTTGTATATGTCTTTCCAGTAACAAGTCTAGACAGTTGATGCAGGTCTCTTTTATTTAAAAGGAAGATTCTTATTTGGTTACAATTTGAATAATTTATTAAGACTTCATGAAGGGCTTTAAATAAAAAATATTTCTGATTTTTCTGCTACAACGTGGGACACTTAACAATGCATTAAACTGTATGTCGACCCACAAAACCTCAATCTTTGTGAAATACTCTTGACAATGACATATATTTTAAATGCTTTTCATGTATGCGTTTCCGCAGAGAAATAGACCGAAAAACAAGCAAGAAAAATATTTATAGAGTTGTCCCGTAGGGACAATAAATCTAAGCAAGAGCCCAGGATTCTCTCAGACACGTGTATGCTAAATGTAAGCCATAAAAACTGTGAATAATTCATTGTAGTATTCATTTTGTTTCCTCCTGACACATGTTCACGTATGCCAAATCGATTTTAGCGTTCACTCTTTGGAGAATAACGATATAATAAAAAGAAGGTATAACATGTTTGCGTGAAATGAGCACACGAAGATAAAATAAATGCTTTCAAATTCTAAAAATTCTGATTTACCAATCGAAGGACGCAAAGGATTGTTATTCCGTTCCCCTTATTATTATTTTTATTAAATTATTAGACAGGATGATATTTTTGTGCTCATAGGAGAAGACAAACGAAACAATTGAGAGTGTATATGAATTGACACCTATGCTACCTTCTTTAGACATAAAGCTATTCAGAAACACACATGAAGAGCGTGATTCCAAAACTTACTTAAGCCCAAAAAATCATAAATTGATTTTAACTGCATCGATGACCAAGAGTTGCTTTTATCGATATGATCATTTATGTATCTACAAAATATACAAATAGTTTATTTATTAGAACGAAATGCCTTCTTAAAGCTCATAGAAATGTTAAGAAAATGTAACACGCGATTACAAAATTACTCTAAGGTGCGATCTGACAGAACGTGGAGTGGCGTTCTTGGCAAACCAACACAACGTGGAATACCGTTTTTTTTAATATTTGTGGTTTACGATATCTGGGATAGGGCAAAACTGTCTATTTATGCATGGCCGGCGCGACCTAACTCGTTGTTTGTCTGTATATTGATCCAGTTCAAAAGACAATCGGAAGCTGATGCACTGCATATCTAACCTTTCGGTCGCGGACGCGGTTAGGGAAGGTACGGTCAGTTTTATGATCTAACGTGAGGTGTCAACCGTTGTCTCTTTTTGGATCGTTACTATTGATTTTATGTTTCTCTTTGCCTCCGTCTGGCTCGCAGAGATAAGAATACGGCCGAGGCGAGAAGGCCCTGCCTGTCGTAAGAGGCGACTTATGGGTAGGAATCGAGAGGTGAAGAGCCGTCGCTTGAGGTGTCGGGTTTGTAGAAACGCACACAGACCCTTAGGCGTCACGGTCACCGGTCTACACTCCTAGTATCCGAGACGAGACTCTCGGGAACCACTCTACTCTTATTCCAAGAGAACCAGGCGAGGTTGAACGAGCTGAGCCCGTACACACCTCTCTTGGCCTTACACCACCAATCGTGGTGTCAGTGTCCCGGCACGTACCCAGGTAGACCAGGGTCCTGCCAAAATTTATTTTAGAGGGCACAAAGCTTAGCAATGTTTCTCTTTGCCAACGTAAACCAGCGAAGAGCTGATACTGAACAAACATAGTTCAGATCTGAGACACTAGTCCACGCCCATTTGTTTACATGCACTATCGATTCTCAATAAAGCTATTTTAGTCTTGGACTAAACATGAGAGAAAGCATCGCTGATTTGTCGAAAAAAGCATCAGATCAAACTTACTCTTTTACTGCACTTATAAATATCGCAAATATATGGCTTAATTTGATTATTATTAGATATGAGTCCAATGTATAGTTGTCAAAAATTTTAGAATAAATTGGATCAAATTTATAAAACTATAAAAAATCTGTAACAGATACTTTAAATCTAAATTTGCCAATTTATCAAATCCAAATCAATGAATAAACATCTACACAATCTACAAAAATCCCTAAAGGGTTTTGTTCAATAAGCACACTTAACTACCTCAACTTGTTAGGTAGTTAGGTGACTTTATAAAAAGTCTTAATATTTATGGTTCATGTATATTCTTGCCGATTTTAATATGCATCCAACATTGTATGTTATAATAAGTGTTTTTTTTTAATTCAATTCAGTACTACAGATCCATTTACTTCAGACCCAGGATTGGATGGATCAAACAGAAATACTGGACAGCACCGAGAGGTATGGAAGGGGATTAAAAAATATACATAAACAATTTTTATTGTATCCCCACATCCCTATGAGGACCGAGGAGGAGATTTAGTATTAATCCTCCTTAAATTAATAATAAATTATTATTTCTTTTAAAATTAATATTAGGATATAAGACTTGGTTGCTCATAAATATTGTTGAATTGCCTGTAGAAATTTCTTTAAGAGCGTTTATTTTCCAGTACAATCCGTTTGGATTGTACTGGGAAATAAACTGTACCCAATCAGTTTGGGATTCTTAAAACCCAGTTTCGGCCGTTGACATCCAATTTCGGAGAACATCGGAAAACCCCGGCATTCAATATCGTTAATGCGATTTAAAATGTATTTTAACAAAATTCCGCTTACTGAGTAGAAATTGTATGCCTAACAGGACACGAGATATTGCCGATGACAACGATTTTATATTTTCCTATGGCAGTACTAGTAATATAAGTGACAATGATTATGAACAGTGCAATGATATGGCACACAAATTTTTTTATGACGACGATGAAGCTGTGGGCAACCGTATTTAAAAAGAACATAAACGCAGTGAGTAGTAAGATAAAAAATCATAATAATAATGCCAATTTTGGAGGTCTTACTACAAGAAACAAGAATCTAGAAAACGTGTCAAATACTTTTTCTTTGTTCATTTTTAATAATATTGTTGATATAATAGTAAAATGCACAAATCAGAAAGTTTAAGATTTTTATAAATCTAATGGAGATATTCGAGGGAAATTATCATCACCAGAAGTTGTTACTGTAAAAATAAGGACATTTATTGGTATAATTAATCGGTCTAAAAGTCCCAGGCCTAACCTTGAGATAGCGACTTTAATGATAAATCCTCTACATGACATTTAAGCAGTGTCAACAAAAATTCATTCAGATGTCATTGTAATTAATGTCATTCGGATTATTGAAGTGACGCTACTTCTGTGATTTTTGGTTTTTTTATCTCTGTCATTTAGTGGGATTATTATTACTATTATAATGATTAAACGATGGCTTGCGTTTTTTCCAAATGTTTTCGTACCGACACCAATGATGCTGAGCGGCCTGGAAGGCCAAATAAGGCAGTTTTTCCCGCAAACACTGAAAATAACGCTGAAAATTATTATCAAAAACCGCAAAATGAAATTGTAAGAGATAGCTGATATTCTAAAGTTATCAAAGGGTAGTGTTTTTACTATTATGCATAAACATTTGGGTATGAGAAAGCTGTTTTTCCCAAGTAGGTGCCGCATTTTCTTATATGAAAGCTAAAACAATAACGAATTGATGAGTCTCGACGATGTTTAGACATGATTAATCGAAATAAGTCAAATTTTTGGCATAGGTATGCCAAAATAGATACAAAATATCTCCATCACTTCACTCTGAAGTCAAATAGGCAGACGTCTGAGTGGACAGCACCCGGAAAAAGCGAAACAAGACGCAACAAATCGCCAGAAAGGTCATGATCTCTGGACCCGCAAAGAATAATTTTCATTGACTATTTAAAACAATTGGAGAGAAACAATCAATAGCTACCACTACATTGGTTTATTGGAGCATTTGAAAATCGAAATTATAAGAAAAAGGTTTCATTAATTGCACAAAAAATTGTTTTTTAACCAAGTCACAATCCACCTGTCACAAGTCGATGACGTCGTTCTCTTTAATTGGAGTTAATATAATTGATTTACTGTCAACCGATTTTCGTGACTATAGCAATTTTTATTCTATAATGATATAATTATTACTTACTAATGGCACTGCATTTATTGTTGATATCACATCAGTTAACTTCCTAAGACTATTCTCGTCATCGAAATAATATAACTTTCGATGTTGGTAACTAACTGTATAATTATTCTCATGAAAGGATATATTAATCTTCTCTTTAATCTCCTTGAACCTATAAGGTCCCACTTCTTGAAATTCCGGCTTGGCCGAAATGTTATAGATTTGTTCAGGATTTGTCCAATTGAACAGGTAAATGTCCATGATGAGGGGAGGATCGTTGGTGTTCCACGCTTTATACGGTCGTGAGGTGGGTGTGAATTTGAGGGCTTCGGCAAGAATGTATTCGTAGATAGCTTCGAAGAACACGAAGATGGAGACGCCGACTCCGATGAGAAGTAGACCCAGGACTAGGAGACATATCTGGCCGATTTGCCGCCTCCGTCGTTTCATCTTCGAGTTTCTGAAATACAAAAAACCAAATTAGCATGTAAACAAACTACTGACATTAGAAAAAAGCATTTGTAACATATCTAACACACGATTAAAAGTTGATTCTGATCTAATAGGCTAGTAAAGAAAAAAAAACAGCTAAAAAGTCGTATACAGGTTTTTGAAGAGATAACGTTTGTTATGAAAATGAAGCTCAGAGAGACCCACCACAGAAATATTGGTTGGTTTTAGTGTCTTCTCCAGAATATTTTGTTTGTTCTGTTATAAAAGACCTCAAACATTCCGTGTAGCTATTTTCTGTAGTTTATGGTTATAAATCTTCGTTTTTCACCCGAATCACATTTTGTTTCTAGATCCTGATGAATCACGTCTTTCAAACATTCCTTACCGGACGAAAAAATGCATCGGTACCATCCGGATCACGAAGCTTGTCATCCGAGGCCTCGCAGCTATTGCTTATACTATCAACTTTCGTAAAGTTCGTCAGGTATATAACCTTTAATCGATATCATCATCAGTGGCGTTACAGCTCTTTATGAGCCAAAGCCTTCTTTAGAACAATCCTCCATTCGCCCCTGTCTCTGGCAACTCTTCTCCATGCTCTAATTCCGATAGACTTTAAATCATTTTCTAGGTTGTCTTGGTACCTAAGTCTCGGTCTTCCTCTTCTTCGTTGTCCGATCGACCCTCTTCGGTCAAAAACTTTTCTGACTATGGCATCTTCCTCTCGTCTGATTACATGACCTATCCATCTGAGGCGTGCTACCTTAATGAATTTTACAACGTCAGGTTCTCCAAATCTTCTATACAACTCAAAATTGTAACACCTGCGCCACAAACCTTGTTCTTTTATGTCTCCATATATTCGTCTTAGTATTTTTCGCTCAAAACGTTTGAGCAATTCTTGGTCATTCTGTGTTAGTGTCCAAGTTTCTGAACCATATGTTAACACTGGTCTTATTAGTGTTTTGTATACAGTCAGTTTAATTTTTCTAGGCATTTTTGAGGCCATCTGTCTTATTAAGCCATAGTAACACTTATTGGCGAGCACTATTCTTCTTTTTATTTCTTCACTGACGTTGTTATCTTTGGTTAGCAGCGACCCTAAGTATATGAAGGTGTCAACACCTTCCAGTTCTAGGTCATCAATTATTATTCGTGTAGGTGTCGGGTTGCTTGACCTATACACATATATTTGGTCTTTTGAACATTTATATTTAGTCCCATTCTGTGTGCAGATGCTCTTAACGACCGAAATGCTTCAGTCAGAGATTCTGTGGACCTACCTACGATGTCTATGTCATCAGCGTATATGAACCTTTAATCGATATACCACTAAATAAATCTCAAAATTGTTTACTTTTGATAATAAGTACACACTAAGCACTTTCAAGAAATGTTTGACAAATTTATTTTTTCATTTTGTCATTTGTCTATTTATAAAAAAAATACATAGCTGATGATATTTACTTATACAGTAATTACAGCTGTTGGGCATCCCTTGTTCTTTTAATATACATAAATTTAGTCATTTTTAAGATACTGTAACAAAAAAATACAATTAACATACAGGTCATGTTTTCGGTTTAATAATCCTCCTAACAAACCCTCTCTGGTTTATAAAAAGTTGTATAAAAGTTTAATTAGTTTTTGTTTGATATTACACTCACATTTTTGGTACCTATTCACAACTTTTTTAAAGTTTATTAATTACCAATTACCAAGTCTTTTTTTGGTAAAAAAAAAATCATAATGTCTTATGTAAGACTATGTCTGACTAATCAATATTTGCAGTGCAAAAAGGAGCATTTTGAGCTCTTAGAAACAAAAAATTGACATTTTTGAGTATTTTGTTAGAAATGGGATCTTTAGTAACGTTCAGTTTTATTTGAATGCTATAATAAATATTGTTTTTAATTATATAGCAGCACTAGAGTTATCTAAATTTGATTGAAATGTTTCTAATTTGTTTTTTCATTTTCTTCTCTCCATGATCGCAATTCTCTAGTTTTTATCTTCAATTTTTTTGCAGATTTCATTATTCCTTATAAATATTTTTTTCGTGGTTTTAGCAAGCTCTACTTTCTTGATAAACGTATGGAATAATAAGTGCAAAAATGCCAGTACCGCACTACACAGGCAAAGATAATTATTATCTTTTAACTGCAACATAGTCATTGCTGTAATTATAAAAAAATAAAACGGTTATTTCAGTTGATATTATTGAAACGTAGCTCTGATAATATAAAAGATAGTTTCCAATTTAGATAGTGTCCAATTACAATAATAATTAGTAAGAAGATTATAAACAACAAAAACATAAAACAAAGTGTAGTGAAATAAACAAAATATATTTCTTTTGGGATATTTTTTTAAAAACAGCTGATAATATTTTTGCTTGATTAGTAAAAGCACTATTTTAATAAAATAATGCTATCAAATTTATTGAAAATATTTTATGATGTTTTTTGTTACTAGATAGTTTCGTCTTCTATTACTTTTATCTACACGTCTTTCTGATTATTGTCTTGTTATTCTTCTTAGGATTTTCGTTTCAGTTAAAAAAACACGATCTTTAAAGAAAAAGAACACTTCGGTGACCAGTAGAAACTAAGACAGCATTTTTTGCTTAAAACCAAAGTTTTTTTTAATAAACGTACCTATGAAACGACCTCTGTGGAGAGTCCTGACATAATAAATTGAAAGTATAAATTTCTCATAAAAATACAGAATTATCGGTCGCAAGGATACAATATTCTGTATTTAGATGAAAGTTGGGTAAATATAGGACATACAGTAAATAAGTTTTGGACTGATTCAACCATAACCAGTTGTAAGGATGCATTTTTAGAAGGCTTGACTACTGGTCTAAAAAATCCAAAACAAAGAGGTCCGAAATTCGCCTTGTTACATGTTGGATCTGATATAGGTTTTGTACCAAATTCAGTATGTGTATTTTGAGCAAAAAATATTCAGGCGACTACCATGACGAAATTAACGCCGAAGGGAAAGTTAAATGTGGTAGTAATGGATAATGTTCCATATCATTCATGCAACCAAAATTTACCAAGAAGCTCCACATAAAATTGAAAAATGGTTACGAGAGAAGTATATATTTTTTGAAGCATATTATTTAAAGTTAAAGTTAGTTAAAAAGAACGTGGAGATAATTATAGCAGGAGACCTTAACGGCAGAACCGGAAGGAAAGAAAACGATAAAGTAGTGGGGAGATTTGGAGAGGATGAACAAAACGATAACGGAGAACGTCTGATTGAACTATGCGAACTAAACAACCTAAAAATCACCAACGGATTCTTCAGACATAAAAATATTCATAAATATACATGGACGCAAGAAACACGAAAGCTGAAATCGATAATAGACTACATAATAATCAAACAAGATACCACAATAAAGATCAAAGATGTGCGAGTCAAAAGAGGAGCAGAATGTGGAACGGACCATAGACTACTGACAGCAAAAATGGGCATTAATTGGAAACATAACAAGACCCCCTCCACAGAAGAACCGTTGAACACTATAAGAGAAAAACAATACAATATAGAACTACTCCAAGAACAATCAATAAGAGAACTATACCAACAACGTCTAGACCAAAAATTAATAGAATTTAGATACGATACGGCAACATCGAAGAAATATGAAGAAATATACGAGCATATAAAGGCGAGTATAAAGCAAGCAGCATTCGAAGCCCTTGGGGAAAAAGAACATATAACAAATAAACAGCACTATTATGAAATAAATGAACCAACAAAAAGAATAATTGAAGAAAAAAAGCAACTATACAGAAAATGGCTGACTACAAACAACGACGAAGTTTATAAAGAATATAGAGAAAAAGATAGAGAAGTGAAAAAACAAATAACACAGCGAAAGAATAAAGAATTGGAAAGAATCTGCTTAAATATTGAAACATATATAGGAGGTACAAGAACTTCGGAGTCATGGAAAGTACTGAGAGGATTGAAACAAAACTCAAAAGAAAAAATTAAATTGGGAAATATACAGGACAAAGAATGGAAGGACTACTACAAGGAACTATTAACAGAACAAAGACCACAATTCATTGGAAAAGAAAACAGGCGAAGACGAAGCAGATTCCCACAACACGAAATAGAAATAACAGATAGGGAAATGAGAACGGCCATAAAAGCAATCAAAAATAAGAAAGCACCGGGACCTGGAGGCATCTCACCTGAGCTTATAAAATACGGATCAAAAAAATTACACCGGATGATACAATGGATATTTCAGAAAGCCATAAATGGAGAACAGCTTCCAAAGGAATGGACGGAGGCATATATGACATCTATATTTAAGAAAGGAGATAGAAAACGATGCGAAAACTACAGAGGAATAAGCGTAATATCATCAATAGGAAGATTATATGGGAAGATACTGCGAGAAAAGATAGAGCAAGCTATAAAAGGCAAAATCGGGGAGGATCAGGCAGGCTTCACGGCAGGAAGATCATGCATAGACCACATATACACACTGGAACAACTGTTGGAAAAGAAAAAAGCAAAAAATAGAGATATACACTTGGCATTTGTGGACCTGAGAAAGGCGTATGACTCTGTACCAAGGTCAAAACTATGGGAGGCAATGTACAAATTAGAAATACAGACGGAGCTCATAGAAGCTACAAAAGTTCTGTATAAAGAAAATAAAGTGTCCATTAAAATGGGAACAAGAATCATAGGAGACTTCACCACAACAAAAGGGCTCCTGCAGGGTTGTTCCACATCTCCAACCCTATTCAAAATATACTTAGAAAAAGCCTTGACTACATGGAAAAGAAAATGCGAAGGCATGGGAGTACCGGTACGGAACGAATACCTATATACGTTAAGCTTTGCAGACGATCAGGTAGTGATTGCACAAGACCAAGACGACCTCAGCTACATGATGAAGAAACTACAAGAAGAATATACCAAGGCTGGCCTAGATATTAACCTCGCGAAAACAGAGTACCTATCTACAAGTGAAGAAGACATAGAAGATCTACAGATTGATGACAACATAACAATCAAAGGAAAGGATAAATTCAAATACTTGGGGTTTATAATCACGAAAAAGGCAACAACAGAGGAAGAAATTACACAAAGATTAGGACAAACAAGAACAGCAATCCGACAACTTAACTCAGTATGGTGGGATAGACACCTAAATATGAAGACAAAAACGCAGATTTATAAAACATTAGTGCGAAGTATTATGACATATGGGGCTGAAAATTGGATCATAAACAAGAAAAACAGCAGTAAGGTAGTAGCAACAGAGATGGAATGCCTGCGAAGATGCTGCAGAGTAACAAGAATGGATAGGAGAAGTAGTGACGAAATAAAGTAAAGAACATCAATAGAAACAGACATACTAACATATATAGAACAAAAAAGATTAAAGTGGTATGGACATGTAAGAAGAACTAGCGACAGCAGATGGATAAAGAGAATAACCGAATGGAGCCCCCTAGGAAGGAGGAAAAGAGGACGACCCCGAAAATCCTGGATGAACAAAGTAGACGACGCCATGAGTAAGAGAGGCCTAAACGATGGAGAATGGAACAACAGAGAGAGATGGAAACGGTTGAGCGAGGAAGGCAGTGAATACTGTAGAATCCCTAAATATATATAGAACTATTGGATGTAGCAAACAGTTATGCAGACATACACGACAAGTATGACGAAGAAGTATTACGATTGCCTTCCTATCACTGTGAGCTCAATCTGATAGAGATGGTTTGGAGTCAAGTTAAACATTACGTCGCTGCTCGAAACACTGACTTTAAAAATATCGTGTGCAACAACTCATACATGAAACGTTTGCCAATGTTTCTGCTGAACAGCGGCAAAATTATGTACAGCTTGTCATCACAGTTAATAAAGAAATGTGGATAACTGACAACTTACAAGAAGATATCCAACCGGTGATTATAACAGGCAATGTTGGCAGTTTCAGTGGGGATTATTTTTGCTCGATGCGTTTGGTTGGGAATGTTATGATTTGAGATTATTGAGACTTATTTATGAGTTTCTTATGTTATTTTGAGACCACAAAAATAAAAAGATGTAATAGAAGGTAAAGGATAATATGGTTTAATTAAAGTTGGAAATTTACAGACGATAAAACTGTAAAAAGAGTTTTGGACAATACTTATATAAATTCTTATTAATCTAACAAAAACGATGACAAAGTGACAAAAGTACAAACATTGGTGAAGGTTAGAACACAACTACAATCAATTTACTGAATAAACATTATTGTTATACTGTTGTTTTTATTTGTACAAATATAATTAAATATTCTAATAGACAATAATTATTTTACTTACTTAATTACTAAAACACAGAAATAATTAAACGAAAACGAACACTCTCCTTGTTTGCCTTTCTCTGACAATCTGTTTCTTCTTATAACAATGTATGCTGTAAATTTGATAAGTAGTGGATATCTAACAGACCAGTACAACAGAATTAAAATGGTTCATGTATATTGTTGTTATCTCTTGGATATAACCTTCTTAGCGCATGTTTGACCCCTTCATATAAAAATTTAACAGAGTGAGACATTTAGTGTGATAAAGTAATTAAATTTATGGGTTTTATTAATTAAATATTGGGATATTAATAGAGACATAGATAATATAAAAATAGGAATGATGGAATCTCACTCAAAGGAAGAGAAACGAGGAATATGATACAACGGAAAAACGCTGAAGAATGGAGCTTTTAAAACATCTTGTGAGTAAAAGGGAGTTGAGATGGGAATAACATCATCATCATTATCAATGGCGCTACAACTCTTCGTCAGTCTTTGCCGCGTTTACTATTGCCTTCCATGTTTGTCGGTCCTGTACCAGTAATTTCCATTATCGCACTCCCATTTTCCCTAGATCTTCTTTGACTGCATCTTTCCACCTTTTTCTAGGCCGCCCTACAGACCTTCTTTTCTCTGGCCTTTCCCAGAATACATTGTTTATACGGCCATTGTCGTTACTGCGCATCACATGCCCTGCTCATCTGAGTTTATTGGCCTTTATATATCTGACTAGATTTTCTTTTCCGAATAGAGACTCTAGCTCGTTATTGTATCTGCCCCTCCATTCGAAGAATTTTACGTTCCCACACCCGCAATTTATTAGATTTTGCATTGCAAAGAAAGATCTGTTTCCTTCATTATTCTCGTTTCAACTTCTCGCTCTAATTTGTTGTCATTTGTGATTGTTGCTCCTAGATATTTAAATTCTTTAACCACTTCGAAGTTGTGATCATTTATAGTAATGTTTTGCCTTTTTTTTTTGATCATTTATAGATGGGAATAACGGAGCACACTAATTTGCTCCCGAGGTAAAAAATCCCGTAAATCCCATATCTAAATCGTCCTCATCCTCTAAATTATCTTCTATATTAATTATTACCGGTTCAATGTCTTCCTGCAGATTGTCCACCGCAAACATTTTTTCTTCTACTTTCTTGGCGTAGTTCAAATAATTATGCCACTGCTCGTTAAATACGCATTTGTAAGCTTCTTTTATCAACCGTTTTATAATTTTTTCTTTAAAATTGACGTTGTTTAAAGCCACATACTACACAGTAATTTACTTTTTAGGTAAATTTTATTCCTCGAAGAAATGTTCTTTTCGATTAGCCACTCCTTGATTTGCCTTATGTTTTACAATTTTTTTTTGGGCAATCAAATTTGCGGGGGCGGTATGACGCGTTATCCAAAACCACGTTTTCTTTGTCATTCGGCAAGTTTCAAATTAACGTCTTCTCCAGCCATTCTTCATAAGATCCCCGTCCATTTCGTCATGGTGATCAGCGGTTCCCTTCTTGGTCAAGAAAGTTAATTCGGCACATGCCACAAAACCAGTTTCGCTTCCAGCATGGAGAAGAACAAGCCGATGATCTCTTTGGGTTGGAGCTTTCAGTCCAATAGAGAGCCCTTTTATGAAGGCATCTCGTGAGTTCCTGATCGTTGTGTCCCTCTAGAAATTAAGTCTAATATCTTAGCCTCGGCCAAGGAAGTTCTTGGTGAAAGAAATATAAATAAAAATAAATCATTCCTAAAGCGAAGAACTCCATGGTTTTGTACAGAAGTGAAGGAAAAATGTAAAGAAAAGAAAAAAGCTTACTTGAAATACATGTCAACCAAAACACAAGAGGCATACCATAATTACAAGATAATTAGAAACGAAACACCTGCATTTGAAAAAGAAAATAAAAAAAAATGATCACTGGGAATGCTTTTCGAAAGAAAGGTTCTTTTCTATAGGTTCTTACAGAACCTATAGAAATAGGTAGCGGAATAAGACAATGGGATACATTTAGCCCCATGCTCTCCAATTTGATCATGGATGAAATCATAAAAAGCATTAACAAAGGAAGAGAATACAGAATTGAAAACAAAGAAATAACAATACTCTGTTACGCAGACGACGCAATATTGACAGCCCACGATGAAGGTAGTCTGCAAAGACTGGTCCATAGATTTAACATGAGAACAAAAGAATTTAATATGACAATCTCATCTCAGAAAACTAAAACAATAGTAGTCAGCAAAGAACCAACCAGATGTAAAATAGAAATTAATGGCATCAGTATTGAACAAGTAATGGAAATAAAATACCTGGAAATTACACTGTCCAGCTATGGACACCTGGACAAAGAAGTGAGAGATCAAGTACAAAAAGCAAATAGACTGGCAGAATGCCTTAATAACACTATATGGCAAAACAGACACATTAACACTGAGATGAAGTCAAGAATTTATAAAGCCAGTGTAAGAAAAATAATGACGTATGCCTCAGAAACAAGACCCGACACAGCCACAAGCGAAGGCTACTGGAAACGGTAGAGATGAGAGTACTAAAAAGAATTACAGGAAAGATGCTGAGAGATCGAAAGAGAAGTAAAGACATTAGAAGAAAATGTAGCTCACAGTGTATAAAAATGAATGGACACAAAATTAAAAAAAGGATGAAATAACCACACAAGCAGATTGAAGGAGACCCGTGTCGTCAAAATAGCAACAGATAAGTAGCTAATTGGCAGAAGAAGTATCGGACGATGCAAAAGCTAGAGTGACAAACTTGCATAGAGGTATTAATCCGCCAATGAACAAGCAGAATTTCGTATAAAGAGGAACAAGAAGAAGAGAAATTAATCAAAAGTATTTGTTAGAGACCTGTATCAAAAAAGTGACAGAAAAGAGGATTTATATTTGCCAATTCAATACGATGCATAGTTTTCTCAGAATATCCCAACGAAAAAAGGTGACGATTTGTTCACCCAACTTCAACAAAACAATGTCACACCCAATTTTTCGTTACTCACTGTATGAGACGCCTCTTGTATTACAAACTTGCCTGTTTTCAATAAAATTCAAATAAATAACTAACTAAATAAATACCTGTTTAAAAATTTGAAGAGATCATAGGGCATTGGCAAGAGATTTTTTAATATTTTAGTTCTCTTAATGGACCAAGATATTGTAGGTGGAGAAATCATAGTTAAATTTGTTATTTGATAATTGCCATTTATTGATCCCTTGCATGATTAAAGGAGATGATAAAAATGTTTAAATCTTCAGAGATAAATATTTGTCTAACACTCTGGTTGTAATGTTTCCTCCCAAAAACTTATATTTAATGTTATTTCGAATTTTCGTTAATGCCTTTATCTAATATTTACTTATATTTTCTAGTGATATAATATCTTAGATACGACTCACTTATCCCTATTTAGGTTGAACGAACTCACAGATATTAAAACATAAACATTTTACCTTGGTACTAGAGGACCGAATGCACTAGATTTTGCAAACATACATTGTATAAGTGAACCACTAATGCACAAGATATTACTCAGTTTGTTGGCTTTTGCAAAGTGTTATCTTCTGGAAAAACACTTCTAATTTACAATTTAAAACCAACGATAAGAGGTATGGTATTTTACAATTGGTATAACATTAGTATTGAGCAGTGGAACGTGAATATATAATAAATAACACGTTACTACAAAGTATGTTTAAAAGTTTCATTATCATTTATCAGTTCTGTAACCACAGAAACCTTATGAATGAACGTATAGTTTGATGTATTTTGGTAGGTTTCTATAAATATTCTTATAATAGAACAAATCTTAATCGCAAAAATTATCAATTTGTCGATATCTGTACCATTACTGTAAAATATATACGGTGTCCAAAAAATTCTAACAAACGCTATATATCTCTAAAGCTTTGTAGATAAGACTAAAACAATAAAAACTTTTATTTTCTACACTTCCAAACAATTTATTATCACTATAGCTGTTTCTTCAATTTGTCTCAACTTGGAATTTATAAATAAGTTAGAATAGCTTCTTCTTGCAGTACCGTCTCCTATCGGAGGTTGGCTACCATCACAGCAATCTTTACTTTGTTGGCTGCAGCTCTGAACAACTGTATTGAACTGCACCCCTACCACTCCCTTAAATTTCGCAACCAGGAAATCCTCCTATGTCCCACATTTCTCTTTCCCGAGATTTTTCCTTAGATTATGAGTCTAAGCAGAGAGTACTTTTCTCCTCTCATTATGTGGCCCAGATATTCCAGTTTTTTTGTTTGTATGGTTTTTATGACTTCGCATTCCTTCCCCATCTTCAGCACAACATCTTGATTTGTTACTCTTTCTGTCCATGGTATTTTCCACATTCTCCTGTAACACCACATCTCGAATGCCTCAATGTTTTTGATGTTTATCTTTTTCAGTGTCCAGGCTTCCATGCCGTACAGCAGAACGGAGAAAACATAGCACCTTAACATTCTCGTTCTTAAGTTTATATTTATGTCCCGGCTGCATAGGAACTTTTTCATTTTGACAAACGATTGTCTCGCTATCTCAGTTAGAATAGCGACCAATTACAAATAAGCCTCGATGTCATAAATGCCAACTTAAAATTTTCATTTTTGACAATTATGTTGCCAAAAACTAAAATTTTGTTTAAAAATTCTTTTTTATTTATTAATAAAAAAGAAGATTTATAACCTAATAACGTTAATTCCCGTAAAGCAAAGAAGAGCCCGAGATGAAGATCCAGATTGGATGATGCAACGTATTCCACTAGAGTTAAAATACCGACTAACGATAAAACTACTGACGTCCCAGTTTCTTTTAAAGCTTTTCTAAGTTTTCATGGAATTGGTCAGAAGAAGATTGAAAATATTCAAAAGAGTTTAAAAGTTACTGGTAGTGGACCAATTGACAAACGTGGAAAAAATCCAAAAAGAGACGCATTAATAAAACAACAGCTAGATATACTTATTGAACACATAAAGCGTTGTAAAGGAAGCAAAAGCCATTATAGTAAAAATTAAACTAAGAAAATGTTTTACCATTAAACCATTTTATAGTTTGTTTAAAGCACGGACGCATATTCTTTGATCGAAAGCCACTCGATATATTCGTTTCAAATAAACATCCATTTAGATCGCTGAGAAGATTTTTCCGAAAAAATAATTGCGACACTCTCGCTGAGGCGTGGTCACGAGCGGTAGGCTTCAGCGTTTGTCCAAATTGTACGTCAAATTTTAAATGTTTTTTCGTTTTTTTCGTCCCTTTTTATGGAAAATAAGTAGTTTTGTGGCAATTTTGTTCAATATGTAGTTGCAGTCAAAGTGAGTTTTTGAAAGATAACCACATTTTGCCATTGTGTTCAGTTCTAGCTGTTAGAGTTTTTTAAGGAGAAAAGTTTCCAAAGTTTGTGTTTTAGTGATTTTGTTTGTTTCCTTGTTTGATTTTCTCTCTCGTCTTTATTTTGTTTTCTCTTACCACTTTTAATTTGGTTTGACTTTGCTTTTATTTGGTTTCTTTATTTATTCCGCTATTTGTTGTCTGTGTATTCTGTGCCTTTTATGTTTCCAACGGCGGAAAGCGTCGTATCTCATGATCTCTCGCAGTATAGAACTGGTGTGGTTTTTTAGTTTTGCGAATTTTGTCCTGGCTTTATCTTTTGTTATTTCCATCACCCTGACCTGTTGTAGTTCACTGAATATTAAGTTAACCGTTTACTGTTCCCTCAAACTTATGGTGGATGCACATTGTTACAACAGGTATTTTTAAAGATGTGATTCTTCTTCTTTAAGTGCCATCTCCGCGACGAAGGTGTGCAATCATTATGGCTTTTCTGACCTTCGAGACAGCTGCTCTGAACAATTGCCTTGAGCTGCAACCAAACCACTCTCAGGTTCTTCAACCAGGCAACGCGTCTTCTTCCTACGCTTCTCCTACCCTCTACTTTTCATTTTCACGAACTTGGCACTTGCTTTTTCAATTCTGACTCTTATTTCTGCAGTATAATTTTACATATAATAATCACAGTTATTTTCTGTGATTATCGTTCGCCAGTAAGTATATCTTTTTACTCTCTTAATCTGCTGACCGCCTACCATTTATATTTCGTTTGTATTGTTGTTCTTGCTAATTTTTATGAATTTGGTTTTTTTGATGTTAAGAGAGTCCGTATTCTCCACTATATCTTAATATTTTGTTTATTATTCTTTCTAAGTCTTCCAAGTTGTCGGCTATTATGACTGTATCGTCGGCATACCTAATGTTGTTAATTAAACTTCCGTTCAGTTTTATGCCGACTGTCTCGTTTACCAAAGCTTCTTGTATGATTTCTTCAAAATATGCATTAAACAATAACGGCGACAGTATGCAACCTTGCCTGACCCCTCTCCTTATCTCCACTTCTCTAGTATAAATTTGATATTAACGTTACATCCCTCACATATAGATTCTTGTTTTGGAGTACTTCTAGAAGTCGGTCATGTTTTACCTTATCGAACGCCTTGTTGTAGTCTATAAAGCATACATAAAGATCTCGATTACCATCCAGACATCTTTGAGTCAGCACGTTAAAAGAAAATAGTGCCACTCTTGTGCCCACTCCATTCTGAAATCCAAGCTGGGAATCACTAATATCCATCTCTAGCTTAGCGTGTATTCTTAGCTGTAAGGATGTGATAGTTTCTATAAATTCTTGAAAAATGTCTGATCTTTTTTGTCGAATGCATGTAAGGTAATTTTTCAGTAACATACTCTGATGCCAGCATGTAGCTTCGCCGTTTTTAAAAAATTTTAAACGATTTATCCTTGTGTCGTGTAGCGTTAATGTACAATTTTATGTTTATGAAATTCTCAAAGATTGCTGAATAGGCTAAATTTTGACGAAATGTCCCTGAAGATGCTCTAGGAAGCGAAAGTACTTGGACAATATTCAATTAATAAACTGTGCTCGATATTTAAACAAAGTTTATTATCGATTACTTCAATCCTAGAAGTAATTATTTTTCTCAACAAACTTACTATCCCACAATCTTCCTTGTTGTTAGGACACAATACTTCACATATACAGGGTGGCGCACCGAAAACGAAACAGATGCATTTACTGGCAGATGATTCCTTTTTAAAAAAAACGCTTGGACCCGTCGATTTTGTTATCGAGGGGGAAACAAAATTGGCATAAAATTACATTAACATTTGCAGCCCCCTAAGCGGGGGTGGCACCATCCCTAAAATCTTAAATGGAAAGGGGGGTCGAATGATCCATCATTTAAAAGGTCTTTCAACTCCCTTTACAATGATGTAAAATTCATGTACTTCAATTCAGTAGTTTTGGAGATTTATTGATTTAAAGTTTAAATACATCATCGTAAGAGGAGATCAATACATAGCAGCAAAGTTGTTAAAAAATAAAGAATGAACTGACCTGTCAGCCGAGTAAATGTTGAAAATGACCACCATTACTTTCCATGCAATATTAAAGATTTTGCTGAAAACGTTGCTGGACATTTTGCAATATTTGAGGAGTAATTTGATGGCACTCATTCACAATTCTTTGTCGTAAATCTTCTAAGGATGTTGGCTGAGTAGCATAGATTTTGCTTTTTAAGTAACCCCACAAAAAGAAATCCAAAGGTGATAAATCTGGCGATCTTGGGGGCCATTCAACGGCACCTCTTCTACCAATCCATTGACCTGGAAAGGTCTGATCTAAATAATGCCGAACTCTTAATGCGTAATGTGGTGGGGGACCATCCTGTTGGAACATCAACATATTCTCAACGTATCGACCATCATTCTGATTTTCAATTATATCTGTTAGCGCAGGATCTATGGCATTTTGCAGTAATTTCAAATACATTCACCAGTCAAATTTCCAGGTAAGAAAAAAGGACCAACCAAATGATCGCCAAAAATGCCAGCCCAAACATTTAATTTTTGTGGCTGCTGTGTGTGTACCTCATGGTAAATTCTGGGATTAGAGTCCGACCAATATCGACAATTATGACGATTTACTTCGCCATTTAAAAAAAAAGAACATTCGTCGGAAAAGCAAATGTTAAATAAAAATTGTTCATCGTTTGTAATTCGTTCACTCATAACTTCACAAAATTCTAATCGCTTATCAAAATCGTCTTCATTAAGTTCTTGTACAAGGTGAATTTTATACGGATGAAAATTATGGGCCTTTAGAATCCGTTGGATAGTACGTCGACTAACACCACACGAAGTTTGCAATTTGCGGGTACTTAATGTAGGATCTACAATAACTTGCCCTTAAACCCCCACTTCTGTTGCTTCGTTCCTTATAGGATTTTCAATATTACGTTTTTTATTGGCGACTGATCCAGTTTCCCGAAATTTAGCTACAAGTTCTAGAACATATTTTCGGTGCACATTATTGTTCTCATGTCGCTCATTAAAAATTTGTGCTGTTCTATTAGCGCACTGATTATTTCCGAAAAATATTTCAATAATTTCAACCCTTTCTGCCGTGGAATATACCATGGTTAATTTATGTATAAAGCAATAAATGATATTTTAACAACAAAGATTGGTCAAGAAACAACTTTTTTTGTCACAAAGGACACTTCAATTGCTATTTTTATTATTAATAAACCATGGGCGTAGTAAATAAAAGCATTTACTTATCAAGAAAATGCTTTTACTCAAATGTCTTCTGAAAGAAGTACAAACTAATTTGATGTACCTATTAAAGTCTACTTTAAACTTTAAATCAATAAATCTCCAAAACTACTATATTGAATACATGAATTTTACATCATTATAAAGGGAGTTGAAAGACCTTTCAAATAATGGATCATTCGACCCCCCTTTTCATTTAAGATTTTAGGGATGATGCCACCCCCGCTTAAGGGGCTGCAAATGTTAAAGTGATTTTATGCCAATTTTGTGTCCCCCTCGAAAACAAAATCGACGGGTCCGAGCGTTTTTTCAAAAAAGGAATCATCTGCCAGTAAATGCCTCTGTTTAGTTTTCGGTGCGCCACACTGTATAAAAGTTACCAGACAGTGCTTTGTTACTTTTTGCAATATTATATGACGAGATTTTGAAGAACAACTTTGTTTTTTAAAAATATTGTGGTGACCTAACAGTTTTTTAAGTAGAGCTCCTGCTTTTTGCTTTCGTTTTTTGATCATAGCTTCATATGTGGCATTGTTATGTTTTGTCATGAAGTGTCAGGACGGGTTGAATTTCTTAAATACGGTTACAGCTTCTTAGCAAATATCAAAACATCTATAGCACCTCCCGTATATATATTTTCCCATATTTTTTAAACGCTATCGAATTATTCTATAAAATACCTTATTAAATTGTTAAATTACCTACTAACAAAATAGCTTCAATTAAACCTACTCCAAAAACTAGTTTTATTTGGCTGTGACATGTAATACACTTATTCATTTAACACTGAATGAACGAATGCAGTTGACTGTCATTGTAATTTAACAAAGCAACGATTTAACCCAATTCACTAAATAATCCTTTCGGCACATACATATACTGTCGTTTCCCTTGGTATACCGACGTAAAATAACATCTTAGCTTTTGAGTGGTCTGAGTGATGTTTTTCTTTTTGGATGTCTGGGATTTTCATTTGATGTTAGCTTTAGGGAATTGAGGTAGATATTAACATGACATGAGTAGAATAATAAAAAAAATTGAAGAAAAAAAAAATATATTAAATTGAAATTATATTTTTGAAAATTTTTGTTATTCCTCATAGCACGCAGTTTTATAATATTGAATTACTGCTGCAAAATGTGGGGTAATATTACTTTTAAAACTCTTATTACATTTCTTATTTAAATTGACATTTAAAAATATTTGTTTCGAATAGGTAATGGTATTATTTTGGTATATGCTTTACATGTTTTTGAAGCGAAGCTTCTATACTGGAGTTTTATTACTTTGGACGGGAGATAGTTCTTGATAACTGGTCCTCATAAGACAGCTAACTCTCACTTATGGCTCCAAGTGCCACACCCCGGGCAACTGCATTGGTCTGCAGACTAAACTAAGTGAAGGTAGCCAGATATGGCGAAAATTTTACCGACCGATTGCCGGTATAAGCAATACCACACTTGGTAATCAACGGCTCTGGGCGGAAGAATTGGTAGGTGGTAGGGCACCCTTTTTGTCCTGGGGTTGAGAAATCGGTCACGAAGGTGAATGAACCAATATCTTGGTCAACGACAAAGGGATGTAGAAGGCAATGGGAAACCACTACATTAAAGATCCACATGGATACCCCTAGTACAATCATCATGGTTTTAGAAACTAATAACGGCGTTACTGATCATGGCCCTCGGAAGCCAAGATCCGATAGGGGAGAAGAAGACAAGGACCCTCAGGTTCTTAATCAGCGAATTCCTTGTCAAAAAAACGTAGATGAGAAAATAATAATGTCCAACACTAGAATAGGAATCTGGAATGTTCAGAGCATGTTTCACTTTGGTAAAATGCACAATATTATTCAAGAAATGAACAGGTTGAATATCGATGTACTGGGTATCAGTGAAGCCAAGTGGCCCAACTGAGGTTATTTTTCAACAGACGAAGCCACAATATATTATTCCGGTAGCGAAAATAACCAACAAAGACACGGCGTGGCAGTAATAGTTAATAAAAAATCTAATAGAGCGATGGAATGCTATTTCCCTATCTCAGAAAGGGTAATGGTACTGAAGTTGGTGACATCTTATGCCAAACTGAATTTGATACAAGTTAATGCTCCTACGGCGAATCCCGACGAAGAAAAAGTGAAATTATTTTACCGAGATATCGAAGAGGCATTGAGATTAACGAAAACAAGAGAAATCACAATAGTCCTAGGTGATCTCAATGCAAAGATTGGAAAGGGATAAAGCGGAAAGTGTATAAGAAACTATGGTCTGGGAAATCGAAATGAGAGAGGAGACCGTGTCTGTTACAATTCTGTCCAGAGCAGAACTTGAATATAACAAACACAGTTTTCAAGTTACCAAACAGACGACTGTAAACATGGTGATTGCCCGCAGATATATCGGAGAAAATAGTCAGGAACCAGATAGACTACATTATGATCAATGAAAGATACTGTAATGCTGTTTAAGCCGTGAAAGCATATCTTGGATCAGACATAGCCTCAGATCACAATCCACTTATCACCAAGATTACACTTACCCTTAAGAATATTAAAAGGCATCAAAGAATCCCTTTAATAGACACAAGAAAACTTTAAGAACCTAACACAAAAGAATGCTTCCAACATAAACTGCATGGGAACTGCAGCAAATTGAACATAAACACCAAGGATATTGATGAGTGCTGAGATGGACTAAAACATTGCCTACTGGAACCCTGTCAAGCAATACTAAAGACTTCCGCAAGGAGAAAAGAAGAATGAATGAATGACAAGATACTCAATATGATGAAACAATGGAGAAAATTTAAAAAACAAAGACAACAATAAATACAGAGAGATAAACCACGAGATCAGGAAGATGATAAAGTAGACAAAAGAAAAATACTTTGAAGAGAAATGCAAAGAGATCGAGAACCTTCAAAATAAATATGATCTGTTTAACCTACTCAAGAAAGTTAAAGAACTGACAAAACTAAGAAAACAAAATCCCACTGATGCACTTCTGGATAGACACGAGACTACTATAACACAGACGGATGAGAAAGTACAAAGATGGGTAGAATATATCGACCAACTATTCGATGGTGAAAGAGAGGATCTGAAGCACATAGAACTTACGTCAGAAGAAATAGTTCCATATATTACAAAAGAAGAAATATTAGACCCGATCCGAGCCGACGAGAAGTTCTGAAAAATTTAGCATTTAGCCTTATGTACAACAACCAGAGGTTGTCATGGTTGTCAGCCGTACAAATTTAGATCCCTGGGCACTAATGGCAGGTAACGAAGAGATCCAGAGAGTCGACAGATTCACTTACCTCGGAACTACCCTCAACGTACAATGGGACTACGCTCAAGAGATTAGATCCAGAATTGAAATGGCACGGTCTACATTTATTAAGTTGAGATCCTTGCTGTGCTGCAGTGATCTCAGTTTGGGAACCAAGATGCGCATAGTGAGGTGCTACGTTCTTCCCGTGTTACTATATGGAGTTGAAGCCTGGACACTGACGCAAGCCACTGAAAAACGAATCGAAGCCTTCGAGATGTGGATATACAGAAGGATACTAAAAATATCTTATGTGGACCATGTCACCAACGTTGAGGTTCTACAGCGCATGACAAAAGAAAAAGAAGTGCTTAATTTAATTAAACAACGTAAGCTTGAGTACCTCGGCCACGTGATGCGGAACGAAGAAAAATATCGAATTCTTCAACTCGTTATGCAGGGTAAAGTATTTGGCAGAAGAGGACCGGGACGCCGTCGTATCTCGTGGTTGAAAAATCTCCGACAATGGTTTGGGATGACCTCAGCGGAGCTGTTTCGCAGAGCAGTCAACAAAACCATGATAGCCTTGATGATCGCCAACATCCGGACCTGATAAGGCACTGAAGAAGAAGAAGACAACAACCAGAAGAATCGAAGCCAAAATGTCTAAATACCTAAGATAATAAGGATTCGACTGAAAGGGATCTGTCATTTGGATGAAGATGTCGTGCTAGTTCAAGAGCTCCGGGAGCAATTGGGAGGTGTAATGACTGTGGATGCAAAAGGAATCGAAAAACGAAATATTTTTGTTCGAATTGTAAAAAGTATCTTTATTTGGAACACGTAAATCCAATTTGCAATGACTGTAACAATATTACGGCTTAATTTTATTATGTTTTTTGCCATCTCTTATATTTTTTTATAATAAGTCTTAGTAAAAGGATGTTTTATTTCTGTTCAAGATGGTTCTTGAAGACTAATATGTTATATTTTAATTTTAAATTAATTGTAATTTGTTTAGTAAAAAAAAATAAATCAAACTATTAGAAAAATTGTGGCCAATGTTTTGTGCTACATAAATAATCATTTTAAATAAACAAAATATGTCAATAATAATAAATAATGTTAAAAAAAACTACAAACAATAGACTATTTTATTAAAATTTAAATCAAATGCATACAGAGGACTATTTTTAGGACCGGTTTAGTAGACCGTGTGCGACTACTCATACACAAAATTAAACTGCGTCTACTGAAAGGTTAAGTAACCAATAAAGTGTTTCACGCACAATCATGTTCTCAATAATCAGTCATAGTAGTTGCTATTTAGGTTCTCTGTCCATATGATCAAAGTATATAGTTTTCTTTCTTTTATGGTGATTATCCGTTCCATCTCCGCGTTTTAGCCTTCTAAGCACCTTCTTATCAGTTATGTGTGTCAAGTCCAAGAGGTACAACTGGACCAAGAAAAAAGATATAGCAGAAAGGAGAAAAAATATGGAAAAATTTTAGGAAAGATGGTTGTGAAAGGAATTAGAGACGACAACGTTATTATTTCGAAAATGTACACCATATTTTTACCACATCATTGTAATGTTGAAAATCTATTTAAATATATTTTGGTACTAATTTTTTTATACACCTAATTTGCAAATAAAATTTAGTGAATATTAAATGCGAAAAATTAATAATAAATTCAAAAATGTCTAAAACTGTAGCTGTTTTAAATATCCGTGGAATTAATTAAAAACTACGTTATAATCAAGTTTATTATTGTTTTGCTATTAAGTTTCATAATACCTATTACGTATGTAAGTACGAT
This sequence comes from Diabrotica undecimpunctata, assembly GCF_040954645.1. NCBI lineage: Eukaryota > Metazoa > Arthropoda > Insecta > Coleoptera > Chrysomelidae > Diabrotica > Diabrotica undecimpunctata. The sequence goes on from NC_092804.1 coordinate 7,411,994, forward strand.
TTACGTACAATATATTGGCAAATCAAAAATCTACATAAATAGCATTTAAACTTGACCAAAAATTTTAATATATTCATTATTAATACAAATCAGCATGTCATTATAAGGGCTAATAGGCTGTTCATAGAAGATCTGAATAAAAAGTATGATAGCTTTAACTTACACAAAAAAATCAAAAAAATGACAGGTTCTAGAAAATGCACAAGAATGAATATCCTTAAAAATGATAAAGGAGATATTATTACTGATATTAAGGAAAGATTGTGTCATTGAACCAATTACACCGAAAAGCTATTTAATGATGAAAGAAAAGAACTATCATTAGAAACCACAGAGGATACCGGACCACCAATATTACGGGAAGAAGTCATCTATGCCATCAAAAACACAAAAGAGAGCAAATCTACTGGACCAGATAATGTGCCCATTGAATTATTAAAACTCATTGATGAAGATGTTATTGATGTAATGGTTGAATTCTTTACTGAAAGTCTGAAAAGCGACAATGGCGCAGATGCTATCAGCAGTAAAAATTCAAAACCACAAACCATTTGAAATACATAGGGGGTTAAGGCAGAAAGATGCGCTGGCGTTTCAGCTTTTTAATGTCGCCTTAGAAAAAGTTGTACGAGACTCTAATTTAGATAGCAGGGGAACAATATTTAATAGATCAGTCCAAATTGTAGCATATGCAGACGACGTGGATATTATAATAAAAACCAGGGCGAGAACTGCGGAAATCCTAACCGACCTAGTAGCAGCAGCAGAACGAATGGGGTTACATATAAATCAAAATAAAACCAAATTCATGGCGACTAACACAAACACAAGAGCTGGAAATGTTGACGGAGATTTAATCATCAATGACCAAAACTTCGAAGCAGTCAAAGAGTTCATATATCTAGGGATATCGGTTAACACCAATAATAACACATCTGAGGAAATAAAAAGGCGAATAATAATTGCAAACAGGTGTTATCATGGTCTAACAAAGTACTTAGCTAACAAACGTCTGTCTCAAAAAACTCGTATAAGGCTGTATAAAACACTGATAGTCCCTGTTCTCACATATGGATCAGAGGCATGGACGCTAACTAAAACAGATGAATCCGCTCTATCGATTTTTGAAAGAAAGGTGCTACGCAAGATATTCGGAGTGGTCTGTGAGAACGGAATATGGAGACGTAGATATAACTTTGAACTGCAGAATATCTACAAGCATACGTTTGGTGGTAAAGATATTACTACTATAATTAAGCCAAACCGCCTGCAGTGGGCAAGACATGTAGCCCAGGCCCCTGAATCGAACATGATAAAAAGATTCTAACAGCGCAATCCGTGGGAATGAGAAGACGGGGTAGACCAAAGCTGAGGTGGATGGACGGGATAACACAAGATGCTGAGAAGATCGGAGTCGACAACTGGAAAATGCAAGCAAGGAACAGAACAGAATGGCGTAGAAAGCTTGAGAAGGTCAAAGCCCTCTAAGGGCTGTAGCACCAAGATGATGATGGTTGAATTCTTTAATCTAATATATCAGACTGCCACAATCCTCAGAAAATGGCTCCAATCGACCTTTGTCTTCTTCTTCCTCATATACCATCTCCTCTAAGAAGGTTGGCAACCATCATGGCATTCGCACTTTCGATACCGCTGCTCTAAAGAGGTCAGCACAAGTGCAGTTAAACCAAGCTTTCAAAAAGTCAAGTCAAGTGGGCAATACCCAAAAAGTCAAGTGCAATATTCTGCTTAGATCATAGAACGATATCTTTAATTAACCTTAAGACATTTTTGAAAATATTACATAGCAGAATTGTTAAAACTCTTGAATATGAAATTAGTGACATACAATTTGGCTTTAGAGATGATATGGGCACAAGAGATGCTTTGTTCGGCTTGAATGTACTGGCCCAGAGATGCATGGATATGAATCAGGACATGTACTTCTGTTTTGTAGATTTTGAAAAGGCATTTGATAAGGTTGAATAGAAAAAGCTTGTAGAAATATTAAAACGCAAAAATATTGCCAGTCATGATATGAAAATTATATCTAATCTATATTGGAATCAAACTGCCACGGTAAGATTTGACAGCCAGAACACCCAAGATATCAAAATACAGAAAGGAGTCCGCTAGGGTTGCGTGCTGTCATCACTACTCTTCAATGTCTACAGTGAAGCAATATTTAAAGAAGCGCTCTCAGATTCAATAGAAGGCATATCTATCAATGTAGACGATACAGTAATAATGAAGGATAAAAACAATAATTTACAGAACGTAATGCAACGACTTAATGAATTCTGTCATGAATATGGACTAAGGATGAATTGGAAAAAAAAACTAAATGCATGATCATGACTAAATCAGCAAATGCAAACATCCAATTAATTGAGAGTATGGATACCTATAAATATTTAGGAACATGGATAATATCAAATGTAGACCAAACCAACGAAATTATGACATGTATTGAAACATTGGTTACACTTGAAAAGTTTTTTTGTTGTCGGGATATATATCGAGTTTCTACTACGCCATTAAGAATGGATACTCTTCTTTATCGCTTGGAAGCGTGGACACTAAAACAAGTCCATCTGAATAAGTTGGCCGTCTTTGAATTTTGGTGTTACAAAAATCCTACGAATATTATGGACTCAAAGAATGCCAAACGCAGAAGTTACTAGAAGAATAGGAAATGAAGCTGAAATAATATTGACTATTAAAAGAAGAAAACTTGAGTACTTAGGCCATGTTATAAGAGGGCAAAGATACTCATTATTGAAGGTTATTATGCAAGGCAAAACTCGAGGAAAACGAAATGTAGAAAGACGAAGAATCTGGAGAAGGAAAGGTTTGAATGCAGTAGTGCAGAACTATTTAGAGCGGCAGTTAAGAGGGTCTGCATAGTAATGATGATTTCCAACCTTCGATAGAAGATGGAATTTAATAAAGAAGAAGGCTGTCTAATAAGTTCTGCTGTTTGATAATAGAGGGCGTTGCTACTAGAGTAATTTTTTTTAGTTGGTACTCTTCATTCAATATTTGTTTACAAATTTATTAGTATCGACGTGTCAAGAATATTTTTTTGCAATGGGAAAAATTATCTATTGTGTAGGAATTAAATTTTTATTTTTAAAAGTTTAAAAGTAAAGGAAATTTATAAAGCAATATTGAATGTGTATAAGGACTCTTCTCCTTCAATTAGTATAGTATAAAGATGAGTTTCTAAGTTTAAAAGTGGTCGTACAAGCTTTGAAGGCGATCCACGTCAAAGACGTGTAAAAATTGTTGAGTGACTGAAAGAAATTTAGCAGAAGTACTAGGCATCTCATTGGACACTGTAAGCAATATTTTGACTGAAGTATTGTGTTTCAGAAAGCTGTATTCACAATGTTTGTCGCATTCGCTAACAATGGAACAAAAACATATTCGAATGCAACTTTCTCAGCAACATTTAGATCGGATAGATATAGTGGATTTTGTGCGTCGATTTATCTCTATGGATGAGACTTGGGTCTATCACCATGATCCTAAATCAAAATAAGAGGCTTTAAGTGGTGTGACCTGGTTCTTCGCCTCTGAAACGAGTTTGTGTCCAAAAATCAGCCCAGAAGATCTTAGCATCAGTTTTTTGGGTTGCGAAAGGAATTTGGTTAGTGAGTTACTAGCAAGATGGAAAAACAATAAATTCTTAATATTGCTGTAACCTTTTACACCAGCTGAATCAAAAATTTGTGAAAAAAATTGGTGTACCGAAGAAAAAAATCCTTTTTCATCACGACAATGCACCATGTTTTATGAGCATTTTGACAATGGCTAAAATCCATGAATTAAATTTCCAATTTTTGGATTATTCACCGTATTTCGCAGATTTGCATAACATTTCATAACAGCTGCGTATTTTGCAGCACTTCCAGATTGTCACTTCAGGGATGGAATTCATAAATCAGAATCTATACCAAATTGTAAAGTTTATTTCAAACCATAAAACTGTGTTTTTCTTATTGAACCGTAAACCTGATTAAACAGCTTATTATTAACCATAATAAGATTTAATAGTGACAACCAATTATATGCAACCAAGAACATCGTCAATAAGGCCTCGATTCAAAAGAGACTTAACAGCAGATGCTAAGACCTTTATGAAAACCACAAAATTCGATGTAGGGGAAAAATAGGTCAGATCTAAGTATGAATATATCTACTGAGGCCTAGTGAGAATGATTGTATCTAAAATCTGCAATCTACATATCCTTTGTTTTCCAGTTTTTTCCAGTTAGAGCCAGAGGTCCTAATGCTTCAAGTCAGTAAAGGTTAGTGTTAGTGTCGATAAAATGGTCAATATTGGGTTTGGTGGTTTCACCTACTCCCAGGACTTTATTGCGTTCCTGTATAACCACAACTTTATTTCGCTCCTGATCAGAGATTCCATTCAGGTGTGTCTCAATTAATGTCTTATTATTAATTTTAGATAAACAAGAAAGTCTCATGATATTATTTGTTAAACCGTAACAGCCTACACACTTAACTATCACGAATGACCTTCCGGTTCACCCTATTAAAGAATCGTTACATTTTGCAGAAAACTTTTCCGTTCTTGGTATATAAATGAATAACCGGTTAGATAAAAAATTAGAGCAAGATATAGTAGTGCGTCAAAGCAGTGGCCTTTTTTTGGTAAATATTATTAATTTCTCGACAAAATTTAAAAATAATAATCGTATGTGTCAAGGGTTATCTGAAGTGTTTACTTATTTGAAGGTAATATTTTTTTTTCGAAAAAAACTACTTTTTCATTTGGTTCTGTGAAAGTTTGTAACAAATTTACTCAGAATAATCAATCATCTTTTAGTAGATATTTAGAGTGTATCACGAAATTCAAAGGAAAACTTCCACATAATAATTGCAAGAAATAAAAGAACCAAAACTGTTATAATTAAAGAAAAGGAATATGATTAGATATTGTTATTGAATATGAGTATTGTTAGCTACTACTGAGGATCCCCACATCAGCACTCGTTAAATTTCCATAATCATAAAATGCATCTCTATCGCATCCATTGGTTGTCATTTAAATTCTTGGTCAATATTCTCAGGAGCAAGTGCATAGCGACCGAATTTTTTTATTACGTGGACTTCAAACGGATGTCAACAAAATTCCAGATTTATATGGAGAACACCACCACCCAAACTCACAACTAAAGAAACAAACTGTGATGTTTTCCAAAATTCTGTAAATACAAAAATTAGACTAGACGATAAAAGAAAACGAAGATGTAGAGAAAGCAGTAGACTATTTAACAACAGGATTTTTAACAACAGATATTTAACAACGAACAAACATCAGGATGGGAAGCAACACCACAGCGCCAAAGAAGTGTGCACGAAAACCATTTTATCCCCTTCATACAAGAGAACTGGTAGCAGAAAAAAGAAGAGCTCGACGCATATGGCAACAAACGAGAAATCCAATAAATAAAACGTACCTTAACAGGATAAGTCATAGACTAAATAGAGCATTACATGAAGAAAAAAACGACTCTTTCCAGTTTCAAACCTTTCACATGAAGACCACTCTATATGGAAAGCTACAAAAAAGTTTAAACGACCGACAATAACAAATTTACCTTTAAGAAAAACAGATGTGACCCGGGCCTGCACAAACGGAGTAAAAACAACAGTATTCGCAGAGCATCTTGCAACTGTATTCGCAGCACCAGATACTAATAACAGTGAAGATGATGATATAAGAATGTAACTCGAAACTCAATGTCAACTATCTCTTCCTCTGACATCATTTACTCCGACAGAGGTTCGACAACAAATAAAAATGTTAAATCCTAAGAAAGCTCCTGGCTATGATTTGATAACAGGGGAATTACTTCAGAAGCTACCGAGAAAAGCAGTGGTGCTATTAACAATAATATACAACAGCATACTACATCTTCGATACTTTTCAATATAATGGAAATTTGCTCAAGTTACTATGATTCCAAAACTTGGTAAGCCCGCAACGCAAGCAAATTCATAGCTCCCTATAAGCCTACTCCCAATAATGTCCCAAAATGTATTAGAAATGCTTCTATTATATAAAATCAAGCAAGTTGTTCTCATAAACGAAATTATACCACAACACCAATTTGGATTTAAACATGAACACTCAACCATCCAACAATGCCACAATAGTAAATATAATTAAAACAACTCTCGAAGAGAAAAAGTTTTGCGCTGGAGTGTTTCTAGATATACAACAGGCATTTGATAGAGTATGGCATGAAGGTCTCCTCTACAAATTGAAATTACACCTAACAGACCTACTATACTTTATACTAAAATCATATCTCACTGACCGTTATTTCCAAGTAAAAATTGAAGACAGCTACTCAAATTATTACCACATCATACAATCTGGCGTACCTCAGGGTAGCATTTTGGGTCCATGTCTGTATCTGATATTTACAGCAGACGTTCCAATCAGCAATGATACTTTCTTAGCTACATTTGCCGATGACACGGGAATCTTGGCAGTGGATATCGACCCTAATGTAGCATCACAAAAAGTACAAAATCATTTAGATCAATTACAAAATTGGCTTAAGCAATGGAAGATCAGTGTTAATGCTAGCAAGTCAGTACAAACTACTTTTACAATAAGAAAATCTACATGTCCACAAGTTTTTATTAATAATACTCCTATTCCTATAAAACCAGTTGTCAAATACTTGGGATTGCACCTGGATGAAAAACTTACATGGACAACGCACATTAAAACTAAACGGAAACAACTTGACCTTAAACTAAAAAATATGAACTGGCTATTTAACAAAAGGTCTCAGTTATCTCTTGAAAATAAACTGCTTCTGTACAAAGCTATAATTATACCAGTTTGGGCATATGGAATAGAACTATGGGGCTGTAGTAAACCTTCAAATACGAAGATACTTCAAACATTCCAATCCAAAATACTCCGTATGATAAGTAAAGGTCCATGGTATGTATCTAACCAAACACTTCACAATGATCTGGACATCCCATTACTTAAGGACATAATAAAGAATCACTCAATGAAATATAAAAATCGCACCACTGATCACAACAACGAACTGATACCTAATTTATTCACCCAACCACTTGCCGAAAGAAGATTGAAGAGGGTATGACCAGAAGACCTACCGCAATAATACTTAGAGAACTGGACGGTACCTAACTTACGTTAATTTACTTACAGACTATTTAATTATTACTCTTTATATAGAGTAGATTATAAACAATGCAATGTAACAATAAAAAAAACGTGGACTTCAAGCGGGCCAATCCAAAACGGGAATTCGGATATTTTGGTAGTCCATGTCGATTCGTGCAGTATGTGGACGCACATTATCCTGCATAAATTAGAAATTATCCCTAACGAAAGGGGCGTATATTACAACATTGTCTTCCAGACACTGACAAATGTATCTGTCTGCTATTAGAGTTCATGTTCGATGAAAATTAATTCGGTGCGTCCGTTGAAACATATTCCCACCCATACGATAACACCCCCGTCATCAAATAACGTTTTTGATGAAATACAGCAAGATTTAAATCGTTTTCTGGATCTCCTCCATACACGGTCGCGTCCGTCTGTAGATCGTAAGCAAAAACGGGACTCGTCAGAGAACATTACAACACTTTATTGCAGAACAGTCCAGTCTCTGCGATTATTCGTAAATCTCATCGTGATATCTCGATAAGATGCTGTTTTTTAAGGCATGCTATATGCTTTTGAGAACGTAAACTAATTTTATGCAGGACTCTTTTTACAGTTTGTAGAGAAATATGAGTTCTTCGAACTTCTAACAAATGACTAGCGAGATCATTTTTGACGTTGAGAGCGGTTCCGTAATACGCAAATCTTTACAAAAAGTTCCTCATGCTGGTCTCTGTACTTTTTCTTCCTGATTCTGGTCTACTGTTTTCTCCAGTCAGACAATTCTTAGAAGCGACATGGACGGTACTTTTGGCAATATATTAAATAATTTGCAGTATAAAGTATACTTCCACTATCTTCATGTAATGCCACACTTTTTACATTATTTTCGGGAGTAATGCTAACACGATTTGAAAACGCTAATGTACGTAATAATATGAAGTTATCAGAATAAAGTGAAACTTTAATCGTAAATCAGTGGCGGCCGGTCAGGGTCGGCAGTGCCGACCCACACATTTATAGATATTATGGATTTTTTTAATATTTAATTTAATCAGTATTTCAATAATTAATTATCGCGGGTAAAAAGTTGATGTCATTTGTTTCCTTGAATTAAAAAAATATATTTGTGAGATAATACAGACTAAATTGTATTCATGGTTTTTAAAAGAATTCGATCAATTCGAGCGTTAAGTAATCCCTGCGCATCAAGACACTTTTCAAATTAATGACCGAGATCCGAGTCATGCATCCGACTGGTGAATTCTTATACAGACCCTTTTCGGCAAGACGATCCCAAGCTTGAGAATTTACATGTAAAAATTAAGGGAATATTAGTCAATAGGCAACCAAATATACATTTCTTTTCGTAAGCATTTAAATGGTAGGTACGGCAGAATTAAATTTGCCGATGCTTCATTGGTATTGACCACAAATGAAATGTTATTTCGGGATAAGTACTTAAGTAGTGATAGTGCACTGACTGGCTTTCCTGAGAGCGTAACGATTAATTCATTTTGTATTGATTTGTTTTAATTTTTTACTACTTTAATTTTATACGTAATACTGTGATAAGTTATCGTTGCCGTAAATAGTTAAAGGGTTTTTTGATATATTTGAAGTTTTTTCTTTTTTAATATTAAAGTGTAAATAAATAGAGGTAAATTAATCTAAAAAATGCAAGATACGGGAGAAAGTGTAGGCACTGATCAATCTGATATTGTAAATTATATTTTGCAAAATGGGTTTTCATCTATTCCATAAAAAGAACAAATTGATATTAAAAATAAGGGGCATCCTTTGTCTAAAATGTTCCGGCTTATAAATATTAGTGCGTAAGTGCGTAGTAAGGAAAGTAATAGATTTTTTTCGGATAATTGGTACGGCAAGTACTTATGGCTTACCGTGAGTGAAATAAAAAACAAACTTTTCTGTTGGCCTTGCATCTTATTTTCGACAAATAGGGCAATCAAAATTCGGGGTGTGAATCTGGTTACGATAAATTAAAGGAATTATTTATGGCTTAGGTAAACATGATATTTCAAAAGATCATACATACAGCCAGATTAAATTAGATTTATTTGGAAAACAAAATATCTACGTTTTATTAGATAATGTCTAATGTGCAAATGCTATTAAACCTAACAAAATTGTAAAAAATAATCACGCAGTTTTACGTCGTTTATTCATTCTATTCATTTTAAATAAAGTTGAATATGAGATTCAGGAAACCATTTGCTTTTCGCTAGAAGTAGATGAAATTACTGATATATCATGTCATTCACAATTATTATCAATTGTTGTTCGATACGCGTTACTTGGTAATATTTATGAAAGGTTTTTAGATTTTATAGACGTGAGTAATACCCATAAGGCAGAATATATTTTTTTATATCAAAAATAAATTGGCAGGGCAAACTTATGACGGCGCTACCGTGTTGTCCAGTGAATTGAATGGTTTTCAGGCAAAAGTTAAAACTATTGCACCGCAAGCTTTATTTATTCATTGTCATTAGAATATAATTAGTTTTGTAGGATACGTGTAAAAACATTAGTTTTCGTAAGGATAGTAATTTTCAATATATACGCAGTGACGTTTTGGATTAGCTTGATATTTCCGAACCCCACAAAAAAAAACAAAGGCATGACACAGACACAGATCTCGAAAAACGAATACATTTTGAAATTTTTAATACTATTATTATGCAAATAGATACTCGTTCTTCAAATTTTGAAGATTTTCAAATTTTTGACCTCTTTAACGATTCAAAATTTAAAAGTTACGCCAAATAATTTCCAAGATATCTACATATTAGGAAAGTTAATTAAAAATTATCTATCAGTTTTTAATTAAATAAAGTTACCAAATGAATTAAAAGTTTTATATGCTGATCCAAATATTTTCGGAAGGTGAGATAAGTTACAAGATATGTATAACTTTATATACTGCAATTCATCATAACAACCTGTTATCAAAATCAATAAATTATTGTCATTAATTCTCTCATTACGATCAACTTCTGCCTCAAATGAAGGGGATTTCTCGCGTCAAAAGAATCGAAACGTATGGTCCAAACACCATGAAACAAGAGAGAATGGCAAGCTTGTCTCAAATGTTAATCGAAAAAAAATTTGAAATCTCTTAAAAACTCTAATAAATTTTATAATGACGGTACAATCAATTTCGCTGGACTAAAGTTAATTTATAAACATGTTTAGGTTCTAAATTTATAGGAAAAAAAAAACAAAAAATCTCCTATGATGACTGAGCCTTTTTATTAGACGGCATACATATCTGAAGATACAAAAAACCTTGCCGACCCTGTCTCTAAAGTCAGGAACCGCCACTGTCGTAAATGCAACAAACAATGCAAAAAATATGTTGCTATTTAGTAAACAAGATAAAGTATCATTTTTCCCAAATGTAAAAATTTGTATTTCTATGGTGACGCGATGACTGAAAAACATTAAAAGAACAATTGTTATTGTTATAAATGAACTTATTATTAATGTTTATTTCTTCCCCCATTAAAACCCCTAGACACTGACAAAATTAAAAAAAAATGCAAGTGTCTAAATTTTTTTGACCAGTTGATACATTTATATATTTTTAATATTGTAATCTTACGATTTTTGGGACTACCGGATTTAGAAATGATTATATGATTGTATTTGTTGATTGAAATCCATTATTGATCAGCCCTTATTGATCAGCCTAAGAAGGGAAATAAATTATAAACGAATAATTGAGGCGGTGGCTAGAATAAGGGCCTACAGGCCTATGGGTCCTTTTTCCGGAGATCACAGAATTAAATTCTTTATGTTGTTCTCTGTCAGTCTACCAATTTTTTCTACGATATTACGGTTTTTACGTTAGTACAACAATTTTTTTAGTGAAGTGTTGGTACAGCTGAGAAAGATTTGTGCCTCTAAATCAACTCTATACAACAATAATATTTATAGGCCTTTATTCTACAGAAGACATTTTAAGCTGCCAAATGTGTTGCGCTGTCTATTCGTACTGGATAAGCTCATAAAATCAAAAAATCTTACAAGAAGTTCAAAGATACAAATCTATAAATCCATCGTCAGACCTGTAATAACATACAGATGCGACACGTGGACCATGACCAAAGCAAACGAAGAAAAGCTCAGACGCTTTGAACGAAAATATTCGGACCTCACCATGACATCACCACAAACCAGTATAAGATCAGAACCAATATCGAATTAAAAGCATTCTACAATGACGCCGATATTGTCCAAGAAATTAAATCACAGCGACTAAGATGACGTGCACAAACTGCATAACGAGAGAATTGTAAAACTGGTATGGGAGGAGATTCCCACAGGCACAAGACCACTCGGGCGTCCCAGAATGCGATGGAGAGATACCATCCAAGCAGATCTCCGTAAAATGAACATTCCATTTGACCCTAGGTTGATGGAAGACCGAACAAATTGGATTGGTTTCTCAAAATACACTTTTAGCAGATAGGCCCTTCTAGCTACCGCCTCAATTCTCCTTTATACAGTCTGCAAAATAGTTTCGAGTATCCTATATGGTCAACTAAGTGCATATTCAGAGAAGCTTCTCAATTCAAACAAAACCATAATTAAAAAAGTAGTATAGAAATAATAGAATGGATGCTACCAGATAAAACAGCAAGAGATAAAGATAAAACTAACCAAAATATGTTATCAGAAATGTGGAAAGAAATAAAAAGAAAATAAAGTTAAATGTAGGAAATACGAAAAATACACTTAAAAATTATTTTTAATTTAAAATTTAAAACAATTGCAGCTTCCAAGGAAACGTAAAGCCTGTATAGCTATGTCGTCTGATCAAAATATAAATTAAAACACATCTTAAAACGCATAAACAAACTCAGTCTAATATTTATACAAAATGTGCTAATACACTATTTAAACACTTGTACTTAATTGGATAATACTATTATGGTATCACCACATGTATATTTTTTATCTAAAAAAAATTCCTTTCTTCTATTATTTCAAAACAAAAACTATAATTTACCTTGCAGAAGGGACTAAGACCCTTTCGGCATTGACCGATTATTAAGTGTTACTCACCGGTCGCAGTAGACATCATCTCGTTTGAAAAAGAATGTCATTGAGAAGCAGTTGCGCACAAACCTTCAATCGAACGAAAACAACAAGGGCATCACACACTATTTACATTAGTCACGCAGAGCAGTAAAGTTTGAATGAAAACCACCATAATACTCGATCACGAGTAGAAGAAGAGCGCTCGGGTGTTTGTGTTATCACTTATCGGTCGCTGGTGACCTTTGGGTGCCACTCAACTACTGAACAAGGAACGTAAACGTAACGGGCTCAGGGCATTGTGTATTCTATGAGACAAGCGTGCGGTAGTCAACCAGGAGCCCGGTACTTATTTTTCGAACTCCCGTTACCGAAAAACTTAAGGCTGGTGCCTTTTACATCGTATTAAGTCGTTGGTAAACATGCTTGATTATAGCACAGTGGCGTGGGTTGCAATGAACTGATAAATAGATTTGATAACAAACACAATTAAATAATACTATATATAATTTATTAGAATAGACAAAAACTCTAGTCGTATCGAATAAAAAAATCTTCTTTAAGTGCCGTCTTCCTTACGAAGGTTGGTAATCATTAGACTTAGGCAAATATGTAAATTGCATATTTTTCATATAATGCATAAAAAATGCAAAAATGTCCAATTTTGCATATTTTTATAAAAGTGAGCATAAAGTGCATATAATTTGAAAATTTGGTGTTAACTATATATTTTTATATTCAAACTTACAGATAGCATGAAAATGCAAATATTTAATTTTGTTTTATAATCACTTGGTATTCAAATTCTTGATATAGTAACTAATAAATGACAGCGGCTTATAGTTTTGTCACGTTTTGTCCTGGAATTAAGGGTTTGTGTTTGCCAGTTTAGGTCTCTAGGTAAAAATTTTTATTTTGACGGTCAGTTTCACTTGGTTTCACTTTTGTTGTAAAATTGGAGGCGTAAACAATTTGTATTTTTAATTGTGAATAATTATTGAGCTTTGAAAATGCCGAAAATAAGCAATGTTTCAACTGTGATAAAACCTTACAAAGAGCTATCTATGGATATGGATAAAGTTTATTGCTCATGTTGTGGCAAAACTGTAAGTACATACGTATTATTTTTTATTTTATTTTAAAAATTTACACGGTGGTACAAACAAAGATTTTAAAATTGGAGATTATGTTTAAGAAAAGTACCGACACAACGCTAGTTCGCAATAAATCGATGTATTTTTTCTTTTTTCAAGCATTTTTTAAACTCCTTGCGATAAAAAATAGGATACCTATTTAAAATTCAAATCATTCAATAGTCTACTGAAAGGTCGCTAACATTTTTTTCTAACAATAGCATAGTTTGCTTTAATTTTGCTAAAAACAAAAACATATTGTACCGTTTTTAAATAAAACGAGCGGTTCGAATTTATATAAATATATTTATTTATAACTTTACAGTTCGGTAATATCTTAACAACTAAAACTAACTCATAACATCGTTACATATATATACCAAAAGTATTATTCTAGAATAATCCAAAGTAGTCCCACCTCAAATTCGCCTACGTGACCGGTTGTTCTCTCTCGCACTCGATACATCGCGAAAGTTCTCGAAGCGTTTTCGAGATGCAACCGTTACATGGGCCATGCCGAAAGCATGATCGTAACAATATATATTGGACTTAATTAGGTGCTTTTAATTTATGCTCACAGTATTTTTTCTTTAAATGTAAACAGAAAAGACCAAGAGCCTCTTGTAAATATTTGGGGGTTCTTCTTTCTTGTACAGTCATTTATTGACATTTTCTAGATTACTACACCGATTTTTATTTGATTTCATTTAAATATTTTAATTGTTATGCAAAAACGGTTCATTTTTAGTTTATTTCTACAATCTTAGATTTTAAAAATGAGTACAACTATAGAATATTTATATTCTTTTTTAGATTTTATCTGAAAAAAAATTTCAAATAGATCAGCATGTCAGAACCGCGAAACATTTAACTAAAAAAGTAAAAACCACATCCGGTGAAAAATATCAACCTTCAGTGTCCAAGTGCTTTCAGTCAAGTTCCAAAAAACAAACCAAACAAGAAATTTTTAACAAAGACTTGTGTCGTGTATTAGTATCTTCTAATATACCGCTTTCAAAATTATCTAATGAAAACTTTAGTTCTTTTTTAAAAAATTATTGCAAACAAAACATTCCCAGTGAACGAACTCTAAAGAGAAATAATGTCAAGTTGTTATACTCCTCAGTTATCCACAACATAAAAGTCGAAATAGGTAATAATTACTTTTACATATGTGTGGACGAGACCACTGACTCGTCAGGAAGATACATTGTGCACTTTTTGATTAGTGTACTTAGCGATGAAACCTTTCCAAAATCGTATTTAATTTCCTGTAAGCAAGTGGAAAAAACCAACGCTTTAACAATATCACGGTTTCTACAAGAAGCATTAGCAAACTTTTTTCTTCCTGCTACTGTGACTAATGATAAATTATTCCTTATTTTATCTGATGCCACACCATATGTGGTGAAAGCAGGACAAAATTTAAAAATATTTTATCCAAACTTAATACATGTCACTTGTTTAGCGCATGGAATAAACAGAGTTGCGGAGGAAGTAAGAAAATAATTTCCACTAGTTAACAGTTTAATAGCGAGCGTCAAAAAGGTATTCCTGAAATCACCTGTAAGAATACAATGTTACAGAGATATGGTTCCTGCTGTTCCACTGCCTCCGCAACCCATTTTAACACGTTGGGGAATATGGTTGGAAGCAAGCTAATTTCTATGCTGATCATTTTGTTGATTAAAAACAAATAATTAACCATTTTACGGATGATAGTTGCCAATCTTTATTGGAAGCTAAGCAAGCCTTCCAAAATAACATCCTCTAACAGCAACTGTCATTCATAAAATCAAATTATAGTTTTGTCCAGAAAACTATAACTCGATTAGAATCCTCAAAATTATCATTGTTAGAGGCTAGTTTTAATAAAAGAATATAAGTCTTTGTGTCAAAACGTTAAAGGTACTATAGGAAAGGAAATTTTTCAAAAATTTAAAGTAACCATGGAAAAACATAGTGGTTACCAGGTTCTTTCTGAAGTAGTTCAAGTACTAGCTGGGATATTTTCCGAACCACTTAATTTAGAACCATCTATTAGAGTAAATTTGAAAAATGCCCCAGTTACATCAGTTGATGTCGAAAGAAGTTTTTCTATTTACAAATATATGTATTCAGATAGAAGCCATAAGTTTTTATTAGAAAATTTTGAACATCATTTAATAATCTATTGTTACCACAATTCAAAATAATATTTATATGTTAAAATAATTGTATATGTTATGTATTTATAATATTTAAGTATTTTGTAAATAAAAAAAATTGTGTAAATTTTTTTTATTACATGCATATTTTCTAGATAAATATGCATATTTTACATAAAACACTGCATATTTTTGCATAAAATACTGCATATTTATGCGCATATTTCATACTTTTTTATTTGCATATTTGCCTAAGTCTAGTAATCATCATAGTCACTCTAACTTTCAAAGCACCTGTTGTAAAGAGTTATTTCGAGCTGCAACCATATCGTTCGCTTAGATTTTTCAGCTAAGATATTCATTTTATACCGATATTCTATCTGCCTCCTGTTTTGCCTTGGATTTTCTGAAGTACGTGTACTTCTTTACTCTTTTGATATATTGGTCTTCTACTAATAGATTTTTGTAAGAGGTGTTGTTGGATAATGTAATCTCCATTCCAACAATCTCTTAATCTATCTATCATCATTAATCCGTGCAGCATGTCCTACAAATCTCCATTTTAGCCTTAATATTTTTTTTGTGTTTATTCCCGCTCTATGAATTTCTTGTTTTATAACGCGGTCTATAAGTTTAGTCTTTATAATTGACTTTTCCATTTTCCTTTATGCAATTCACAGTTTATTCATAAGGCTCATATGAATTTCACTATGAAAAATATCCTTCAAACTGCCGTATGCAGCTGTCACTGGGTTAGAGCCCTCATTAGTCCATTTCTGATTCTATCGTGTAGAAAGCTTTTTGGAAATTTACAAAAACTAGTGCTAGTGAATGGTTGTATTCTATGGTTTTCTCTATTAAGGTTTTTAGCGCTATAAGATAATATTTTTTTCATTACGCTTTAAAGATTTTCTAAATCCTTCTTCTAATTATTGATTTGACATGAGTGTCACTCATCTGAAACTCACAATTCTTGTAAATCCTATTTATCAGCTATTATTACAATATCGATTATTCATCATCATCATTTGGCTATACAACTCTATGTGAGTCTTGGTCGCGTTTACTATTTCCTCCATTGTTGTCGGTCCTGAGCAGCTATTTTCCATTAGTGTATTCGCATTTTGCGTAGACCACTGGCTATTGCATCCTTCCATATCTTTCTTGGGCGACCAACTGACCTTCTGCCATCGGGCCTTTCCCAGAATCAGGAGTCTTTCGTCAATCGATCTTAGTACGTGACCCTCCCATCTTATTCGGTTTGCTTTAATGTAGCGTACTATGTTTTCATCTCCATGTACTGTCTGAAGTTCATTATTGTGTCTTCTTCTCCATTCTCCTGTTGTCTCCTCTCTGCAAGGCCCATAGATAGTCCGCAGTATATTTCTTTCCAGTACCAGTAATTTTATCGTTTCCCGCTGGTTCAGAGTCCATGTCTCGCTTCGACTATTATTACCGTATTATCAGCATATCTAATATTGTTAACTTAAACTCATTTACTTGTATTTCCGCGGTTTTTTATCCGCATGAGATAAGACAAAAGATTAAAAATATTTTTTTTGTGTTTTCCTTTAAGTTGAAAATGTTTTAATATTAGACTGTTTGCCTATTTCTCATGGTGCAAAACCTGGAGCTGTAAGAGCCGTAAGAAATTATCCCTTTCTTCTGTTCCAGTAAAAAACGAAATAATACCTCGCACAAACACAAATTTGTATCGTCGCAATCGCTACACAGAAGATCGAGAAGACGGCATCGAACATCACTGAGGAAAAGCGGGTATCTGTAAAAAAGAGGAATAGACCTTTGTGTACATGTTTTATTAATGCTCACCTATTGGATTCATTCACAGAATGACTCCAATAGGTGAGCATTAATGAAATATGTACACAAAGAATACCAGATCTGAAACTTCATTAGAATCATCTTGCATTCCGATTTAATTCAGCTGTTAGTTATAGTTTTAAGTCTCCATGTTGTCATTGGCCAGGTGCTATGGCTAGTGCCATCTTTTAAAGTTAAATAACGAAACTAAACGGATATGTTGCACTGGCGAAAAATCAAATTGCCTCAACCTGAAACATCACCAGTGCAATTCAAAACACTATTTGCTGGCTCTATTTCTGAATCGAAGTAATTTCTAGCAAACATCAGACTAATTTTAAAATCAAAATACAAATCTATCAGTAAGCTGACTCCCTGATTCTTTTCCCTTTTCCTAATAAATTCCTTCAAGTGTTCTTTATCAGTGATAATAAAGATGAAGTTTGTGAGATATATAACTCGCGAAGAAGAACCATCACTTCGCTACTACAGAAGAACTCCTTCATGAAAGAAACAATTTTATGCGTTTAAAAAAAACTGTAATTTATATGTCATATGTTACCTACAAGACTGTCATTTATGTAGACAAACTCTTGCTGGAAAATAGGTCCGTAGATATAATGCTCCAACTATAGACGATAGCAGTTGCCACAGCTTAAAGCTCACACAAAAAAATGTTTAAATCGCTGACGGATTTCATTGTGAAACATTAACTTGCGTAACTTGGGTGGGCAGCGTTTGGAAAACTGAGAGAAACTTTTAAAAGTGAGCTGCCTATATGTCTGATAGGAAAAGTGTTTGATGAGTGAGTCCTATCAGCCTTGACATACGGAGCAGAAACTTTTAACGTAATAGAAGCTTCAGCTCCAATAAAAAAACCCAAAGTAAAAACCGAAGGGATCAGGGGAAGAATTAAAGTGACTGATATCATCGTAAGTA
The DNA here is from genome assembly GCF_040954645.1 of Diabrotica undecimpunctata. Lineage (NCBI taxonomy): Eukaryota > Metazoa > Arthropoda > Insecta > Coleoptera > Chrysomelidae > Diabrotica > Diabrotica undecimpunctata. Next base: position 7,430,290 of record NC_092804.1, read on the forward strand.
TCTCTTTCTTCGTCGTTTCTCCATTAATGAGGATCGTGATTTCTTCCAATACTCCTAACAATTTTTCTCGATTGGTCTCTATCTTCATCTGCTCTAAGAGCTTCGTAGAATGAATTTCCAGCTGAATTCTTAATTTGGTCAGACCATCTAGTTGGTGATCGTCCTCTTGATCTTCTCCTTGGCACGTTTCCAGTTCCAGTTCCAGTTGAATAGTGTGGAATCTGTCGACCACCATTATTTTTGTCTTAGCTTTATTGATTTTCAGACAAACTTTGCTTTCGTACTCAACTCTTCGCAGGAGATAAACATTTCTTGTTCATTTGCTGCTTGCTGAAGGGTAGTATCATCTGACAATCTTAAATAGAACTTTTTCTACCAGTCACTGTTACTCCACTGGCCCATCCATCTAAAGCCATCGTCATGGCAAGTTCACCATAAATGTTGAATAAGTCAGGTGGCAACACGCATCCTTGTCTAGTCCTATTGTTGCTATATTGGACTGCTGGATGATTGATTTATTGTTATTAAAAACATAACACATGGACCATGCGCTATTTTCGAGCATTTACAGCCAAGACGGTAACAGGAGACGATGGATATCCTTAGTATAGGAGAGGATCAAATGAAGATAGAATTTGACAATAATACACCTGCAAAACTTTAATATTGAGGTTGACAACCGTTGGGTTGTTCCATATTCCTCTGTGTTATCAAAAACATTCACAGCATACATACCATACGTAAAATATTGCAATTCCGTTAAATCGATAAAATTCTGTAAGTATGTAAGTCTGTACATAAAGGCAATAATTATGGTAGTTGTTTGTATGCAAATAGAAAATATTATAGATATATATGATTAAACACTTTTACTACGACTACTTTCTCTTTCTTTTTGGCGCTCTTTTTTTAAGTATTTTCTGTGACTATACTACTATATTTCATTTAAATTCCGCACATGGTATCTGTTCTTGTAATAAATACATGCATACACGTTGTGATTGCGAGGGTCCACGGAGTATGAGTCAGATCCGTCGCGTCAAGGCTGTTGCATTCTTCAATGGGATGGTCAACGCCCTTTCGACTCAGCCGTGGAACCGCCTATGGTAAATCTTTTGATAGCTGTGGGATCAGCTCTTTGTTAATTATTGTAGTCTGGCACTGGGTTAGCGGGCGGATGTTAATGGCTTGTGGATTTAAGTATGCAAGTAGTTAAAGATTAAAATACCATATTGTTACCAGGTTTTTATACATAATGTTTAATATATAATTTCTGTGTTTTTTTTTAGTTCTAGCCACGTCGTTCTATTTGAATTATTTTAAATTGTGGCGGGAAAATAAAGTGTTGAAGAAGCAAATACGATAAGGTATTTATGAACCAAAACATTTTTAGTCATGAACATTTCCACTTATTATTTTCTTAGGTCCAAATACAGTACATTCAACCAACTTACACCCCTGAACGATTTATGGAATTCGCAGAAAACCTTTTGAAAACCTTTTTGATGAATTTGTTCATCCATATAAACTGTTGGTTTTTCATTACGTTTCAAAATTTACAGTAACTTTGATTTGAAGGCGTATTCCGGAAAATTGATATTATTTTTAACTAACCAATTTTTTATGCTCGGTACGTTCCACGACTGTTTTGGTTGTTTCTTCAAAATCTCCAAATGGTAAGGTGCATTATCTAAAACCATAACTGATGGTTCACTCAGACTAGGTAATAGTTTCTTCTAAAGCCATTTAACAAACATAGTTGCATTCATGTTTTCTTGGTAATCAGCAGATTCTGATTTTGAAAAAAAAATCAAATCTGCGCTTTCTATAAAGCATTCTTTCCCTCCTGCATGAAGATTAATGTGTCTTTTGCCTTCGCTATCTGTGTGTTGTATTGATTTTATGCTGTCATCTTGCCAAATTTGTTTAATTCCACCCTTTGCAAATATCCATGTCTCATCTGTCATCAAATGTCATAGTCTGTGGACTAGTACGCATTTCGATGCGCATCGCCCCGCCTCGAATTTTCCCATTGGCTCCTGACCTGGAAATCCCTATTTATCGCTCGAACGCTATTAGCGATTTTCAGGTCAGCCAGGTCAGTCCCTCACGGGCTCTCCGAGAGCTTAGTGCTCTTGGGGCGCTGCTTCTTGCTGTTCCAATTATACTCTGTGGCTGAGAGATTATTCAACTACAATCTGATGTTTTATTTCGACCTATCTTCTTGTCATGTAAGAAATATCTTCAATTCAAGACAAGCCTTCAGAAGGCCACGACCTGATGCTTTATTTCGACTTGGTGTACCTTTCTCATGTAAGAAATACCTTTTCTTTTTCAAGACAAGCCATCAGAAGATAAATATTTTCCAAGTGCATAACCCGAAAATGGACTTAAGTAGATTAGCTCTTGACTGTATATTCGAAGCCCTCTACAGAGCACCCGGAGACAACAGAAGGTGTATAGACCCGTATTTGTTTCCCCGAGGTGACATATCCAAGTATACGAATGTTGCATTTTCAGATTTAAGTCTATAAATAGTCTTATATATGTCTTATAGTATATTCTCTCAAAAATTTAATTCTGTTGTGAACCACACTACTCATTTCGCATAAAAGTAACCTATTATTTTCTTTTTTGAATTTAAATCCTAAATCTCTTAACACTTTCCGAAGGTTAGTCCTCTTAATTTCAGAAACTTGTCTTTCTCTTATTTTGGCAAGTAAAGTATCTAAACTGACATGTTTTTTTACGCATGTGATACAAAATTTCAAATTTTTCTGCTCAAACTATGTAGCATATTTGAAAGAGAAAGGTTTATATGACAAGGACACGATGGACAGGAATCAGTGGTGAAGAAGAGTAACGAACAGCGACTACTGAAAACGGAAAAACTGAGGAATAAGAAGAACAAGAAGTATCAGTTTATAGTTATAGAAGATAATTCTATCACAGGAAGGAACAAAATTCACCACTGCTCTGCTGATTCTATAGTTCATTACTGTAATAACTTCATATCTGTTTATCAGTACACTATTGCCTGACTAATACATAGATCTACCGCCAGTATTGATTTGTTTTGAACCTTGTCATGGTAGGCCACAGACGTCTAAAATTTGTACTGTGACAAAGAAAATATATAATATAAGGTGTCTTATACCGATTAGCATGTTAATAGTTTTTAGGAAATTTATAATTGCAGGTAAAATTTTTGTTTGTTATCTAAATGGTAGATGGGGATAAGTGTGGCGAACTCTGATAGGAGGAGATTGAAAAAAGTGGGATAGGTATGTAGGAATAAGAGTCTAGCTAGATTTTTGAGGGAGAAAAGATAATGAATTGTTTTCCAAGGGTGCAAGGCGAACAGTCGTTGTTCTCTGGTGGTTCCCAAGTGATAGTAAGCATTAGAAGTGAATGTTTGTGAGTTTTCTTGGAGTAAGTGTATGTAACGGAAGCTGATCCAGTAAAATATTGTAAGTTATACTTTTCTACTTATATATTCCAAGAGTCACTGTTCAGGCCGGAACGAGAGATTTAGTTTATCGAGAGGAGAAGAGGCTAGCATCTTTTGAACGATACGTGCATTTGAAGGAGATCATTAAAGACGAGAGGCTCGCAATAATTTGTTGTAAGATTGCTGATTACCTAGGGAACTGCTAAGAATAGATAGTGTAGGCTACAATTGCTTTAGAAAAGATATAAATATTTTGATCAGGAGATTTAGAACAACAATTTTGATTTGAAATTTTAATTTATATTGTATATAACAATAATTTTTGAAGGTTAACGTACGTAGAACAAAATTTTGATAATCATTATATGAGATATTTTTTGTTGAAGATATTTGAGTGTGAATTTTATTTCAATATATAATGTATCATATATGTTTTATATTATTCCGGTATTCTTTGGACCTTACCTATCACATGTAAAGAATAGATATTGAAGCACGAAGCCTGAGATAAGAGAATTAAATAGTGTGATAAAATCATAATTGCATCATTTAAATAAGTTTAATTAATTAATTAATTAGCTAATTAATTCCTTGGCGCACCTCTGACTTATAATATTAATGTGATATGATAGAGCTTTAGTGAAAACGCGCCATCAGGTTCTATTTTGCGCTTTTTAGCACAAGACCTTAACCTCATTTCAAGACTTTCCCTGACCTCCTATCTCGTTCATGATGGATCTTCTCTAAGTTTGTACTCGGCGACCTCTTTTTCTTTTTCATTAATAATGGAATTATTTTTTCTGAGTGTGTAACCAATCCAACACCACTTTTTGGACATGACATTTGACTGGAATATTCGGATCTTTGTCCTTGTAGTATACTCACCAGATCTCAAAACAGGGTTAATCATGCTGAATGCTTGTTGAGCTTTTCGTATCCTCATACAAATATTGTCCTCTGTACCGCCGCTTCCTGTTATGTCACTGGCAAGATACATAATGTTTTCCACAATCTCACAATTTCAATCTGCATGTTGTTGATAGTGAATAGCGTGTTGTTTCTTGCATTTACTCTCATGGATTTGGTTTTACTAATATTGATTTTTAAACTTACCACATTTTGGAAGCTTTGTCCTAACAGGCAGATATCGTCGTCGTATGCCAGGTCGCTTAGGCGTGTGGTTAACGTCCATTGTATTCCTCTTGTGTCGGAGTCTAGTTTGGAGAGAACAGAGTCTACTGCTATCTTAAAAAGAACGGAGAAAGCACGCATTCTGTCTGATACCAGTAAGTATGTCAAATTCGTCGCTGTTGATTCCATTGTGTGTCACACTACATTTCACCTCAGTGTACAAGTGACTTTATAATGGAAATTATTTTATGCGGGATGTTTCTTTGGGATCCCGGGATCGCTTTGTAAAATGTTACATTTACTCCATACTGCTATATGGTGTAGAAACCTGGACCATAAAGGCCAATGTAATGAACCGATTGGAGGCCTTTGAAATGTGGGTATTTAGAAGACTACTTAAAATTCCCTGGAGAGATCACACAACAAATGTCGAAGAATTAAATCGAATGGGCAGAGAACGAGAGTTGCTGCCAATAATAAAAAGAAGAAAAACTGCATATCTGGGTCATATATTTCGAAATTACAAGTACCAGTTCTTAAAGCTTATTATGGAAGGGAAGATAGAAGGAAAACGGGTCATCAGAAGAAAGAAATACTCATGGCTTAAAAACATAAGGGATTGGACAAACGTCGATGCCCATGTACTCTTTAGAGCCACACAAGACCGAGAGGAGTATGCCAGAATTGTCGCCAACATCCACTAATTGGATAGGGCACCATAAGAAGAAGAATGAACGATTCTTAGCTCTAAAATTTTCCATAAAGCAGCATGAGATATGCTGTCAAAGGCACGCTCGAAGTAAACAAAAACCATGTATCGGAGTGTGTTCCATTCAAGCGATTGTTCCATTATTACCCTCACAGTATTAATGTGGTATATCAAGAAGATACATCTTGAGACTCATAATTCAAGGAAAAGTAGAGGGTAGGAGAAGCGTAGGAAGAAAACGCGTTTCCTGGTTGAAGAACCTGAGAGAGTGGTTTGGTTGCAGCTCAAGGCAATTGTTCAGAGCAGCTGCCTCGAAGGTCAGAATAGCCATGATGATTGCCAACCTTCATCGCGGAGATGGCACTTAAACAAGAAGATGCAGGAGGATTCTGGTCTAAAGCTTGCTTGACCATGTCGAAATTCAATCTTGTTTCTTCTTCTTCTTAAGGTGCCATGCATTTCTGCGTAGGCGTCCACCGTACATCGTCTTGTCAGGTGAGATGTTAAATATTCTGGATTAAATAATTCTGTTTTTAGCAGCATTGCGAAGCATTTCATAGCTGTGGATTCCTGTCCATTGTCGAATATTGCGCAGCCATGACATTTTTTTACGTCCGAGACCTCTCCTACCCTCTATTTTCCCTTCGAGTATCAGTTGCTGAAAAGTGTAACGTTCTCCTCGTATAATGTGCCCCAAGTATGCAGTCTTCTTACTTTTTACATAATTCAAAAGTTCCCTATCCTCTAAGCCCGCTCTTCTGAGTACTTCCTCATTTCTGACCCTGTCCATCCATGATATTCTGAGCATTCGACGCAGGCACCACATTTCGAACACTTCAAGTTTGTTAATGGAACTGGCCTTTAACGTCCATGCTTCCATTCCGTACAGGAGAACAGGCCACACGTAACACTTAAGCATCTTGTATCGGAGGTTGAAGTCCAATTTGCGATCAGTCAGAAACTTACGAAGCCTCAAAAAAGCATTTCTGGCTTGTTCAACTCTGCTCTTTATTTCATTCTCGGGGTCCCAACCCTCATTCAGCAAACATCCCAAGTATTTGAATTGCCTGACTTGTTCGATTTCTTCTCCAGAGACATATATCTTTGCGTTGGGGTAATCATTTCTACTTATAATCATTGATTTTGTCTTCTTGATATTTATTTTCAAACCCCGAGCTTCACTTGCAAGAGTTAGATCATTCAAAAGGCATTGAAGATCTTCGATGTTATCTGCCACTATGGCTGTATATGAAATCAAAGAACATCAGAGCTAATCTTGTAATAGACAATACAACGATTGAGCGTGTGTCCTGTTATAAATATCTAGGTGCTTGGATCACAGACGATACTGATCAAACAAAAGAGATTAGATGTAGAATAGAAATCGCTAGATCAGTCTTTAATAGAATGCGCAAACTCTTTTGCAATCGTGATATCAATATAAAGTTACGAATACGAATGCTGCGGTGTTACGTCTTTTCTACCCTGTTGTATGGAGTAGAGGCTTGGACACTAAAACAGTTGACCACAAAAAACATCGAAGCTTTCGAGATGTGGTGCTATAGGCGCATTCTCAGAATATCATGGATGGACCGCGTCACTAACACGCAAGTACTCCAAACTTTATACAAAAGATGCGAAATTCTAAATGAGATAAAAACTAGAAAGATGGAATACTTGGGGCACATTGTGAGAGGTGAAAAGTACGAACTTTTAAGAAATATCATGCAGGGCAAAATTAAGGGCAAAAGAAGTGTGGGAAGAAGAAAAATATCGTGGCTTCGTAATCTACGTGAATGGTTCGGGTGTAGTTCGATTGAACTTTTTAGGCGCGCTGCTAACAAAGTCGCAGTGGCCATGATGATTTCCAATCTCCGCTAGGAGTGGCACGAGAAGAAGAAGAATGGCTGTATCATCGGCATACCTGATGTTATTAATAAATATGCCGTTAACTTTAATACCCTTATTAGAGTCTTCCACTGCTTCTGCGAAGGCTTTTTCTACGTATAAATTGAACAGCATTGGAGACAGTATACAACCTTGCCTTACTCCTTTTTTAATGGAGAAATCTTCTGTTTCGTTGGAATTTTGAAGACGTACTGTTGCTGTCTGATTCCAATACAGATTGGCAATGATTCTTATATCCTTTGCATCCAATCCCAACTCTTGTAGGTATTTTATCATCAATTCATGTTTTACATTATCGAATGCTTGTTTGTTAATCTTTTAAGTATGAATGGTCGTGAAGATTTTATTTATTGCGGTAAGCAAGGTTATTCCTCTCCAATTTTTGGACAGTGTGAGATTGCGCTTTTTTGGAAGCTTAATAGTGTTACCCCTTTTCCAGCCCGCTGGAATGCCGTTTGTTTTCCACACTTCTCGGATTATGGAGAGCAAAACTTCAGTAGTTAGATGCGGAAGTTTTTAAGTATTTCGGCAGCAATGTTATCGATTCACGGAGATTTGTTATTTCTGAGATTTGATAGCTGTTATTATCTCCGTTTTGGAAGGGGCCTCGCAAGATATACGTAAGTCTACATTCTGCAGGTTTTTGACAATTTTATCCTCGTTTTCCTTGGGCATGCCTAGCATCTCCTCAAAATGCTCTTTTGATGTCTCTACTTGGTTATTTGTTGTACAAAAAAAATACACCAAATTTTTTTAGCAATATATTAAAAACACTAAAAAAATCTTTATTTACATTTTTGACCAGACATCGACATTACAGTATAATTAAATAAGAACAAAAAACAAAAAGTATACACAAGCTTAATATTTATTTAAACAGCAACTCTCTCTTTTTATATTATCTTCAAGTGCAGTATTACTGTAAGTAACAGCTTTTAATAAGAATGAAATTATGTCAATCTCTGGTAATTTTTTAAAATATTTGTAACAACGTATACAAAAGTTTAACAAACTATCTAAACCTTAAGAATAATAATAGAGAAGTTTACTTAAGAAATCCTGAATAACCTCCATTTGTTTATTTAAATAAAATACCCAAATATCGATTATACAGAATAGTGAGCAAACTATAAATATAAAAGACAATATTAACATATTGCTAAACGTAGTTTAACAATTTTCTATCACATTTTTTTCTATAAATATCAATGCTATATTTCAACAATCTTTTACTACGCTTTTTTCGTATAAAAGCATACCCGTGAAGTAATTGGGTTATCTATAATATCTTGTAAACATTTGTAAATAATTGGGCAGTCAAAGGTACAAGCATTCATATTGAGAATACTATCTTTTAATGTCTTTTATACAGACAAATCGTGCTGTAATAGAAACTCTTATAGTGTTTTAATTTAGCCACATTCGTCATTCGTCATTCCTGTTCCCCCAGAAATTCTATCATCAAGCTATCAATGCTACCACTTCCACTTTATTGATGATGTGTACATTACCTGCGCCTGTGCACTTTCAGTGTACTTTGTGTTGCATACATCGTACAACTGGAAGTACTAAACGGCCATTAGAATACAACATTACAAATTAAAGAAGAAAAATAAATTCCATGAAAGTGGAGAATGGAAAAGATTGTTAAAAAAATATATTAAAATAATAATGTAGATGTGCTTAGACAGGTTGTTTACCTATAAAGTTGATTAAAATCAAAATTCTGAGGCATTCTCACAGTGGAAAATTCTGGGCTTAAACGGAACTCTTGGCTTTCCCAATTTTATTTTAAACTGATCTTATCTTTTTAGTAGAATCTTTATTAAAAACACTGAAACTAAAGCGCCATCAGATGATCAGATAGTTCTTGCGCATAACCTATATAATTAATACACTAAATGAAGAATTCACAAAATAGGACTTATATATACTTAAATAGAAACGACACCGTATATTCTGTAAGAGGAACAGAAGAAGACGACAATTTTATAAGAAGTATAGACCTTGTGGTCAATGCAGATGAAGGCCGGAAAAGTAATTAATTTATATAGAAAATTAATATAAAAATGAAGAAATATAATAATAAAGCACATCCAATTCTTGTGAAGTAGAAACTTAACAAAGAAAACTAAAACAAATATTTATCATTTATCATTCATAGCTTGGATGCCGACAACGAATACCAACAACAATCAAGAAAATTTGCTGCAATTAACTACGGCGCACGCGCTGACATTCTAAGAACAACTGCACAGATAATGTGTTGTTTAACATGAAAGGACGCCTACCCAGTGTGGAACTGATTGGTCCACATAAAACAAGTTGATGGAGAAAATATAAGCTACTGAATATATAGAAAAGTTTATACAATAAACGCTCACGATCACTCATTATATAAAGCTGAACACAAATCACTTAAGCCCAAAATCCAGAAAAATAATTCTGCGTTGTGTATCAATGGACCCGCCAAAAAACTATCCTACACCAATAGAAAAGAGACCCTTAGGTAGCCTCGGCTAGAATCTTCTGTTATGTCCAATAATATCTTCTGCTATGTCCAAATACCCCTCAACCTGTACCCCCTATGGTGCTCATTGGACAAATAAATAAGAATCCGAAGTTGAAAAAGGAAGTATATTTCGCAAAGAAAGAAAATTTAACAGCCGTTTAAATCTAGAATATTGCAGATCAATATGTTAGCCTTCAAAACTAAAGTGGCAACTAAATGATATAGAGAAAGCAAAGACCATTATCCCTTTTGTATAATGGTACATGGTAGTACCTACTGATCAAATAGCAAAAAACCTATGTACGAAAACCCATTGCTTCAGGGACTTGGTGCCATACTAAAATATTTGCATAATGTAAGAATTTTTAATAATGTAAGAAAATTGTGACAGATTGTGACACATCAAAAACAATGTGAGCACATAAGTACCTGAAAACACCAGGAAAAGGCAAAAAATCAATAACAAAATCTGGAAAAAGTAACAAAGAGTGAGAAATTTAACATAGAGAAACAACGTACAGAAAAATAAAAAAATCAAAAACCTGAGTACCAAACTCAGGAGATACGGAGAATTGATTAGATTAGATACACTCAAAATATCTGAAGAAAGCAGTAGCTACAATAATTTTGTAAAGAAAAATTCCTTATAGAATAGAAAAAGAAACAAACTGAGGAAATTCAAGCAGATACAGCCAAAATAGATAGTAGAAAAAACTCAAAACAATAAATCTCAAACCAAAGAAAAGACGAGCCAAAATAAAAAAAATGTAGTCCATCAAATCAAGGCGAAGCACACTAAACTCCAAAGATACTTCATAGATATAAAAGCGCAGTAAACAAAATTAGCACGAACCAAAAGGAATGAAAGAAATTTACGAACATCATCAACAGAAATTTTTAAAGCCAAAGGAAAAGGAGCAAAAGAAGCTAAGGTGAAAATCAATATAAGTGCGTCCATTAGCGACGAGAAAACGAAGATAACAGATGCACTGTATGAGGACGAGTAAAAGAGAGAAATCGAAAAGCTGGGAGGAAAACTATGGGAGGCGATGAAAAAGGTGACCCCACTGATACTTGAAAGTGACCATTGAAAACTTAAACATATCGACAAAACCCATTCAATGCTACAATTACCTACCATATCAATATATCAGTACCAGATTCTATACCACCCCTAAATCAGTGAAATGTGCCGGAAACCATAGGGCGCATTAGTTACACCTGTGATGGACCTCAACCGGCCATTTTCAGACCTTGTAGAAGAATCCCCAACGGACCAAAGTATGGAACGATAATGAGAAGTAGCCCACCAGAGGTATGAGGCGACAGACTGCATATAGACACCGTAAAAATGATGACGGCATATATGAAACGATAAATCAGCAGAAGGAGGTGCTCCTACAGAAAACACCAGCAGAATCAGAATAATTAATAATCAGAAAACAAAATTCTTCTAAAAGGAAGCGTGCATAACAAAAGAAAAATAACAGAAGACCGAAAAGCATGAAGGGACACCCCAACTCTTTATGGCCTCAGAACCAAACAAATAAACGGAAGCGACGTCAACGAAAAACAGTAAGAAAAGACAAGACTCTCAAAGAAACAGAAGAATAAATCTCGATTCAATTCCCATAGTACATCAATATATTCTAAATAGAGGTACTTATGTAGAGCAGTGGTACTTGAAGTAGTGGTAGAGAGAGAACACGTCGAGTACATTAAAGATGTATGTGTACTCTCACAAAAGACCAATTTTTAAGTTTCTGCTGTAGAACCTATTATTGTTCAACTTTTTTGTCTTTTCTTTTTAAGTTTTTCTATATTCTTATGTTTACAAGACACATAGTTTAAACCCAACTATCAAAATATCTTGTAAGATCACAGTATATAGTTGCACAGACTTTGTTTTATACATATCTATCTATACTACTACGACTGGTTGAGAGGAACTTCTTCTTTTGGCTTTATAGTCGTCCTGTTTCGACTGAAGACTTTCTTGCTCCACATTTGGTAAAACACGCAGAGGAAGATGAGCACTGGAAGACAGATGAAGAAGATTCCGATTGACGTGCAAATCACTTTAAAGTTGATAAGTATTTTGATCATGAATACCATGTTTTCGGGTATCAGCACCGTTTGCTCGAAGTATAGTACTGGGAAAAATACTGTGGGTACGTCCTCGAATAAACTGAAAAGAAAAAATATAATTACTTTTAAATTTCTGAGTCTAACACAGAGTCTTTCTGCAGAGTAAGAAAATATAACAGATCAGAGGTCAATTTGCTTAACATAAAAATGAAAATTAGAAAAAGAACTTATTATAACAATAAATTTATCCTTACCCTACTCCTTGAACAGCCTCCATTCGCAAATTTAATTGTAGCCTAGCTGAAACTTGCAGTGGTATACCGGTGTTCTAAAAAATATAAAACAATCAATTTCAGTAATATATACGCATACTCATACACATAATTAATCCGTAACGATAGAGGAGATCGTCTAATATAATTCTGCCAAGAACAAAATAATAATCACAAACACGTTCTTTAAATTACCTATGAGACGGCTATATACATGGCGCTCACCAGCAGATAAACTGGAAAAGGTGGTAAGAAACTAAATCGATTATATAATGATTAAAGAGAGATATCGTCACACTATCAAATCAGTTAAAACATATCCAGGAGCAGATACACGCTTAAGCTTAAAGGTATTAGAAAACCCCAAAGAACTCCAAAATTAGATGTTAGAAAACTGAAAGAAGCTGATATAAAAAACAAACTCCAACAGAACACATACGAGATAAACCAACAATGGGAAACATTAAAAAATTGCCTCCTCGTTCCATGCAGAGAGATATTAAAAGAACCGATAAGAAAGAGAGACAACTGGATGACCGACGAAATACTCGGCAGAATGGACCAAAGAAGACAAGCCAAGAACATAGACAGCCACAATTACAAAATCCTTAACAATGTAATAAGAGAGGCAATAAAGAAACCACAACACAACTCTTTTAGATAAAAATGGAAATACCATGATAACGACTGACGAAAAGCTAAAACGATAACCAGAATATATGGAAGAGCCCCTCAACGACGAAAGAGGAAACCTAAATTTATATCAAAAACCCAAAATAATGATAAAAGGCTGACAATTAACGGTAAAACTTTAGATCAAGTTGAAAACTACAATTATCTTGGCACAATAATTAATCACACAAACGATTACTCCAAAGAAATCAAGTTTGAATAGAAAAAACACGAACAAACTTCAATAAAATGAGAAAGGTACTTTGTGCAAGAGAACTGGAATTAGACTTGAGAGTTAGGCTGGCAACGTGTTATATTTTCTCGACGCTGCTTTACGGGATAGAAGCATGGACACTTAACGCGTCGACCATTAAAAAGTTGGAAGCATTTGAACTAAGGTGTATAGAAGAATCCTGAAGATATCATGGACTGAGCATGTAACAAACAACGAAGTTATGAGAAGAGTCAACAAAAGAATGGAAATATTGGAAACCATCAAGACACGAAAGCAATACCTGGGACATGTTATACATAATGAACGATACAACACCTACTTCAATTGATTATACAAGAGAAAAAGCCAGGGCAAGAGAAGTGTAAGAAGGAGAAAAATCTCATGGTTGCATAACTTGATGAAATGGTACGGATGCACACCAATCGAACTATTCACAGGGGCAGCATCTAAGATCAGAATAGCCATGATGATTGCCAACTTCCGCCACGTAAAGAAGAGGAAGACATAAGTAATATATTTAAGTTTAATAATTCGGACCAGTTTTTTCCTGGTATAACATCAAAATATAGTTTACAATTAATAAAGAATTAAGCTATTTTAAACGGGTTCCCCTATTTTCCTGTTTATCGGCACGATATAAATAAATATAAATAGTCACATAAAAGAATAGAAATTTATAATAAATATTACTTACAGGTTCGAAAACCATGAAGAAGTCATCAGTTGTTTCGTTGGGAACCACACCGTCTATAATACTGGTATAATACGGATCGGCCTTATAAAAGTGAGGCAGAGAAACAAACGCTGGGGAGCCATGCCTGCAGTTGGATACGTTTAGTGCGCCAGAAGGCATGCAATCACCATCACAGAAACATTTGTTTTCGGGTATATTGGTTCCTGAAAAGAGAAATAGTTGATTACTATTACAACATATTAACACGTATAAGTCGTCTTCTGCTTGATTGCAGGCTTAAAGCATTTGCTTTTTGTTCTGGAATCATACTTGGCTGCATCTTTTCATTGGGCAGTCTACAGTTCTTTGTCTTACAATTTAATATTTGTTTGGTTAGTCAATTATTAACCAGTTTATTTATATTGTTTCGCTTCTTTAAAATCACTTTCATTAAAAACAGCAACAATACTTGTTAAAAAGTCTAACCGAATGACAAAACTACCTATTCAAAAACTCAATTACTAAATTTGTACTGTCAACTTCCTATTTATATAAATTTTCTGACGTCGTTGTTAACCGTACGAGACATTTCGGAATATTTCGGTGATATCTAGAACATTCTAGATTTTAAATACTTCTCGTTTTTCGTCAAGGGATCTTTGTTATCCCCTTTTGCAAATTGCTACCCCCTTTTTAAAGTCTCTTGTTAAATTCATAAGTAATGTTGGTTGCCCATTTATGTATGTACGTATGTGTGGAGAGGTTTGGCTTCCAACTATGTTCATTAGCAGACCTTATTAATGAAATATTACTGACTTAATATTAAATGTACTGTAATATACCTATTTTTAAATAGTATATATTGGTGCGTATCAATTCTATTTTAGTGACCCTCAAAATTTTTTAAGCTATTTATGTTAAATATTTATTTGTGTTTTGCTGAGAAAACCAATCAAAAGATCATACACTGATTTGTTGAATGAGGCAATTAAACATAATATATTAACTAGACCCGCAATATGTAGTTTGTACAATTTGGATAATAACTCTGGATGATCCCATGTGTTTGGCACATTCGAAAAATATGTGATTTAAGTCTCCCACTGAAGTGTTGTTACACTCACAAAAGGGGCTTTAAAATACTCCTATTTTAAATAGATGGGTTTAAAAGCAACCATGATGAATTTTAATTCTAGTAATAGGGGAACGGGGCTATTCCAGGTAATAGCGAACAGCGGGTGATGGCGACATCACAGAATACATGCGTACGTCATCTGTATCATTCCGTTGTAAACTTCATAACGTGCTTAGGGATGAATCGATACCACTCGGCATTCGATACCAAGTACTTAGGTCGGTATCGAATCAAGGCATCGATACCTCATTCGATACCGGGTTCTGGTATCGATACTTATGAGTACTCGTTACTCATATGTGACGTGACGTAATATAATCACAGAATACCACTTGTATGACGTAACAGCACTCACAAGTACAGGTAACAGGACAGAGTGACAGATGACTGAAAAATAAACAATAAAATTTGTGGAATGGACAGCCGGAGTGACGTCACGGCGGCCATATTGTTATTATTACTTTCCAAACAAAAGTTGAAATGGTTGAAATGCCCAATCTCAAGACTTTTTAATTTCTATAAAGTTAAAATTTTGCTTTCTCTGCTGCTTTTTCTTTTAAGTATAGTGTTTTTTACGATAATACCATCATAATTCAGTATTCTATTTATATGAAATATAGTTTAAAAGTTTAAATTAAAGAAATTCTAACCTCACTTTATTGATACATGCATTTTATTGCTATTTTTATAAAACAATATGCTTTATTATTTACACAACCTTGTAAACTTGTTGTAGTAACTATTAGAATACTTAGATATTGCAAAAAGCGGAAAGGTTCTGTAAAAAAAAATGATAAAACAACGAAAAATACAAATTATCCACACTAAACAAGGTTTGTTTGGAAAGTGAAACTGACAGATGTCAATAAAATCTACGTTTTCACTCCAGCAGTCCATTAGAATCAACTTTATTTTAATTATACATAATGATCATAGTAACAGTATATAAAGGATAAAAAGAAGAAAAATAATTTTTTTAACAAAACAATATTCAAACCAGTTTGTATAGTGTTTCGATACTAGTATTTTCATTCGATACTAGTACTCGGTATCGAATACGATTTCAGTCGATACCGAGTACTCAGTATCGAATGAAGGTATCGATACCATATGAGTATTTAGTAGTATCGAATCATCCCTCGTGCTTCCTACTAGTCTGCACGTGGTGGCATAGATACACAGTTGCCCCGTATTTGTGGAATTTTTTACAGCGATTTATTTGTTTTTGGTGCTTGCACTACAATTTTAGCAATTCAGAAAATAAGGTATGTACCTAAACACTTGATGGTTTCATTTAAATTGTTAGAGTTAGTTAACTTACTATTATTTAACCTATAAAATTGTCCTATTACGGAGAAGTTAAATGCATTTATATTATGATTGTTTCGTTTCTTCATATTCATTTCCAAATCGGGTAATCACGAACAGATGTTCACGATTACCCGCCAAGTGTTCGCGTTTACTCTTTTAATAATTTGGCTTGATTTTCTTCCCATTTTTGCTTTTCTTTTGCTTATTTAACAATTTGTTTTTTTTTCAGATGCCTTTTAAACGGGAACGAAGTACCAACAAATTTTCATGGACTGATGATCAAATGAAAGCTGCTCTAAAGGCAATTGAAGAAAGACGTTATGGCCTAAGGGAAGCTGCACGCCAATTTAATATACCTGTTACAACATTACAAAACAGAGTCTCTAGAGGCTTTTACAAAGGCAGGCTGGGTGCAAACACTCTCTTTTCAAATGAACAGAAAGAAGAAATATGTCGTCATTTACTAACGTTATCTAAAATATTTTATGGATTAACCCCAATTCAGTTGCGAAAAGAGGCCTTCGCCTATGCAGATAAATTAAACTTAAAACATAGTTTCAACAGAGAAAAACAAGAAGCAGGTAAAGACTGGTTATATGGATTCATGTCAGGGCATCCTGAGTTAAGTTTCCGTAAACCTGAAGCAACAAGTCTTAATCGCATTCAAGGTTTCAATAAGGATCAAGTCTCAAGGTTTTATGACAATTTGGGTAAGCTGTACGATGAATACAAGTTTCCACCTACTCGAATATTTAATGTCGATGAGACTGGCATTACAAACCTAAATAGGCCTAATCGGATCATTGGACCTAGAGGCCAAAAACAAGTTAGAGCCGTTTTAAGTGGAGAAAGAGGCAAGAACGTGACGGTATGCTGTTGTATGAGTGCCAGCGGATCTTTTACACCTCCACTATTCATTTATCCAAGACTGAAAAGAAATCCTGCTTTAGAAAATGATGCGCCTCCAGGTTCTTTGTACTCCTGTTCAAAAAGCGGTTGGATGAACGAAGAAGTGTTCCTGTTTTAGATTCAACATTTTGCGAAAACCAATAAACCTACAAGAGATGATCCCATTTTACTGATGCTGGACAATCACTCCAGTCATTGCTCTATTGCAATTTATAATTTTTACAAAGAAAATGGTATCACTATGCTGTCAATACCTCCACATACCTCGCATCGTCTGCAACCACTAGACGTTAGCTTTTTCTCATCATTGAAGCGAGTATATGACGTTGAATGTGATTCGTTTTTAAAATCTCAACCCTATGAGAAAATTGAAATGTGCCATATAAGCACTTTATTCTCAAAGGCGTATACTAGAGTTGCAAGCATAGACACAGCTGCAAACGGTTTTGAGAAGACCAGAATTTTTCCATTCAACCGAAATACATTTAATGAAGAAGACTTTTACAGTTCAAACGATACTCAAACTCAACAAAATAATAGCCAAGAAGGTCTTTCACAAACTATTCAAGAAGATTTACTGGAACCCCAACCAGGCCCTTCCAAAGAAAACCAGATATGTGAAAATACCGAAAATGTTTCATTCAGCGATATCTTGCCTTTACCGAAAGAAAAACAAAAGATATCTGTTCCGAAGAAGGGTGGAAGAAAAAAACAAAGATCCGAAATATTAACCTCAACGCCTTTGAAATTAGAACTCGAACAAAAGGAGCTTAGAAGGAAACAAAAAATGGAAAAAGAAATTGAAAAACAAAAATTTTTAAAAAAGAAAAATGAAACTGCAAAGATAAAAGTACTACAATCTTCAAGCGAAGAGGAAGATTCGACATCATATAAAGATGATGAATCTGATGACAATGACGATATTAATACCGACGATTGTAATGAAGGAGAATCTTGTTTATTTGTGGTGAGTTCGGGAAAAGCGAACTTTGGTTCCGTTGCATTATATGTGGTGGATGGGTGCATAAATTATGCAGCGGCTCGGACACACCGGACAAATATAAATGTGATTTTTTGCTAATAGGTAATACTGTTCGCCATTACCCTTCTCATGTTTATTATTACCCGACATTTCGGGGTAACAGCGAACATTTCGTGAAAATTTTTAATTGAGTTTTTTTATTATTAAAATTTTTATTTTTGATTATCCAATAACAAAAATTAATAGCTGTATTACTGTTAGAAACTCTGTAGTGGTTTCCGAGTTTCCAACATTTTAATATTTCAATTAAACAATTATTTTCCTTAAGTGTTCGTAATTACCCGTCGTTCCCCTAGTGGAAGCATATGATTTGGAAGGAGGTAAGGTTAGGTGAGGAATGCTATTTTGCAGAGTTGGATGAATTGAATAATAGTGACTGTTATGAGAATTCGTAATACTTTTATATAAAGTTTCCCATTTATTCCTGGAATATTTCTTGATTAGTGACTAGATGAATAAAGAAATCATTATTACTTTCAATCGTTGCTTCTAGTCACACAAATTTGATATATTTTGTTTTTGCATTCTCCAAACCAATTTGGAGTCAGATAGAATTACATCTCTCTTAAATAGATTTTTTTTCATACCAATCAAGCGCTCTATTTATTGCTAGAGCTTCTGCTATAAAAATTGTATACCTATTTATATATTTTGGGTCTTTTTAATAAGCAATTATTAAATGTTTTTTAAGTATTAATTGTGTACTTTGTAATGTTGCCTATGCCGTTGGCAACTCTAGAATGTTTTCTCAATAAATGCCCTTTAAATTAGACTCCATACCTAAGTATCAATTTTTTTACAATAGGGTGGGGATCTTAACATTTTTTTCTACACAGCAAGAAGTCCTTTCTTAAAGTTGTGTATTGTTGCGGATTTTAGATTTGCTTTCTCCTGTTAATAATTATATAGCTTCATTTTCTCAAATAAAAAATTGTTTTACAATTTCTTGTTTCATTTGGAGATTAGCAATTATATTTAACATATCTATCTCAAATCCTACATCTAAAAGGGCAACGGGGAAGAGGAGGAAAATATATTTACGTTTAATTAAATTTTCGTCTCACCGTTATCTAAAAATTTTTGTCCTGCCGCATATTTATATCCAACTAGGCCGTGTATAACGACCTCTTTCTCATATTCCAAATCCATATACCTGCACAAATCGGGAGAGAACATCTTTACAACCGACTGCTTTGTTAAACTTCTTGGAAAAAAATCACCCGCTGAAGCTTGTTTAAATTCACCACAATGGTCCGGATAATATCCAGTGTGTTCGGCATATTTCCATGATTGGAGCTCGCCTAATTGGCCTCCAGCGGTTCCAGTGTCCATGTTAAAGACTCCCTCGAAGTCAGATGAACCGTTTCTCTAAAAATTTGGGAGACGTTAATAAATTTATTTCAACTGTAATATAATAAATGTAAAACATGTAAAATAATGAAGAAGGTAACAAAAAGAAGTACCAATAGAATGTTTAATTATCACTATGTGCTCTCTTAAGTTAATAATACTCATAAAACTGAGTAGAAGATATGGTAAAAGAATTAAATAAAGTACGAGTATCCACAAGGAAAATAAAATAACTGTAGTTAACTGTATACCATAAATCACAAATGTTTTATTAAAAAATTCTTTATAAAAGGAATATAATTAAATTTTAAATTTTATATCTTTTATAAAGGATTTTTAAATACTTATAATTTTTAAGGCACTAATAAACGGGAACACACAGAAAAATAAATCAGAAATGTCATGTAGGTAATGATATTTGTATGACATGACATGGCTTTCTTCTCCAGAGACATAGACTGCCTACTTTTTTTAAGAAAACTTTGTCGAAAGATTTATTTTGCAAATTCCAAACAGCGCGCATGACAGAAAACAATATTGTTTTAGATCATGGCCGTTGTATCGATGGCACATCTGGTACACTGAGACTTAAGTGAGAAAGCATGCATATCGTATAGCTTGAAATTATGATAACGTACTAATGTTTAGGGATTTGAAACCAAATACAGACAGGGCGTTTTGCTCCTGAGACATGTTCTTCTTAAAGTGCCCTCTCCTCAATGGAGGTTGGCTACTACAATTTTAAACTCTTCTCTATCTTCAGCTGTTATTATTAGCTGTTCAAAATTTAGCCCTGTCCATTGTCGGATGTTTCTGAGCCACGATAGTCTTTTCCTTCCTAGGCCTCTCTTTCCTTCGATTTTTCCTTTCACTATCAGTTGGGCATATTGGTACTTATTATTTCTCAGTATGTGGCCTAGGTATAATGTTTTTCTATCTTTTACTGTGTTAAAAAGTTCTCTTTCCTTGCCTTTTCTATGCAGCACTTCTTCGTTTGAGGTATGCGATGTCCATGAAATTTTGAGTATTCTCCGGTAGATCCACATTTCAAAGGCCTCCAATTTATTTACGGTTGATGTTTTAAGCGTCCACGTTTCAACTGCATATAGAAGAGTCGACCAGACGTAGCATTTTGATAAACGTAGTGGAATTTCGAGTTTTATTCGAGAATCACAAAGCAGTTTTTTTATTTTTTTTTAAGATTTTCTGGCCTGTTCTATTCTCGATCTTATTTCTAGATCAGGATTTAGGCTGCTATCGATCCAACATCCCAGGTACTTAAATCTATTGACCTGTTCTAAAATGTGCCCATTTATTGTGCAAGGTTGAGGTACGTTTTGGTTTTTTCGGATTGACATCACTTTGGTTTTTTTAATGTTTATTTTCATACCAAATTGCTCACAGGTCGAGTTGGTCTTGTCGATAAGTAGTTGTAGAACTAAGTCGGAATCCGCAATTAACACTGTATCATCGGCGTATCTGATACTGTTGATATTTACGCCATTCACATTGACTCCATCCTTGGAATCCTCCAATGCTTCTTTAAATAGAAACTCGGAGTAAAGATTAAACAGCAGAGGCGACAGAACACATCCCTGTCTAACTCCCCTCCTAATTTCTACTTCTGCGGATGTGGAACTTTCGATCCTAACTCTGGCGTTTTGGTTCCAGTACAAGTTTTTTAAGAATTTGATGTCTTTTCCATCTAAACCGACTTCTTGCAAACATTCTAATAGTAGGTCGTGTCCTACTCTATCACATGCTTTTTCGAAGTCTATAAAGCATATAAATATATCTTTCTGTTGCTCGTAGCATTTTTGGGAGAGAACTAGTAAACTGAACAGGGCTTCTCTCGTTCCCATGCCGGCTCTGAATCCAAACTGATCGTCTCCGATGATTGTTTCGCACTTTCTATAGATACGATTATCTACGATTTTTAGTAGGACTTTTACTGCATGACTCATAAGGCTTATCAGACGGAACGCATTGCAGTGTTGTGGGTTTGGCTTTTTTGGTAGTGGGATGAATATTGACTCCAGCCAATCTTGGGGTATTTTACCTGTATCATAAATGCGATTGAATAAAAGGACAAATATTTCGATATTTCCTTCGCTGATTAATTTTAACGTTTCTGGGTATATTCCGTCTGGACCTGGGCTTTTATTTGTTTTAAGATGATTAATTGAATTTATGATTTCAGATTTCAGAATTGTTGGCCCTTCGTTGTTATTTTCCAATCTTGGTTCTTCTCGTATGTCGTGAAAAAGAATTTTAATATAGTTTTCCCATTCTTTCAGTTTATCTTCCGTTGATTCTAGCAGTTTGCCATCCGTGTTCAGCATGGTGCGAAAAGTCATTCTCTTGGTAGTCGATGTAAACTCTTTTACCTTTTTATGTAAATTAAAAAAATCGTGCCTTTGTTGTAGTTCTTCTATTTCCACGCATTTTGTTTCCAGCCATTTCTCTTTTGCTTCGGTTATTTTTTTTCGAATTATTCTATTTAGTCTTTTGTATTCTCCTTCCTTGTCATTTTTTCCTTTAGATTCTCTTCTTTTGTTCATTAATCGTAAAATCTCTTCTCTCATCCATTCCTGTTTGTTATTTCTAGGTGTTACTTTTAGATGTTTTTCTGTTACATTGTTCATTTGTTCTTTAATAGTTTTCCACAGAACGTTTATGTCATCGTACTCGCTAATTCTATTGTGGTCGATAGTTCCTAAATTTTTGTTTAATTCTTTATTTACTGTCTGATGTATGGTGTCGTTTTTCAATAATTGGATGTCTAATAGTTGGTATTGAGGTTTTTGTTTCTTTGATCGGAATTGATGTCAGTTCCAGGATATGTTTTTGTACTGATGATTGCATTGTGGGACACTGTCTTAAAGTAATCTAAGAAAAAAACAGAGTTTTTCTGGACGAGAATGTGGATATGCTGTCATGTCAAAAATACGTTAGAGTGTTTCTTTAGTATTATTAATAAACACAGCAAGGTACCTATATAAAAGCTAATTAAATTCTCTATTCACGTCCTAAGAAGATTCGTCATAGGTTCTGACTCTGTACAGTCTCTGTAATTTTTTATTGATTATTTGTTAAGCAAATTGATCATATCAGTGAAATGAAATGATCAGTACTTACACCGTAAAACCATCCAAATTTATCCATGATCGCAGACTTTGGTAAAAACGACATCTTACTAGCCATCGCTAAAAGTGGATCTTCGTATCCATCAAAAAGAACTTCAGTTACCGAATGGGTGGTCCAGATCTCTGATACTAAGGCTCTGAGTGAAAAGGCGAACCCTTTTTTTATCAGCATGTGCCAGTGACGGACTGAGTGTGCTGCTGACTGAAAAAAAAATTATTATTTTATTCTTTCAACTACACTACCAATTCACTATATTCTGTATTCTCGCTTCTGGTACAAACAAACATTCTTTTAAAAAAATTAATGTAAGAACTCAACGAATTGGACCTGAAAATTAATAATGAGAAACAGAAGAATTCAAATAAATTGAGTAACAATAATTCTGCTGCATGGCAGGAACTGCGGCAGATTGAAGAGATACCTGAAGCATCTGAAAAGGACCTGTTAGCTGCTACGACCAAGCAGCAGATAGGAAAAGCGTCGGAACCAGATGGGATACAACAGAGTATTTGTAGGGGTGTGTGTGCTAGCGATGATAGATTTGTACGGTAATTTGGCGAGTGGTTTTTTATTCGGAGAGCTTGTTACGATCAAAAAATATTGAAAGGATAGACAGAAACCAAAATATAGGCCACTATCCATTATAAACAAGATAGTAAAGATAAAGGATTTTAATTCAACAGACTGTTTGCAGAGCTCTGAATATAAGCTACTTCACAGAGGATCTCCTTTAGATTAGAATGATACCACAGATTGTAGTAAAAAACTACAACTGGTCTCAAAGTCTAGGTGAAGCGGGCAAATCTCAAGCACGATGAACTTCCAGAGTGTAGGAGCCTATGGGGCACTGAGTTGCTTGACTTGGAATCTAATCATATTTATACATTGAGTGTTCAGTAAATTTGTAAGTCTAAGTAAATCAACATATGGGAGGAGTGCAGTCATGCGATTCAGCATGTAGTGGTGATTAGAATACAAGAAGAATTAAAAGGGCAGATGGATGTGACCAACCAAACGGGAAAAAATGCAGAAGCAGTATTTTTAATAAAACGGCAAAAATTAAGAGAGTGATTAGTGTAGGGGAATAAAGGTAATAGAGAATGACAAGATATGGCATCTTGTCATATTGTCTTGTCAACCCTGTTTTTTATTTACAGTGCAATCTCAGGAAATTTGAGCACGTTGAGCGAATTACTAGAAGTACAGGAACGGTACTGGGTCTTCTGTGTAGACTTGTGTGGAATATTGGTGGACTAAGGGAAAGTTTGACGAGATGGTACATTCAGTACTTTTGTATGGAGCGCAGATATACATGAAGCTTTTTGAGACTGTCAGTTCTGGCCGGTGTGCCATCGATGAATCTGATAGTGTAGGAGAGAAAGAATATCTACAAACGAAAACGGATAGAGGGCGACTTAATATGCAAGAGAGATAAGGTAATAAATAAATTACAGCAAAAATTGACGCAAGAGGGGAGGAAGGCACAATAAAACCAGCGTCTTATTACTAATTTGGGAGAACGTGAATATTAGTAGGTACACTCTTATGTGGCTTAGATATTCACGAAACATGGTTGTTTCAGCGTCTTCTAAAACAGATTGACAAAGAGGAGACTAATAAGTAAATTGTTAAGGTCAGTAATTATGAAGTCACTGCGGAGCATTGTCCTATTGTATAAAAAGACTGGATGGACGTGGAGGTTTGCAAAAGACTTAGAGGGGGTCACAGTAAACTATCTAGTTGATTTTAAGCTGCATAGTGAAACAAATTCGAATTTTTTAAATGTTATGAACGCTACTGGAATAAAGTGCAAATAGAGTATGGAGAAAGAGAGAAAGTAGAAGAATTTTGTTACTCATAATAGTATGGAGTGGAGTAGATGTAATGTAGAGCAGGTAAGAGCTTGAGAAGGAAAAGGTGGAGTACTACGACATAGGTTTTTTATCTCCACGTTACACACGAATTTTTAACATCGATTTCAGATGATATGAGATAGCATTATGACGTTGTTTTCCCGAATATTCCTTACAATATCATATAAGAACGGGTAAGATCAAAGAAATAATGAATATAGATTCATCAATATTCAACCAAATCATATATTCAACCAAAAAAACTTCATGTTGAAATAAACGATAAATGGATAAGTGTTTTGTAAAAATCTAGCCGTTATAGGTCCACATGAATGTAAGCAAATACGTATTTTTGTCCAATTTTTTAGTTAAAACGAAAATAACTAAAATTATATATAAAATATAAAGCCATGCTACAACTAGATATATTGTTGGTAAAATGTAACTTACCAATGCAATGGGGTTAATTGTGGTAAATGGATCATAAGGCGATCCTTTGCTTAGTTCCGGAACATACCACCAAGTCTTCAGATTCTTATAGGTAACCGTATCGTTTTCGTTCCAAATAATATCAGTCTTTATCTTTTCCTCTTCGTACACATACGGTCCTATTTGCTCGAACCTCGGTTTAATACTTTTGTTGTAAATATCATGGGGATTAGTCCAGTTAAACATATATAGAGTGAGCGTCAAAGGAACTGGGTTTTTCACCCAAAGGCTGAAGGCGTTACTGTTGGGAGTAAGGGTCAACTGGCTTGTTAGTATGGCTTCGTAGAGTGTGGCCCAGAGTGTCATAAAGAGGATGCCGATGACGGTGAAGATCAAGCATGCGCCACTAACGCAGAGGAAGATCGCAAGCGGCTTTTTGGGTTGCATGGTGTAGGTGCTTCTAGCCTGAAAAAATAAAAAAATAAAAATGATATGTGCTATTAAATTTGGGATCGTACTATTATACAACTTGACAAATTTTACTTTGTCTTTGGAATGAGCAAACAAATAACAGCGAGCGTATTATGACTATGAGGAAGCAGACTATTTGAATTATATCCAAATTGTATCAAAATAAAATTATAAGAATTCAGTTATAGATTTTTTTTGAAGTATTCTATAACATATTTATATTAAAAAATCTTTTGGTACACAATAAACTCCATTTAACAAAGTTTTTATATTAATAATTATGTATTGTAGGTACGCATAAAGAAACGTTTATCAATATATAATTTTTTTACAATTTTTAATAATTTTTATTATATTTAAAGGGGGCATAATGTTTGATAAAGTAAATTAAGACCTTACGAACTAGTTTACGAATAAATTTAAGTTGCTGCATGTGATACCCAAATATATATAAAAAATACTTAAGTTGCTTGTACCTAAACGTACTGTAAGTTCTAAGTTATTAGATAAGAAAGTCTTCCACTAAATAATACGGTCTTTCAGATATATGGGCTTTTGTCAATTTACGGAACTTAAGGAAAGAAGTTGAAGAGTGTCCAAGCTAAGTGATCTAAGTGCCAAAACATAAAATTTTGTTTTTATTCAATCAATATGATCTATGTTCCTATGCCAATGTCCCCCTATCAGATCTACGTGCTAACTTCACTCTAGTGATTGCAAACGAAGCCCAAAGATGGAGCCGCCTGTAAGTCCGAGATCATGTGCTGTGCTAATTGATCTAAGTGCCATTTGCAGGTTGACGTATTGTCGTTAGAATCGATTGATGAATTTGTGTTTTAAAGTAAATATAATGGATTCTAGTGCGTTTGATGATAAAAAGAAAACAATATCGTCAAAAAAAAACAGAGTGAAGCTAGATTAAGTGGGAAACCCAACATTGCACAAAAATGTAAGCTGCAAAAACTTGGAAGGGCCATTCCAAAAAATGAGGTTAGTACGAGATTTTTAACAGATATTTCGCTTGAAATTTGTGAATAACTACCTAAAACTTTTTTTATTATTACTTTGGCTTTGTTGATATGATATATTATCGTGAGATTTTTCTATTTTAGATCACGTGCAAATGTAAATTCAGCTGTAGAGACGTGGTTGATATGAAAATTAAGCTTTTCGACTTGTATCATGGCCTTGAACTCAACGAGCAAGGCAGCTATCTCATGGGATTATTGCAAGTTTTACCAATCCAACGTCGCCGCAATGGTAGTTCTGGTGATTCATCAGAAAGTAGACGACAGTGTACCGTAGCTTTTTTTGTTCCAGATGGGGAAGGTAATGTGAAAAGAGTTTGTAAAAAAACGTTTTTGGAAATATTTGCTATAAGTCCGCAAAAGATTACTACGATTGTTAGGCGTAAAAAGGAGGGACATACAACCTTTAAGGATAAACGAGGAGGTGTTAGAAAATTTAAGTATACTCTTCATGACAGACAGATGGTAAAGAATCACATCAATAGCTTCCCGAGGAACGAGAGCCACTACAGTCGTTCAAAAAGTGAAAAGGAATATCTCAGTCCAGACCTCAATGTTAATAAGCTATACAACTCTTTTAAAATAAAACATCCTGACAGCACCACAACATGCAAATTCTATAGGAAAGTTTTTATAAAGGATTTTCCGAATCTTTCTTTTAGAAAACCTAGAGTTGACACCTGTAAGACTTGCGATTTACTTTTTTTAAGAGGCAAGGACAAAGACCTTAGTATATCCAGAAAAGCTAAAAATGAGTTGGAATTACATCATAGAAAAACAGATAAAGCTCTTAATGTTTTTCAAGAAGATGGTACGAGCAGTACTCTTCCAGGTAGCGATACCTGTACCATTACCATGGATCTACAAAAAGTATTTTCGCTTCCCAAATTGACGCATAGTAGTATGTATTACAGCCGTCAATTGTCATGCTACAATTTTGGAATACACATGCAAGATACTGCAGATGGGATAATGTGCATCTGGCATGAAGGACAATCGGGTCGTGGTGGGAACCAAATGGCATCATGTCTTTTACAAGCCTTGAATACAGGAGAGCTTTCAACTTATAAGCGAAAACTATGTATATGGAGCGACAACTGTACAGGTCAACTAAAAAACCGAATGTTTATCTTCTTATACATTTTCTTAGTAGCTAATGGACATTTTGATACCATTGATCATAAATTTTTAGTTTCCGGTCATAGCTTTTCATCTTTAGATAGAGGTTTTGCTCTTATAGAGAAACGAGCAAAATGTTCCAAGCTTCAAACAGTAAACGATTTAAAAACTGTAATTGCTGCTGCTAGACCTTTTAGACCTTACAGACTTTTAGTTTTGATTTCGATAAAATATCATCAGAATGTATAGATACATCTAAACTTGGTATTACTCAAGCATCCTGGTTACGTGTGACGAAAGAAGAGCCGGGAACAGTGTGGTACAAGAAAAATTTTAGTGACTTAATTGGATGGGAGAAGTGTCGTGTATTGAAAAAAGGTGTGACTGTCCAAAAGTTAAAGTCGACAGAGCTCTTGGGTTTTTCTGGTGTTCAGCAAATAAACGAAAGTAAGAAAAAAGACCTTCGCGCCATGCTAGAATTCATTAATCACGAAAATAGAGCATTTTTCACCTCTATTTTAGATATTTAGTCAAATATTATTCCTATGGACTTAGATCATTTCCATTTTTTCTTCATTTATTGAGTTTATTATTTATTTCATTTATTTAGGTACTTGTTAATAAAGCGGAATTTCCATAAAGAATTATATATTTGTTTTATTTTTTTGGTTAATAAAGTTTTTTTTTGATTTCTGGCAATTGTTAATTTTGGTACTTAGATCACTTAGCTCGGCCACTCTTCAGTTGTAGATTTAAGTTGCAAAGGGAGATGGTTGTATAATTTTTTTGCCGAATAATATAGATTTCTCTACTAAGTCGGTGGACGGGATCGGTAAATACATATCAAATCTTGAATTCCTGGTGGAGTAGTCATGATTAGGTATTCCTGGAAAAACATGTAGGTGTTTACGAATTAAGAAAACAGTTTCTAGAATATATAAAGAGGAAAGCGTTAAAATCCCGTGATTTTTTAAGTAGCTTCTGTAATGTGTTACTCTACTGAGGCCAAAAAGATACCGTATTGCTTTTTTCTGCAATTTAAAAATAACATCAGATTGGGCAGCTGTGCTAGAATCACAAAAGGAAGGTCATATCGAAGATGAGACTCGAACAAAGAAAAATGTGTTACTTTGGAAGATGCTAAATTGATTTCCTTCGAAACAGATCTTATTGCATAGCAGGCTGAGGCAAGTTTCTTACTTAATAAATCGATATGAAAATAGCATTAAAGGTTGCTGTCTATAAAAATACCAAGAAATTTTATAGAATTAACGATACTCATCTGGCTGTTATTAAGAAGCAAGGGTTGAAGAGCTCCTGTGATAATGCTACTGTCTTATCCACGCTAAAAGAGAGTAAATTAGACTCGGACCAGGTTTTTATTTTAAGTAGATCCGAAGTTTGGACTACAATTAAAGTCAGACAACTGCAACCTGAGGGTAGAAGGAGTCGCGGAAGAAGACGCATCTCCTTATTAAACAATTTGACAGCTTGGTTTAACTCCACTTCTGCTGACCTTTTTAGAGCAGCGGTATCGAAAGTGTGAATTGCCATGATGGTTGCCAACCTTCTTAGAGGAGATGGCACATGAAGAAAAAGAAGATCAGAAGTTAGAATTCCATAAAAAGTTGGAATATTAGAGTTCCTCTAAGTATTACTGGTATCATCAGCAAAAAGAACAATTTTCCATCGATTTTTAAGGTAGTGATGTCATTTATAAAGATAAGGAAAAGTAGAAGACCTAGTACCGAACCTTGTGGTACTCCAAATATAATACCTTTGTGACTAGAGTTAGTATCATTTGCTCTAACTAGTTGTTTCGTATTCCTCACGTAAGATTCGAACCAATTCAAAGAAATACCTCGAATTCCGTATAAATTTAGTTTTTTTATCAAAATGTGATTTACACAATCGAAAGCTTTGGCATAATCACAAAAAACAGTGGCAATGTAAAGATTATTATTTAGATTATTAGTTAGGGCTTGATAAACCTCATGTATTTAAACACGTGAGTGGAT
The DNA here is from genome assembly GCF_040954645.1 of Diabrotica undecimpunctata. NCBI lineage: Eukaryota > Metazoa > Arthropoda > Insecta > Coleoptera > Chrysomelidae > Diabrotica > Diabrotica undecimpunctata. The sequence goes on from NC_092804.1 coordinate 7,459,753, forward strand.
TCTCAGTAGCCTGTACATTTTCTTGTATTATCTATACACAAAGTACTTCTTCTTTCTTTTTAATTTGAGCTTTCAAGCGTAACTTTGTATCTAATTTAAGACATAGATATTTGACCATGTTGGCGCATTGGATTTCATGACTATTCATATATATATATATATATATATATATATATATATATATATATATATATATAGATAAAAAATTAAAAAAGAAAGGAAAGGACCTTGGATAAAAGGAGACTTAGGCCGAAAACAAAGTTTAGAGCAGCTGCAAATTGAGTCAACCTCCGATCAGGAGATGGAACATAAAAAATATTCTACATATCTGTCTCTAATAATATAATAAACAAAGAAGAAATACTTTTGTAAGCGATCCTGTACTTCTAAAGGGCTGCGTATTTTGCAACCGTATTTTTTTATCAAAAGTCTTTACGACCAACTACGGGATGATTCAGACCAGCTGTTCGGCCTTATCAAGAAAGATGGAATGCTTAACTAAGTTTTCTACTAAAAGTATTATAGACCCATGATTTTTACTACATAGTACGACGATTTATATAAAACAAATTACATATATCTGTTTCTGGAAGATAAAGGTACTTTTTGAACGCTCCTGTATTTCTCTTACTTTTGTTTATATAGTTATGACAGCATACTTATATTAATGCTCTCATATATTTACATTCGTGAATATTTTGTTAAACCCCAAAAACAAAAACGTTTAAAAGTAGGTGGTGATGAAATGGTCCGTTAAGGTCATGGTTATTCATCATTTGACGTTTAATGCATATGTATTGTGATTTTAACTAGCCGAATTCAGAGAACTATGTGTAACAATTTCTATTTTTAGTGTAAAGGATTAGTATATTAAAGATCAGTAAACTTGAAAGTGTTAAAATTTATTTTAATTTTAATTGTTATGGTTTAGTTACTTTAAAACTTTGTCATTTATTCGTCAAACTCACTCAGTGTTTATTAATAGATTGGTGATGTTTGTACTGCATTAATAATACATAAATTGACATTTTGTCATTTGGTTTTTAATCTTGACTTTAAAATAACTGCACAATATCTGTAAAGGTGAACAACTGATCATATATAACCATATTATACCATACATTTACATATTATAAATATATTTATGTGAAACTGGACTCTGAACGAGGAACTAATCAAGTCACAAAAACGAATATTTTCAATCTAGAGAATTACAGAGGAATTAATTTGTTAAACATAACACCAAAATAACAACTAAAATGATAACGAATAAACTGAATGAAATAAGAACACTAGCAGAAGAACAACAAGGTTTTAGGTTGGGAAGATCATGCACCGATGCTATATATATAATGAGGCAAGTGCAAGAGAAATCTTTAGAATACAAAAACCCGACATATCTATGTTTCATGGACCTTAAGTCAAATTAAATGACGTTATCCACTCATTGAACGCAAGATAAATTCCTCTAGGAATAATCAGAAGGATCGAAAGTGTTTACCAGAACAACACAATAAAAATAAAAGTAGAAAAAGAACTAACTGTCCCAACTGAAGTTGGTAATGAGATAATACATGGGATTTCCTTGAGTCCTCTGTTATTTAACCTGATCATGGATGAAATAATAAAAAAAGTAAAAACTAAAAAAGGGTACCGAGTGAAAAAAAAACAACTTAAAATATTCTGTTAGCGGACGAGGCAATACTATTCTCTCAAGTGAGGATGATTTTTTACGTATGCTGCAACAACTTTGAAGAGCAGTACATAAAAGTCAACTGTTTATTACTGTACATTATTTAAGATAAACATGTGTTCACCATAGAACAAAATATCAAATTAAGATAGTTGTTTCGAACTTATAAATTTAGATTCTACCTCATAAACTGTTTGAATGATGCATTTTTTATAATCTTAGTTAGTAACTGATTATATATGTACTTGTCGATTCTTTGTCCTCTGCAACCATGAAACAATAGTGTATTTAGTGAGGCTCCACCGTCTTCTTTAATGTGGTCCACATATCTTGTTTTGGTCTTCTTCCCCAGGCTCTCGCTCTTTGCATCCTCTCCTGCAATGTCAGCTTCTCCAAACCATCTCTACACACCACATCACCAAAGTAAGCAGTGATTTTTTTAGTAAGACCGTTTCAGGGCCTTTTTATAATCTACAGCTGTCTTATAATCAACTTGTTTATTCTTCTTGCAGTTCAGTGCTTTTGCAACGTTTTTGGGTAGCAAAACATACTCGACCAGCATTCAGAACCATGATGTTGAGACTTTTCCAGATTTTGATGACCCTTGTCATTATTTCCTTGGCCATTGCTGATCTACTTTCTTGGGTGCATACTTCAAAGTTGATGATGAGGATACCCAGTTATAAACATTGATTCACAACTTCGATGTCATGGATTCTGACAAATTATGGTTGGTTGATATTTCTTTTATCGATGATCACCATTTTTTTTTGTCTTTTTGGACAGCTTTGCTTTAAATCCCACTTATTGTGCTCGTTCTAGCAGCTCCGTCAATTTTTTCCAGGATTCAACAAAATGCGTTGTATTATCTACATACCTTAAGTTGTTGATTCTCTGGCCTCCAATATATACGAATACTTTTTATTCTGAGATTGCGTCGCGCATAATAGATGGTAAAGAGGATGGGGCTTATCACAAAACCTTGACTTACGCTCTTAGCAACTTTAAACGATTTTGAAGTAGAGAAGTAATGCGAGTAGGTGTTTTGGAGCATCCATTTTTTTTAGATATCTCCATATTTTGTCTAATCTGACAGTCAAATGTTTTACTGTAATCAATAAAACAAATGCGCGTGCTTACATAAATTTTCTTGATTTTTTGATTATCTGCCCTAAGTTCAAAATTTGTTTTCTGATGCCCCTTCCTGGCAAAATCGTGCCTGCTCGTCTGGTATTTCAAAGAGCAAGCGACGTAAGGCTTTTTAAGATAATCTGCAGCATGGCTTTGCTAGCGTATGGTCTAACGGCAGTGGTGCAGTAATTGTCGCACATCCAAATAATGACATGTAAATGTGCGACAATTACTGCACAATACTTTATATAATCTTGAAAATTGTGCACATATAATACTGGCATAATTTATAATTATATCTGACAGTAATAATAACAATTTATATTATAGCATTTAAGTTACCTGACAACAACTAAGTTAACATACACTTAGTTAAACACTAAAATACCAAAAAAAAAACCAAAATGGTTAAGAGATTAAGTGAAGACAAAATTTGAAGAAAAAAAAGCCTTTTTACTATACGGAACACAACAAACACAATAGGCATACAACCACTATAAATGAATCAGAAATGAAACGAATACTTAAGTTAGACAAATAAAAAGGGAACACTGGCAGAGATTCTCAAAACAGATGGAACACGACTTTTACGCAATACAAAAAGAAATATGAAGAATGATCAGAGGACAAAGAAAAGAGGTAAAAGAGATGAACGAACTAATAAAAACGATACACATTCACAAAGAAACATGGGTAGATTACTTTCGATTCCTATTTGCTAAAGGTGACGATAATGAACTACCAACGCCAGAGCTAACGACAAATGAAGAAATAAATATTAAGGACGAAGAGGCAAAGAAAGCACTAGAGAAATTAAAAAATAGAAAATCACCAGGAAAGGACAGAATACCGAACGAACTCACAAAGTACGGAGGACCAGATCTGACCAAACAACTATTAAAACTACTCCAAAAAATAATAGAACGAAACAGAATTCCTCTAGAATGGAGATCAAGCATCCTAATACCTCTCTTCAAAAAGGGAAACCAATCGAACCCGGAAAATTAGAGGAATTAATTTATTAAACAAAACACTAAAATAACAACCAAAGTAATAACAAATAAACTGAATGAAATTATAACACCAGCAGAAAAACAACAAGGTTTTAGGTCGGGAAGATCATGCACCGACGCTATATTTATAATGAGGCAAGTGCAAGAGAAATCATTAGAATACAAACCGGTATATCTACGTTTCGTGGATCTTAAGAAGGCATTTGACTGGGTCAAATTAAAAGACGTTATCCACTTATTGTGCGCAAGAGAATACCTCTAGTAATAATTCAAACGATCGAAAATATCTACCAAAACAACACAATAAAAGTAAAAGTAAAAGACCTAACCGACCCTATTGAAGCTAGCAATGGGATAAGACAGGAAGATTCCCTAAGTCTTCTATTGTTAAACCTGATTATGGATGAAATAATAAAAAAAGTAAGAACTGAAGAAGTTTATCAAATGGGAGAAAAGCAACTTAAAATAATCTGCTATATAGACAGCGCAAAACTACTTTCTCAAAGTGAAGACGATTTACGCTGCAGACAATGTATGCTGCACCAATTTAATATAATCGCCAAAAATTTAACACGTTAATTTCCCCAAAAAAAGACAAAACGCATGGTTACAACAGCAAATTTACTAAGATGTAAATGCTGGAAGTGGTGGAATAATAGAACAAGTGATGGAGTTTAAATATCTAGGTATCGCACTACCTAGCTACGAAAAGCTCGAAACTGAAGTGGACGATCAAGTGGATAGAGCAAACAGTGGCCCAGGCTGTCTGAATGGAACAATATGGAGAAATAAAAATATCGGGAAAGAAATGAAAGGCAGAATTTACATAACAGTCATCAGACGAATAATGACATATGCGGCAGAAACGCGACCTGACACAGAGAGGACTAAAAGAATGTTAGAAACAGCAGAGGTGAAAAATTGATGGCAAGACAGTATGAAACAGAGCTACTACAAATATATGACGTAGATGCAAGGTGAAGAACATCAAGAACTGGTTAAGAAATAGCAGAATGGAAGGATCATATAAGCCAAATGACAACAAATAGTGTAGTAAAGACGGCAAGAGACGGTTCCCCAATAGGAAGACGATCAGTAGGAAGACCACGAAAACGATGGAACGACAACTTACTGGAGGCACATTGAAAAACAAACAGAGTCATCTCTACATAAAAAGAAGAAGAAGAAGAAGTTAGCCGAAGACCTAGCAATACATAGTAAGTTATAGTATGCGCAATTGATATAATTAAATTAATTGTAAGTCTAATATTTATTATACTTGTCGGATATTTCTTTGGATCCTTTTTTGTTGATTGATACATAAACTAAAGTGGTTCAGTCATCTGGCTACTTACATGTTTGCCGTATGATTTTGCCAATTACCAGGATCATTTCTGCTATTACCTGCTCTAAACCTGTGCTTTACGCACTTTTGAGTGCTGCCTCCACTTCTGATCTTATAATTATTGGCTCTAATTTAAAATGATTTTCGCAGTATGACCTCCACCTTTGAATTATTTGTTATTTATTTGTTAGACTCTCTTCATTTACTGCTCTAATAGTTTTAAATTTTCGGATATGCAGGCTCAAAGTTCAAGTTCAAAAAACAACTTTCGATTTAAAAATATCGTTTGTGGTTTTATGTTTGTCGGAGTAACGCAACTAGAATTTGCCTCTGGGGGGGGGGGGGTCATTTTGAGTTTAAAATGTGTGAGTAACAGTGGTCGGATAGGGTCCTGGGGGGGGGGGTGGGGGTTTAACCTTAAAACCTGGTTTTTAGGGTGCGCCACTGGTTTGTCTTGTGAAAGGGACTTTTTGAAATAAATTTGTTTTTATTAACTGTAGATTTACTATCCCAATCTTCGATCATTGAATAAACTTGATAAAAGAATTGGTTCGAATCTTTATCAGCATGATAAACGCAGTAGTGTTTACCATTATTTTTCTAGTTGTTTATAAGTTCTTAAATATCAGATACTTATCAGTTCGACGACCTATCAAAATAACCCTTTTTATTAATGATAATATTTGGTTTATTAGATTTATCAGTACAATATGATGTCTTGAGTTTCGAGTAATAGTATTGGGAAAGAGAACATTTTTTTCATTGACTTTATATATAAATAGGTATTAATCTATCCAAAAAACACAAAGTTCACTGAACCGTACAGCAGAAATTCAACGGTATTTATGTTTTTTTTAGGAGAGGACTTACTATGTTGTATTTGTATTTATTCATTGTATGTAGTAAACAAGAGTAGCATTTTTTAATATTGTTCAGAAGCTATTGTATTTTGACATTGTACTTCGATAATTTTTTAATTTTAATTTAATTTAATAATTATTAATATAGAAAGGAAATTACCTACAATTTGTAATATTGGAATTACTTTAATTGACGTTTATGCTTACAGAATGTTAGTGCTTTTCATAATACCTTAATTTTGTATACAACTACACTTTATTTGGTATTGATAGAGAGCTATGTAAGCAAAGCTCTTACAAAGTCAACAATTTTTAAAATTTCTCTTTACAATTATATTGCCACTTAATCCCACAGTTCTTTTTTACCTTATTTAACCTATACGAATACCATAGAATTTGTTTCTATATTTACTATCATTGGCAGCAAAAAGCGCGAAATGCGTTCAACAATATGAAAAAGTGGTTCACAAGCAAAATCTCAATGGAACTAAAATTAAGACTGGTCAAGTGTTATGTCTTCCCGGTCTTGTTCTATGGAGCAGAGGCATGGACCACAACGGAAGCCACCCTGAAGAAACTAGAATCCTTTGAGCTGTGGATATATCGCCGTATTCTTCGGATATCCTGGACAGACCACAGCACTAACGTGGAAGTAATGCAGAGAATAGGCAAAAGCAAAGAAATAATCTTCACCGTAAAGAAACGGAAGCTTGAGTACTTCGGACATGTCATGAGGCATACTAAGTACCGGCTTCTACAGTTAATAGTCCAAGGAAGAATCGACAGTAGGAGGGGACCGGCAAGAAGACGACACTCATAGATGCATAACCTGCGACAATGGTTCGGACTAACATCGACCGAACTGTTCAGAGGTGCCGTAAACAAAGTCAAAATAGCCTTGTTAATAGCCAACGTCCAAAACGGATAGGGCAAACAAAGAAGAAGAAGAAGGCAGCAAAGACGTACAGCTGGTTCCTAAAAAAACTGATACGACTCTTTGTAAGATTTGATCATTTTGAGCAGTGTATTTGATTGGTCTGACATTATATTATATTTATTATGACAGACAAATAATAAAATAAACAAACAACAAACAATTGATTACATAATGTTAATCCGTAAATTGTAATAACTATTAAGGTCTAAATTTTGATATTATTGTGAATTCCTTCATTTTATAAAGAGTACATAAATAATTATTAGATTTCTATGAACCTTGCGAGCCAGTAGGATTTAGAGCTGGATACGGAACAAATGATCATTTGCAAACCATTAAGTCGTTGATTGAAAAAAACCATTGAATATAATACACCCCTGATACTTGTCTTTGTCGACTTTAAAAAAGCATTTGATATGGTCAATCAAAGTGAAATGCTCCACGCTCTAACACAATGTAGAATAGATCATCCCTCATCAGATACATCTATCAGCATGCTACAGTCTGTGTAAGACTTAATGAAGATACTGGGACCTTTCGTATTGAAAGAGGTATTCGGCAAGGAGACAACATGTCTCCTAAATTATTTACAACTTTGCTAGAATACGCTTGTATAACAATAGATTGGAACGAAAAGGGCATCAATATAGATGGAAAATTTTTAAATAACCTTAAATTTGTAGATGACCTCGTTTTTATTGCAGACAGCTTTGATCAGGCACAGATAATACTACAAGAATTCTATACTGCCACAAAAAGAGTTGGTCTTAAAATGAATTTCTAAAAAACACAATTTATGACAAATTTAGTCCACAACAAAAACATCTCAGTACAAGACAAAGATACTGAGCCAGTTGACTCCTATAAATACTTGGGCCATCAGATCAGAATAAGTCGAGACAACCAAACAATCGAGCTGAAAAGAAGAATATAGCTCGCTTGGGCTGCATTTGGAAAGATGAAGGATATTTTTAGGTCTAAGATTTAAATGTGTCTGAAAAAAAATTATTATATAAAAGATTAAAACAAACGACTTAACTCAACAATATATTAAAGCAACAATTGTAACCAAATTAAAAAATAACTGGACACTCTCAGAGGCGGCCAAACATTTTAACATAAGCAGAACCATAGTTTTTCTATTAATAAAAAATGGAGGGAACAAAAAACTCTCGAAAGAAAGCGAGAGCCTGGAAAACCAAAACTATACTAAATTTAGGTATGTAAAAATAAAATTAAGATTTTGTAATATCTCCCTCAGCATTCATAACAGCTTGTAGTCTTTGATCCATCCTCGTGAAAGGAACTATGAAATTGTCTTCTTTCCAAACCTGTTGTATACCGTGCCACAGCTCTTCAGCAGTTTGAGCTATAAAATTACGCCGATACAACCGTTTTATAATAACCCTCCACACATTCTCGAATGGGTTTAAATCTGGAATGTAGCTGGGCCATGGTAAGGTTTCGATATTGTTATTCTGGAGCCACTGGTTTATTATATTTGGGAACAACATGTCTCAGCTAGTAAAACGCTCCTTGATAGACCCATAGGTCAGAGCAGAAGAGGAAGACCCAGAACAAGGCATGAGAAATATGGGAATACGTGCTTAGAAAAGAAAGGCGATTGATAGGGACGACTGGAGAGAAATTCTTGAGGAAGCTAGGATCCACGCAGGGTTGTAAAGCCGGAATGATAATGATATATCAAGTTCAAAAACGATTTTATCTTAATCGACAAAAAAATTCTTTGTATTATACATTAACCAAATATTTCTATAAAATATATATAAAAATAACATAAATGATAAACGATTTGACCTGAATTACTAAATAATAGTATTTGTACTTATCAATGAAAACAAAGATAAAAAATGTTGTATACATAATTATTTGGTATAATGGACGTGCATTAATAATTTTTATCGCTTGTACTGAATAAGAACTACACATTAAATATGTGTTTCAAGAATTTTATGATTTGAATTAACTACAAGTTTTATGACCAATAAAAAAGACCTAGCTTATTAAAAAACAAAATCATTTAAATGGTATATACAAAATTTTCTTATTCTTAAGATGCCGTGCATTTCTGCGTAGGAGTTCACTATACATTGACTTGTCAGGTGAGATTCTAAATAGTCAGGATTACATTATTTTATTTTGCATTCATTGAAAAAAACTTCGTAACTGTGGATTTTTGTTCATTGGCGAATATAATGCCGCCATGACATCTTTCTACGTCCTAGACATTTGTTATCCTCTATCTTTCCTTCTAGTTTCGTTCTACTCGTAATATGTGCCCTAAAAATGCAGTATTCTTATTTGTACATAATCAAACTTTCTATCATGAAGTTTCACTCTTCTTAACACTTCCTAATTTTTAATTATTCATAATTTCTTTATATAAACAATGTGTTCTGGGAAAGGCCAATGGGAAGAAGGTCTGTAGGGCGGCCTAAAAAAAGGTGAAAAGATGCAGTCAAAGAAGATCTAGGGAAAATGGAAGTGCGACAATGGGAATTACTGGCATAGGACCGAAAAACATGGAAGGCAATAGTAAACGCGGCAAAAACTCACGAAGAGTTGTACCGCCATTGGTGATGATGATGATCATAATTTCTTTTTGAAATGTGTTGGTGGCCCAGGCCCCGCATTTCAAAAAGTTCAAGTTTGTTAATGGATCTCGCCTTTAAAAATCGTGATTGCATTCTGTACAAGAGAACCGGCCAAACGTAACACTTGAGTATCTTGTATCCCAGGTTGAAATCCAACTTGTGAAATTGCAAAGTATTTCTGGCTTGTCCTACTCTGCTCTTTAGATGAGCCTCAGGGTCCTCTACTAAAGTTACATATATATTTGCATTTCGGTAAATCTTTCTACCTATAAACACTGTTTTTGTCTTCTTGAGATATATTTTCAAAGGCAAAGCTTCACTAATTAGTCAAGCAAGCAAGCAAGAGTTAGACATCATTGAAATGACATTAAAGATCTGTCGCTGTATCATCAGCATAACTTATATCAATAATAATTATGCCAAATACTTTAATATCCTTAATAGAGTCTGCCACTGATTCTTCGAATACTTTTTCTACGTAGCTGGCCTAATAGTAAAGATAAAAGAAGCCAATCTAAGATGTGCAAATTATATGAAAATAATGCCACAAGAACACTCAATGAAGAAACTCTATCGATGAATCACGAGACTAAATCGACATTTTCATTCGACTGATTATTTGAAAAATATTTGAAGCAACTGAGTTTTAGATGCAAAGATATGCTTGAAAACAAATAATAAGCCAGTCTTAGACCCTCTATATTTTGCAGTCTCGTAGAATAGTAATAGTATTTTCAAAAATAAATCAAAAAGAATATAATGGATAAACTGTTATACCAAAATTAAACTGAAGATAAGATATTGTTCAAGAAAAAATAATTTATATCAAATTCTTAAAATTCTATTAAATGATAAAAATATCTTTATTCGTGGTACCCATTCCAGTATTCTGGGTTTTTTACCAGCTTATATTATATTGGTGGCACAGGTTTGCCACTTTTTGTTGCACAGGTATAATTATTGATCCAGTAATTGTTCTTAAGTTAAACGGATCCCTGGTAGATGTAAATATAATGCAGATATCGGACCCAACATTAAAAAGATCAGGTGGTAAATGTTATAAAAATTCACAAAACAAGTAATAAAAAAAGATCGACAGCATATTGACATCGCACAAATTACTAAGAAAACAAAATAACTAGTGACATTTAGATTAAGCTTTTAAAAAACATTTGTAAATTCTTCTGTGGGCGTGGTCAGAATACCCAATTAGAAAACAAATAGAATACATTATGATCAACAAAGAATTTAAAAATGGAATAATCAATTTCCAAACGAACCCGTGTACCAAAGAAGCTAATGTACTAAATAAAAGATCATACAACCTTGCCGATAAAGAAAATAACTTTATCATAAACGATATCGATAAACTAAAAAGATAGAAAGAGTACATTAAATAACTATTTGGTGATGAACGATAAGTAAAAAAAAAACTATTACAGATCTCACAATAACAATGGAAGAATTAGAAAATGCAATAAGAATAGCAAAAAATAGAAAAGCTAAAGGACAAGATAAAATACCAACAGAAATACTTAAAATATAGTGTTCGAAACAGGGAAAATACCAAAAGACAAAATTCCTTATTTGTGATCCCTTCAAACCAAGAAAATGCTAAAAAGTGGTCCGACTATTTATAGGAGTCTTATGAGTCACGTGTTAAAAATCGTTCTATGGATAATTTACTTCAGAATTAATGTTAGAATTGAAAGAGAAATTAATGATGCGCAATTTGATTTCCGTAATAATCTTGGAAAATGGGAGGGGTACTATTCAGCGTGCAAGTACTTGTTCAGATGTGCAAAAATGCCAATCATAATATGTGTTTTATAGACTTTGACAAAGCATTTAACAAGGTTAAACATAGAAAATAGTGGAAATAGACTACACATAGTTGAGAATTATATAAAATCTATACCATTACCGGCAAGAAAATATCAGAATTGGCCTAAACAGTTCTGAATCAATTAAAATTCTTTGTGGATGGGTTAGACAGGGGCGCATCTTGTCATACTGCTTTTTAATCTGTACTTCGAGGATATCCTAAAAGACGCAATTGCCAGGGTTGATGTCGGTATCATGGTCAACAGAATTATGATCAGTAATCTGGGATACGCGGATGTTACTGTGTGGCTTGCGAGTTCTGCGGAAAAACTACAGTTATTTGTGACAGTGATACCGAAAAATGAAAAATGCGGCTTAAAACTTAATACTTTAACAATTAAATATATGGTAGTCAGCAAAATATCGGTGATGATTACAGACTTCGAACATATATGGTATGAAAATAGAGAAAACCGTGACTTACCTGGGTTTACATATAAATGACAACTGAAATATGAACAAAGCTATCAAGATGTTTAGTACTAAAATAATTAAGATTATGGCATCCACAAGCACCAAAGCAGATTCTAGATATCCAACCTTTAAACTCAGCAGATGCAGGGAGTGAACACAAACTAGTACTAGCAAAAATAAGAATGAAATTAACATCAAAACATTTTCTACAGGAAATCACCGAGGAAAAATTCAATATAGAATCACTGTGAAACGACTCTACAAGACAAATGTACCAAAGAGGGTTAGCAGAGAAGCTATAGCTAAAACAAATAGTCGACATCGAAGATATAAACGCGAGCTGGGAGAAAATTAAAAACAACATTGAAGAAGCAGCAATAGAAGCTCTAGGAAAACGCTGTCATTCTAAACAAAAGTCGAAAAAGCGAAAAGTCATACTAAATAAAAGAAACAACAACAATACACCATGGTTTAGAAAAGAAATAAAAGAGAAATGTAAAGAAAAACAAGAGGCCTACACGAAGTACAAAACATCAAATACTCCAGAATCCTGAGACATCTATAGAAAAATACGAAATAAAACAAAGCATTTGGTAAGAAGAAAAAAAAATGAATACTGGGAAAAGTTTACAAAAAGAATGGAATGCGACTTCTATGGTACAGAAAAACAAATATTACGTCTTACAGCTACTGTATAAAAGAAATATACCAATCAATATTATACAAATCATCAAAAACTTGAGATTTATTAGTGGTGGAGCATCATTCGTTCTCGAAACAGAAAGTGTTAAAAAGCGGCGAGATATTTTGGCGCTGCATCCAAAGAAACACTAAGTGTTCCGCAAAAGTGTTTACAATAGGCTGTGAGGACCTCACCATCACAAGAAGTGATTTGGTACATAATCATGAAGCCGATCCAAAAAAGCTTGAAGTAAAGATGGTAACCAATGCATTTAAAAGAAAAGCCCAAGAGGACATATCGGAAAAGCCTGCCAAAATTACAAGAACTGCTGTTGCTGAGTGTGATGCTAATTTGCTGACGGTTCCTGACATAGCTAGCATAAGAAAGAACATTTACAACTGTCGTCGTAAACTGTTACCAGGTCCGTTACCAAGAAGCATATCAGAAGTCCATAACGCGGTTAGTAATTATTCTCCTAAAACCTGTCGCAATGAAAGTTTTTTGTTTTTAAATCATCCTGAATTAAATGTAATTGTATTTTCATGCGAGACAAATATTCGTTTGTTGTGTAAATTAAAAACTTTGTATATGGATGGTACATTTTCATACAGTACCAAATATTTTCTACAATTATTTACTATACATGGCTTGGAAAATGGACATTATGTTCCTTTAGCATACTGTTTGTTAAAGGACAAATTGTCAATGACATACAAAAATTTATTTTCTTTATTAAGGTCTAAGATTTTTGAAACATTTCAATTATCATTAGAGCCAACTGAAATATTTGTGGACTTTGAAAAAGCAATTCACTGTGCTTTATTGTATATGTGGCCCAATGCAAAAATTAGTGGATGCCGTTATCACTTACACCAAAACTGGTTTAAAAAAATTCAATCTTTGGGTTTGGTACAAGAATATAAGGATACAAATTCAGAAATTGGAAAATGGTTAAGGCATACGTTTGGTTTAACTTATTTAAATCCAGCAGAAGTTGAAGAATGCTTTCTTTATGATTTAATGTCATATAAACCTATAAACGCAACACTTGATATATATGCAGATTATTTACTGGAAAATTACATTTTCGATAGCGCTCTATTTCCACCACACATATGGTCTAATCAGAATCCGTCTATTGCGAGGACCACAAATGCCTGTGAATCCTTTCATTCGAGATTTAATTCTTCTTTTTATTCAACACATCCTTCTATTTTTATTTTTATTGAAAAGTTAAAAGAATTTCAAGTAGACACTTATGTCAAAATAAATAGTTTACATATACCAGCAAAAATCAAAGATACTACTGTTAAGGCTAAATTGGCATTTTTGGAGAAAATGATGGATAAACTACGATCCCAACAAATACGTAGGTTAGATTTTATAAACGCTGTATCTTATCATTCCTATAATAGCAAATAAATCATTGTATACAAGTATATTAACGGTAAAATGTACAAAAATTAGGTACTAGTTGTATTATATTTAGATATTATTACAGCTATAAAGAAATAAAATGCACATTACTTTTATTAAAATAAATAAATTAATTAATTATGGTATTTTATTTATGTCGCAGCCATATTTATTTGGTGTCGAATATACCTGTAAGATAAAAACGGGAATTGGGGCTGGTGTCGAAAATTGCCATTAAATTTTAGTCGCTACCTGCTTAGTGTCGAAATTTCCTACGCCCATTTAAACAATTTAGGTGGCTAATGTTGAAAAAGAAACAGGCTTTAAAGGCTACAGACAAGAAGGAAGAAGAAGAAGAAGAAGCATCCATAAGCAGACGTGGTTGCTTAAACCAACCAGGTGTTTTGTAATATATATGTGATGAATATATCTTAGAAGAAAACAAAACATATTTAAGTGTTCACTTGAGATACCACGAAAAATCAAGATAAATCAAAATTCAGTCAAGATAATTGTTATTATTGTATATTAAATTCTGTTAAATAACTAAATTCAGTAAGAAGGCCAGTACCACATTCTGAAGAAATACCCAGTACAACATGCAGTAGTCCACCTACACTTCGAGCAGACGACTAACAGTCATCACCATCTGATGAAGTGGAGTATTTACAGTTGGATCATGAAATTAGTTTCAATCAGATCAGGAAACACACTAACATTTCGAACGTATTTGTTTTTATAATATAATTCGACAATAATTTTCAAGTTATAATTATAAAGAGCGACATAAACACACATTTGAATAAAAAATATTATTGTTGTTGTTAGATAAATCAAGCTGATTATAAAAAAATAATGAAACCTACTTTATGCGCACACTTGAGCAGAATAATCACCAAGGCTGCCATTTTAATAAAACACAGAGTCACTAAAATCACAATTTTAAAAATTTGGTTCTATTATTTTTTTTTTAATAATTTTTGTTGTACGCGATAGGGGTCACAAAGTCTGACTAGGTATACGATAATACATATTTGAACGAGAGATGTATTATCTTGATAACACAACAGTTTGGACTTTGAACAGTTTACACCCAATGATACTGAACGGAGTTTCATGATCGCGACGTGAACAATGGGGCAAAGTTTATTGGCGAAAAACCAGGAAAAAACTATTAGGAAACTATAAATAGTGCAGTACACTGACCTACGACATTAATATAATCCACGGGCTATGACTAACGATTTTTTTTACACTTTTATAGAACTGTTTATACTCTGTTTGAATATTATTGATAGTATTTTACAAAACAGATAAATTTAAAAACCCAGCAAGGAAACATAAGATGTAGTAAGAAAAAGACAATTTGTGAACTACAGAATACTTTATACAGGGTGACGCACCGAAAACGAAACAGATGCATTTACTGGCAGATGATTCCTTTTTAAAAAAAACGCTTGGACCCGTCGATTTTGTTATCGAGGGGGAAACAAAATTGGCATAAAATCACATTAACATTTGCAGCCCCCTAAGCGGGGGTGGCACGATCCCTAAAATCTTAAATAGAAAGGGGGGTCGAATGATCCATCATTTAAAAGGTCTTTCAACTCCGTTTACAATGATGTAAAATTCATGTACTTCAATTCAGTAGTTTTGGAGATTTATTGATTTAAAGTTTAAATACATCATCGTAAGAGGAGATCAATACATAGCAGCAAAGTTGAAAATGACCACCATTACTTTCCATGCAATAATAAAGATTTTGCTGAAAACGTTGCCGGACATTTTGCAATATTTGAGGAGTAATTTGATGGCACTCATTCACAATTCTTTGTCGTAAATCTTCTAAGGGTGTTGGCTGAGTAGCATAGATTTTGCTTTTTAAGTAACCCCACAAAAAGAAATCCAAAGGTGATAAATCTGGCGATCTTGGGGACCATTCAACGGCACCTCTTCTACCAATCCATTGACCTGGAAAGGTCTGATCTAAATAATGCCGAACTCTTAATGCGTAATGTGGTGGGGCACCATCCTGTTTGAACATCAACATATTCTCAACGTATCGACCATCATTCTGATTTTCAATTATATCTGTTAGCGCAGGATCTATGGCATTTTGCAGTAATTCCAAATACATTTCACCAGTCAAATTTCCAGGTAAGAAAAAAGGACCAACCAAATGATCGCCAAAAATGCCAGCCCAAACATTTCATTTTTGTGGCTGCTGTGTGTGTACCTCATGGTAAATTCTGGGATTAGAGTCCGACCAATATCGACAATTATGACGATTTACTTCACCATTTAAAAAAAGGAACATTCGTCGGAAAAGCAAATGTTAAATAAAAATTGTTCATCGTTTGTAATTCGTTCACTCATAACTTCACAAAATTCTAATCGCTTATCAAAATCGTCTTCATTAAGTTCTTGTACAAGGTGAATTTTATACAGATGAAAATTATGGGCCTTTAGAATCCGTTGGATAGTACGTCGACTAACACGACACGAAGTTTGCAATTTGCGGGTACTTAATGTAGGATCTACAATAACTTGCCCTAAAACCCCCACTTCTGTTGCTTCGTTCCTTATAGGATTTTCAATATTACGTTTTTTATTGGCGACTGATCCAGTTTCCCGAAATTTAGCTACAAGTTCTAGAACATATTTTCGGTGAACATTATTGTTCTCATGTCGCTCATTAAAAATTTGTGCTGTTCTATTAGCGCACTGATTATTTCCGAAAAATATTTCAATAATTTCAACCCTTTCTGCCGTGGAATATACCATGGTTAATTTATGTATAAAGCAATAAATGATATTTTAACAACAAAGATTGGTCAAATCAATCGCAAACTAATGTACTATTTCCTATTTAAAATAAGTACGTGGCATTCTCTACTTATCTTTCTTCAAGAAACAACTTTTTTTGTCACAAACGACACTTCAATTGCTATTTTTATTAATAGTAAACCATGGGCGTAGTAAATAAAAGCATTTAGTTATCAAGAAAATGCTTTTACTCAAATTTCTTCTGAAAGAAGTACAAACTAATTTGATGTACCTATTAAAGTCTACTTTAAACTTTAAATCAATAAATCTCCAAAACTACTGAATTGAATACATGAATTTTACATCATTATAAAAGGAGTTGAAAGACCTTTCAAATAATGGATCATTCGACCCCCCTTTTCATTTAAGATTTTAGGAATGATGCCACCCCCGCTTAAGGGGCTGCAAATGTTAAAGTGATTTTATGCCAATTTTGTGTCCCCCTCGAAAACAAAATCGACGGGTCCAAGCGTTTTTTCAAAAAAGGAATCATCTGCCAGTAAATGCCTCTGTTTCGTTTTCGGTGTGCCACACTGTATAATACAAATAACAGAATAATTAAGAACAAGTCTAGGGAAGATATAAGGAAGTACAAAATAACACAGTTGGGAGGCTGATAATTGGATCTAACGTGTATGGAGTTATTACTTAATCTAAGGTTCTATAGGTACTGTTTCACTGAAAATAGGCGATATATAGGTGATTATAGCTGTGTACTTAATGTATCAGTGAAAATTCTTCCTGAGGCTTAATCTAGCCCAATAAATATAAAGAGAGAAGTGATTTTAACACATTTATTCTAACTAAAGTAGGTACTTGTTGGAGCGTTCACCTGTATGATTTTTAGCGACCATAGACTAGTCCAAGCAAAGCTGATCATTGATAGTAGATTTAAAACAAGAAAGAAAATGGAAAATAATCAAAAATTAGACATGGGAAACTAACGCAAGAAAAACAGACGTACGAAGAGTGAATAAAGAAAATATTGCCGACCAAAGAAGATATAGAACACAATCATATCGATAACAAACGATGTCAAACGATTTGGTCAACAAACAATTATTGATGACAAAAAATTGACATAATTTCAGAAATGGTAGTGAACCCTATTTCTTTTACAGTCCAAGTTGCATCTATTTGCCGAATCAGTCAAAAGATTATATAAAAACAATTTGTTTTAGTAGTGAAAGAACTTTTTTCTCAATGGAAATGTTAAGGCACACAATGTGAGGTATTGGAGTGACACAAATCCTCACGTCTTTCTGAAACACATACTCAATTTCCAAAAAAAAAATGTTTGGGCAGGTATTTTGGGAAACCACATAGTTGGGCCTGTTTTTCTCAGGCTAACTTTCAATACTAACTTAACCGGTCAAGTGTATCTGAAGATGTTACAAAATGCAATTGAACCGGTAATACTTGAAATTCTGGAGAATAATCCAGATGAATTAGGCAAGTTGGAAATAGCGTGTCAACAAGATGGTGCTCTTGCACACCATTATGGTGCAGTAAGACGTTACCTAGATGAGGAATATCATGGTAGATTGATTGGACGACGAGGTACGATAGAATGGCCAGTTCAGCCACCGGAACTCACACCATTAGATATTTTTGTATGGGGATACTTGAAATCAAAAGTTTACGCTACAGCACCCGACAATATTGACATTTTGAAACATCGAATTGTTGAAGAATGTAGGGCAATTTCCCCGGACACATTTGAACGAGTACGGCAGGAGTTTAGAAATAAGATGCATTACTGTCAGGAAGTAGATGGAGCACATTTTGAATACTTACTATGGGAACTGTTTGTTAAATATTTATTAATTAAATGAGAAGCTACAACTTTAGTATTTATTTAATTTATTCATCAAAATGAGCTTAAACTTAAACAAAATTTTTATGAAAAAATAGTTATTTTCAATACCTTTTATTACTTGCTATAAGGTCACCTGTTATAACTAGTTGGGAAGCCTACGTCTGTTTATTACCTCCCTCCAAATTTCACTATTACAACAATAACCGTTCGAAAGATACGATGGAAACGGACTTTTGATTTGACTATAGAAAATGTCACACCGAGAGTGCAGTACGGCTAATATAGGAATGCACAATTGCCGGATTTCACGCCTTGTGCTTGGCGATACAAACAGGTCCAAGTGGTAGTCACAGAACCGTACCCAGATCTTTACGCCGGGCTCTGTTATTTATTATAAAATAATATATTGATAAAATAATTGCCTTCAAGTAGCCAAATAAGAGGCATGAATTTGAATAAAAAGACCTTAAGTTTTTAGCGAGAATTTTATTATAAAACTGTATACTTTATTAAACTAACAAATGTATTTTAAATTACATTTCTTGATAGCTATAAATATACACGGGTGGAACCTCCGGTAACTCGATTTCCGTGCACCCAGCCCAATATCCAAGAAAAACTTTTTCTTTTGTAAATATGTGAAAAATTATCGGGAACGGGAATATCGAAAAAGCTTTGCACATTTTTTAATCCCGGCGATGTTATTAAAAAAACAAATTGCGCACTTGAATCACTGCGAAATTTTAACACCTACTATGAATTTTTTTTTTGTGGAAATCTGAAGTGCAGTTTTTGTCCTTGTTAAAACATAATGCAGTCTCGCATTTTTTACACACAACATAAGTTTACCTAGTTCTTTGGCATAGCAACCTGGTAGTTTTCAGCGAAACCTTGTGTTATTCCATATGGGATAATGGTTTTCCTTGCCCACACTTGACCAGATGAGCAGGTATAAGGTTTATAGTGTAAGTTATTTAACATTATATTATATTTATACTTTATTAAACTAACAAATATATTTTAAATTACATTTCTTGATAGCTATAAATATACAGGGTGGAACCTCTGGGAACTCGATTTCCGTGCACCCAGACCAATATCCGAAAAGCCCATACTCTGATTGGACCGGTAAATGCATTTTATTGGTTATACAGTGTAAAATAATCGAGGTTACTCACAGATATTCAATTAATTATACTAAAGTCGTCCTCTACATCCGAGATGTCGGATTCGCTTTCGCTACTCTCCCCTGTGTTCGCGTGTATTATCAATTGGTCTACGTCATCTTGCAGGTTGTCCGCAGTCCACATCTCAGTTTCCGTTTTCTCAACAACATGAGTGACATAATTGCGCCAATTTTGCTCTGTGACGCGTGCGAAACCGTCGTCGATCAACTGGCGTACCTCGTCGTTTTAAAAAGTGGTATTATGGGTACCTACATATCGGTTAACTTGGTTCCACACCATTTCTATAGGATTCAATTCGCAGTGATATGGAGGAAGCCTTAAAATATAAACATTATGTTGTGAAGCATACTCATCAAGATAATACTTATCGTATTGATCTTTAAAAGCACGCGCTACGATTCGTCCAAATATATGATATTGCAATGGTCTTTTAGCAAACGTCGTATAGTTCTCAAATAATTATGGCGCCAATGAATAATATCCTCTCGCTCCACCATGATGCTTCTTCGGCCACGTTTCTTATAAACAAATCCAATATCTTTCAGAAGTCTGTATAAAGTAGAAAGAGACAACGGCTGTATATTCTCATTACCTTGTATGAAGTTATGTATATGCTTTAAGAATGGCGGCAAATTTTTCATGAAAAAATTCACAATGAACAATTCTCCGTAGAATACTTCTTACACCCTCGTCATATGTAAATATTCTAGAATTTGATTGACACACTCGTTTTTTACGTTTTTTTGGCGATTTCAACGTTCCACTCTGTTCTTTTTCTTTTTTGAAATTGTAAATGCTTCTTTCGCTAACACCAGTCATCAACAAAGTACGTCTTACAGCAGCACTTAGATTAAGTTGTTCCGTATTTTGTAAAAAACACAACACATTTAACACTACGAGTTTAGCGCAACCGTTAAATAATTCACCGGATTTAAACTTATGGGACTCCATGCTCTCTGTTGAAACTCGGACTAAATTTTGAAGTGTAGTTTCGTTTTCTAAAAGCACTTTCACCCCCTACCCATCCTAAGGATAGGGAAATAGGGAAAGCTTGGAGTTTATCAAATACTAATTATGACAAACAAGTTTATGGCCATATTTAGGTGATTATGTTAATGATGGTAATTTGTAGCAGAAGTTTTACAAAAAAAATAAAGACCTATTTATAGAAACAACATAACTGTATTTTTAATATTTTACATACAATAGAAAAAATCTAATTTCTATGAAAGAATTGGAAATTTGAATATTATATATAATATCTATAAATAATATCATTTCCAAGTTTCCAAATTCTTTCCTAGAAATTATGTAGGTTTTTTCTATTTTATGTAAAACATTAAAACTACAGTTATTGTATGTTGTTCTTGTAAAGAGGTGTTCAAATGTTAGTCTTATGAATATGATTCAATTGTATATTCTACTGTATACGTATACATGATATAAAATATTTTACTCGTACTGCCGGCAGATGCATTTTATACAAGCCGGTCCTGTGAGACAATGAGCAACCAACAGCTGGAGAAAACCGACAACCCTGCGCGTTTATTCTCCATAAGAAAAGCATTGCCGTATCTTACCCGTACTGCACTCTCAGTGTGACATTTTCTATAGCACTGTATATATTTGGGTATCACATGCAGCAACTTAAACTTATTAGTTCATAAGGTCGTATACTTTATTATCTTTTATTTTGTGATATTGGCAATTTATGTAATTTTAGTAAATTTTAATTGTTATTGTTATTTTCTTACTTTTTGTAAGCTTTGTTCATAAAATTGTACAACTTTCAGTGACAATAAAGCATATTTCTATGTATACATACAGCACAGACCATCAAGACCTTGACACATGTATTTTTTACTTAATAAAAAAACACATGCTTTATCAATTAAATAATACAATATTTATATACCTAGATACATGAAAAAAGACGAAATAATTTTTTAATGTACATAATATACACAACAATTTTATTTATAATTATATTTCAATTTGGTGAAACAACAATTTCAATTATTCTCATTTTACATTGATATGTACATTAGTCACTTACGTCAAGAAAAAAAAACCGGTATATAATTATAATTGAAATAAAAAATATATTTAAATTTAATAACAACATAATCAATACAGTTAATATTATAAACTGCTCGTCCAAAGTTAAAGATATCGCTGTAAACCAATAATTTAAAGATTAATGATTTGAAGTGTTAAAAGAATCGTAAGGAAAGCAGTTACTTCATCTGCTCAGGACCATTAGCAATGTAGTTTTTAGATGGTAACCATTAAAAAACTTTAAAGAATTTCCGTGGCAACGTTATTTTAACACGCATTAGTAAATTGGTTTATTTAAGTTGTCAGTATTTTAATTTAAGTAAAAAGTTCGTTCAATTCAATTCTGAAAAATGCTTAGATTAACAGAAATGCATAAAATAACAGTTTTACAAATGATTGGTTACGGAGATAACACCCGAACACAACAGGAAGTAACTCGCCTATTTCATTTAAAATTTTCTTATTTACCGCCTATATCCCAAGGAACAATAAGTAAAATAGAGAAGCAGTTTCGCGAGTTTGGTCATGTAAGGCAGATAAAAAAAGCAGCTGCCAATGCACTGAGTGATGAACTCAAATTAAATGTGTTGCTTGAGTTTCAGGAAAATCCACATACATCGAGTAGACAGGCATCCATTACATTCAATGCTAGCCATACATCGATATGGACATGTTGGATAACAATATTATCCAATTAGAAGACGTTATGTTTTCTGATGAGTGTACTTTTTCACTTAACGGTCATGCTAATTGGCAAAATTGCCGCTACTGGGCCACGTATAATCCTCAATGGATGAGAGAAGAACACACTCAATACCCTCAAAAGGTTAATGTTTGGGCAGGGATTGTAGGAAACAATATCATTGGTTCCTTTTTCATTGAGGGCAACTTGAATGGCAACAATTATTTGGCACTACTTCAAAATGATGTCATTCCAACGTTGGCAAATTTATATCCTAATCCAGGTAGCCCTCAAGTTCCAGCGAATACGATATGGTTTCAGCAGGATGGAGCACCACCACATTGCCAATTTAATGTCCGGCAGTACCTCGATACAATATTTTCCATTCGGTGGATAGGGAGGCGAGGATCGATTGAATGGCCAGCGCGATCACCTGATCTTACATTATTAGATTTCTTGTTATGAGGATATGTGAAGAGCCATGTGTACAAAACTAAACCTTCTGATTTAAATGACTTAAAAGAAAGAATAACGCTTGCGATTAGGTCGATCACGCCTGTTATGTTAAATAATGTTAGTTGACAGTTTTACTTGAGATTAGAATGTTGCCAAGACGTTCGCGGTGAACATTTTGAACATCTACTTCATTAACATTCATAGTTCTTTTTCGTGTTCTACATTTTATTACCTTTTGCATTACATTTTAGTTTTTGATTGTATTGTAGCGAATTTCGGTAACCACATGATTTTAATTTATTTTATCTTAAAAATCTTAAAAAACTTGAAAGCGACAACATTTTTGAATGGAGAATGAAAAGCCCTTTCAAACGATATATCACAAGCCTATACTTCCTATTTTAAAAATTGGGGGTTGTATCTGTCATTCTAAGGGGGTTGAAGGTGGGGGTTGCATTTTCACGTTAAAGAATGTCAAGTTATAGTTTAAATTTGACATTTTTCGGGATTTTTTATAAATATGTACAGTAACCTAAGTAATGAATTTATTCCATTTGGCTTTTACACACTGTATAATATATTTAAAACAACTACACAAACTCAACCGTAACTAAAGGTAAATTAAGATAAATTACCTAATTTAATAATCAAATAATAAAAAAAAATGGGTATTTCAAAGAACCAAAATGGTAATTCTACAGAAACCACATTTATTTCGGTTCTTTTTATTATTGATATAATTAGGAACCAAGTTCTACGACGAACAATATTTTAAATTTGGTTGGAAGCTTTGTTTTTAACAGTAAACATTTACTTCCATTAAACATTTAACACAACTATTTCATGTTTTGCAGGTGACCTTGGATATCCGCTATAGCAACTGATCGATAACTGCAGGTATGAAATAATATTTTATTAGTTAATTAGGTAAATATGTAATTAGTTAATTAGTCAATACTTTTTTATACAGCGCGTTTAAGTTGTACAACCGCTTCATTATAAATATTTGGAGTAAATTATTTTAGTAAATAAAAAAAAACAATTATATATTGTTTGTATTTTGAGAATGATTTCCGAAATGGAAATTGAAACGTCAATAAACTTATTTTAAACTTCAATTGTGGCTTATTCCTATAAAAATAGTAATTATTTCTCTTTACAGTTACAAGAAAGCCTTGGAAAACCATTCTACAGCAATAAAAATTAATGGAGAACAAATTTCCCACATAAGATATGCAGATGAGACTCTCCTACTATAGTTTATTTTTATGAACGAGAGAGAGAGAGCTCCGACCACTCCATGGGCGTGCTCAAGATTAATTGAAAAATTACTTTGAATAATTGTAAAAAATAAATGAATTATTTCAGTGTTATAAAGTGTTATGTGTATGTAAACAAAAGTGCCCTCTTTTATCACACACTATATTAGAACTGACTGGCCTACATTAAAAAGGGTTTTAAAAATTCACATTTTTTTTTTAATTTTTAAAAATTACAAAAGACAAAAAGAGTTTTTAAAACCGTCTAAGGTATGTTAAATAGATGAATAAAAATATTAATATAAAACTTACAGCTACTTGTTACAAATCCAAATCAGATTCAGAAGATGAACTTTCAGAAGCAAGATTTATAATAACTGGCTCGATCATTTTATCAGTAATATTGTCCAGCTTCCACATTTTTTCCTCTTCTTTAATAGTGTGATTTACTGCCTTTTCCCAGTTTTTAGGTTTTACATTATTTACGGCCTCCAAAAACAACTGTTTAACATCATGAATTTTAAAAGTGGTATTTTTTCTTGAAACTTCACTCTTTATCTGTGCCCATACCAGTTCAATCGGGTTTAATTCACAATGATATGGTGGGGATCTAAGTACTGTCATTCCACGATTTTTAAATTTTTCTTTATGAAGGGCACACAACGAATAAAGTTCCTTTCTTATAGATCTGGGATGGTACGTAATATTTTTTGAACTCAGCCAATTCTGCAAGTCTTTTTTTAACCACTTGGTTGTGGGCAGTCCTTCTATAAGTCTGGAGTGATAACTTGCATTATCCATTACTATTACACAGTTCTTAGGAAGAAGATCTATCATTTGTTCGAACCATTCTTGAAAGACATCAGCGTTCATGTCTTCATGGTAGTCACCGGTACGAGTTGATTCAAAAGTTAATAAACCACCTTCAACAAAACCGTCTGAACTGCCAATGTGTACTATTATCAGCCTGCGTCCCTTTCCTGATGGTGGGTTTAAACCAGTAGATAAGTTATTTACAAAAGCGTGCCTTTGACTTATAACAGTTTCATCCTGCCAAAATTTATTTGGTGTATGACCCTCGTTGATCCATGTTTCATCAAGATAAAATATTTTTCTTTTTTGGTTTCTCATTTCCTTTATGGTTCTTAGAAAATGTCTTCTCCATATGACAATATCGCTTCTTTCTAATAAAATAGACTTTCTGGGATTCTTTTTCCAGCAGAAGCCTATTTCTTTTAAAAGTTTCCATAACGTACTTCGACTCATTTCTGGGTAATCCTTATCATCTCGAACAGACAAGAACTTTATCCAATGTTGGAAATTCTTGTCTAAAGAAGAATTCATGCACTTTCCGTCGAAGTCCTTCTTTAAAATGATATTCTATTTGAAATTTTGGTTTCCCTGGAGCATTACGTGGCATTTGAAAACTACCACATTTCTCTTCTTTAATAACTCTGTAAATCGTAGATTTCCCAACACCAAGTGTACTGCTAACTAACTCAACGGTCTCATCAACACTTTCACATAAACGTTTGTCTGTAAATGATTTAAAACAATTAAATATTAATGTTTTTTCATTAACTGTTACAGGACCAATTTTTCGGCGTTTACACGGCACTTCCAAATTTTCCATAACACTAGTATACACAATAAACTGCACCTTGCAACTGAAGTACCTACTTTTAGTGAACTGTTAAGAATTTTGAATACGCCACTTGGACCTTCCTATATACAAAATGGAAAAACCCACTATCACATTTTCTGTGGAATAAGTTTAGAAGGTAATTATCTAGTCAATTACTGTCGTAGATTCCTGGAATTAAAGAATTAAATGTTTGATTGTTGAAACCCTTACTTCGTGGAATGCACTCATTTCAGATAAAATAAAACGTTTTATTTTATCTAAAGAATTAAACTTTATTTTGCAAATAGGCAAAGAATTAAACTTTATTTTGCAAATAGATAAAATAAAACGTTTTATTTTATCTAAAGAATTAAACTTTATTTTGCAAATAGGTAGGTACTTATTAAACTTTTATTGGTTATATATAACCAATAAAATGAACATCTTACATTTCTTGCAAATTCATTAGTACCTGTTAACCTCCATCACTCCGACACTGGCAACCTTATTTAGGGAATAGTAACTCTCACAACTATTGTATTCTATTCTGCTCCAACCTTTATACTCAATTTAAAATTGTTTTCCTATATACTTCTGTAAACTTGTTGACAAATATCTGTTTTTCATTGAGTCACCCGTATCAACAGTTTAGGGATTTGCATACATAATTTATTGTTTTATTACTCTCTCATACATAAAAATACACTATAACTGATACAGATAGGAGCTTACAAAAAGTCTTAAATTAACGTAACTATGTTCGTTGAGAGTTTTGGATAAAGAAAACTTCAAGATAATGGTAATCAAAAAGAGGCAGACTGTTTCTTTACCGATAATGATAAATGAGAAGATATTAGAACAAACTAACTATTACAAATACTTTGACATTTCCCACCCAAGAGAGCGGCGCCAACACAAACAAAAATCAAAGTCGAAGGACTAAATACGGAATCCACGGAATACTTATACAGAAAAAAAATATCAGAGAAGATCGCTGGAAATGAAATATTAGAAAACAATAACATCGAGAAAAGCTGGGAAAAACTCTAAATAACATAATTAAGGCAGCAACAGAATCATTTGGAGAGAGGAAAGTAACGAACACTAACATATCAAAAAAGAAAACACTATGGTTTAGAGAGGAAGTGAATGCAAAATGTGAAAAAAGAAAGCCTTTTTACAATACAGAACACAACAGGCATACAACCACTATAAACGAATCAGAAATGAAACGAATACTTTAGTTAGACAAATAAAAAGGGCAGAGAATACTGGCAGAGCTTCTCAAACCAGATGGAACACGACTTCTACGAAACACAAAAAGAAATATGGAGAATGATCAGAGGGCACCAAAAGAAAAGGAAACATAGACTACTTTCGATCCCTTTTTGCTAAAAATGATGATAATAAACCAATAACATCAGAGGTGACGACAAACGAAGAAATAAATATTGAGGAGGAAGAGATAAAGGAAGCATTAAGGAAATAAAAAAATAGAAAATGACCAGGAGAGGACATAATACAAAATGAAGTCCAAAAGTATGGAGGAGGACCAGATCTGACCAAACCACTATTAATACTAATCCAAAAAATAATAGAATAAAACAGAATTCCCCAAGAATGGAGATCAAGCATCTTAATACCTCTCTTCAAAAAGGGAGACAAATCGAACCAGGAAAATTACAAAGGAATAATTTTATTAAACACAACACTAAAATTAACAACCAAAGTGATAACAAATAAACTAAATGAAATTATAACACTAGCAGAAGAACAACAAGCTTTTAGGTCGGGAAGATCATGCACCGACGCTATATTTATAATGAGGCAAGTGCAAGAGAAATCATTAGAATACAATAAACCGGCATATCTATGTTTCGTGGACCTTAAGAAGGCATTTAACCGGGTCAAATTAAAGGCGCTATCCACTTACTGTACGCAAGAGAGATGCCTCTAGTAATAATCAAAACGATCGTAAATATCTACCAAAACAACACAATAAAAGTAAAGGTAGAAGAAGAACTAACGACCCTATTGAAGCTGGCAATGGGATAGGACAGGGAGATTCCCTGAGTCCTCTATTTTTCAACCTGATTATGGATGAAATAATAAAAAAGTAAGAACTAAAAGACGATAACACATGGGAGAAACAGAACTTAAAATAATCTGCTGTGCAGACGACGCAATACTACTCTCTCAAAGTAAAGATGATTTACAACGTATGCTGCACCAATTTAGTATAACCGCCATAAAATTTAAGATGTTAATTTCCCCTAAAAAGACAAAATGCATGGTTACAACAGCAAACTTACTAAGATGTAAATTGGAGCTGGAAGTTCAGATAATAGAACAAGTGATGGAGTTTAAATATCTAGGCATCACATTATGTAGCTACAGAAAGCTCGAAACTGAAGTGAAAGATCAAGTGAATAGAGCAACCAGAGCCGCAAGCTGCCTAATTGAAACAATATGAAGTAACAAAAATATCGGGAAAGAAACGAAAGGCAGAATTTATAAAACAGTCATCAGATCAATAATGACATACGCGGCAGAAACAAGACGTGACACAGAGAGGACAAAAAGGATGTTAGAAACAGCAGAGATGAAAACACTTAGAAAAATTGATGGTAAGACACTATGGGACAGAGCTAGAAGTACAGATATACGACTTAGATGCAAGGTGGAGAACATCAAGAACTGGTTAAGAAATAGAAGGGTAGAATGGAACGATTATATAAATCGAATGACAACAAATAGAGTGGTAAAGACGGCAAGAGACGGTTCCCCAATAGGAAGACGATCAGTAGGAAGACTACGAAAACGATGGAATGACAAGTTACAGGAGGCACATTAAAAAACAGACAGAGTCATGTCTATATAAAAAAAGATGAAGAAGAAATACTTTGGCTGCTAGATTAACTACAAGATTGACCCAAAAGAAGACATTAAAGAGAGAATTGCTTAAGCTGGAAATCATTTCTTTCTTCTAGGACCTCCTAAAAAACTATAATAGTGTCACAGTTAACAACCTGTGGAAACCAACGGAAAATCATCTATAAGTAATAAGACTAGGTAGAAAACACTAGGTAGATAACCAAAGTTTGGTTAGCATTAATGAAAGTGATAAATGGTAAATTTTATAGATCTCACGAGTATCATAAAAAATGGCAAAAATCGTGCAAAGTCTATTTATTTAACACCTTAATAAAAACTGACTTTATTTGCGGCAAAATGTAAAAATCGCATACAAAAACAGTACTTTTTATCTTTAAAAAGCATTTCGGTTTGTGTCAATAGGTCACTCTGACGAAAAGATATCGAATTTTTACCGTCGAGTTATTACAAATTTTGTTTCTTCAAAACCTGTTTATGAAAGAACGGTTCATTCCACATAAAAATGCTTATACAAATTTTTATTAATAATAATATCAGCTTCATTATTTGCTAAAAACATTTTTTTGGATCTTTTTGAGATCCCAAAATGGACATTTTCAGCAAAATTAAGCTTGTTTGAATGATTTTTAGAGGTTCAGTGGCATTTCCATCTCTGACGACTGGAGTAAATGCCAGTTTAATTTTTTCGTCCACAAAAAGTACAAACGATTACCACGGAAATATGGATGCCAATATTTTTGAAGAATGTTTTGAAGACAATTTGTTAAAAAAATTAGAGCTACCAACCGTAATAGCGCTGGATAATGCATCCAATCACTCAAAAGTAGAAGAGCAATTTCCTTCAATCTTCTTCTTCTTCTTCTTCTACTTCTTGGAAATCTTTCGATCTGTTTCATTCTGAAGCTGCCTCTGGTTAATTTCCTGGGAGGTAGATTGCCAACTATCCCTTTATCTTTAAGGTGGCCTTCCGGGAGGTCTTGAACCGGCCGGGTTGTTTTCTAGGGCAATTTTTGGAAGTCTACTCTCATCCATTCGTCTTACATGACTGCACCACATCCTTTTACGCTGCCTTCCCCATCTTACAATATCTTGAATTTTGCACTGCTCTCTAACGTTTGTATTCTCACCCTGTCTCTTCTTGTTTTGCCCACTATTGTTCTTAGGGTTTTCATCTCGGCAACCCTTAGCATCTGTTTCGTTTTGTTGGTATCTTC
Source organism: Diabrotica undecimpunctata (assembly GCF_040954645.1). Lineage (NCBI taxonomy): Eukaryota > Metazoa > Arthropoda > Insecta > Coleoptera > Chrysomelidae > Diabrotica > Diabrotica undecimpunctata. The sequence continues at coordinate 7,489,763 of NC_092804.1, forward strand.
GCGCACTTCTATGCAATATGTCATGATCGGTCGTATGCAAGTCTTGTAGATTCTAATTTTACTATCTGTGCGCATATACGGATTTGACCAGACTATCTCCCGCAGACATCCCGACAATGCGGATGCTTTGTTGATTGTCTGCTTGATATATCTATGCCCAGATATCTGAATTGCATCACCTGTTCTATGGGGTTGTTCTCAACCACTATCTTACATCTAAGCGGATTTTTTGCTATTGTCATACATTTAGTTTTGTTGGTAGAAATGGTCATATGTGGTCAGAAGTGGTGCAGTCATGTAAGACGAATGGATGAGAGTAGATTCGTATTCGTTTATATTCAGCGTTTCTTCAGCATCATATAGCTCCTTAAAATGCTGTTGCCATGTCTCTATACGTACTCCCTTGGTCTGCACGAACTCGTTAACTGGTTTTTTCTGTTCCGAAGCATTTTCCATACTTTCTTTTGGGCACCATGTAGGTCGTAGTATGTCGCTGGTGAATTTAGCCCAATGTTCTCTTTAGATTGATTTTATTCTTGCGTTAACTTCGTTTCTTACTTGGACATATTCTGCGAGAGCTTCTTCCGATTGTGTGGTTTTATATCTCAGGCTCTAATCAATCAGTTTCCTTCAAGCAGCTGGACAAAAGAAGCACTAAAGGCGTAGATGAAAACGAATGATCACACAGACATATTGTCAAAAGTCGATTTACTAAAAAGGTGTAAAACCTACAAAAATCAAAATAAATTTGTCATCGACCAAATAGCTCCTAAAAATGGCCATAAACTGTCACTACAATGCTATTGAATTGGTTAGGGATATAGCAAAAAACTGCTTCGACAAGAGTTCATCCAAGACAACAAATGGCGCTACCGTTCTTAGCAGCAAAATAATGGCAAAATAATTGTATTAGACATACGGAAGATCTAATCGTTCAGTTTGGGTCAAACGGAGCATTTTGTGGATGTGCATAGATAATTCAAATAGTGACGACTCTAATAGTAAAGTATTAGATATTGAATAAAATCATTTTCATTGGGTGACGTCATACAGTAAATAATAGGTATCATTATTCACTTTACACCAATGTGTAAACGTAAATATCACCAGAAATATTAGTAAATAAAACTGATTAAATTATGTTGAAGTTTATTTAGTATTTAATTTATTTAATATTTAGTTCATTTAGTATTCTGAATTAGTACTTAGTAGGTACATTAAATATATACAATATTTTCATGAAAAAAGTATTTTTTTGGAATAAATTTATTGAACTTCTAAAAATTATAGTATTTTATTCGCATGTAATGACTATTCTTTACTCAGATGATTTGAACTTTATCTTCTTGCATAAAAGCTACCATTTATGTATGTTGAATAATATGCCAGAAAACTAAATAATTATTACTATTTTTAAAATGTCTACGAACCCCTGAAACACGGGAAGATTATGTTATACTCAGTCAACGACAAGTGAAGCAAATAATATGGCCCGAGAAGAACACATAATAATATATGAATTAGGTTAAGTCAGTTTAGGTTAGGTTAGGTTCATAGATATGTAGTACAAGATTCACCTGTCATCCACGTGACCTAAATGACCAATGAGAAGGCCACGTGCTTGATAAACCCGAGCCATTAGACAGAGCTGCACGGACTACTTTGCCTCAGTTTTCTCTGTCACACTGGAGGAACGCAGCTGTATCTATCGTGACTATATAATCAGTCTATCTTGTATTATATGTCTATAGTTACGTTAGGTTAGATTAGGGGCAGAACATGGACATATGATAATAAACTGTTGCAATAAAGTTGCAATAGGTTCATAGAAATGTAATACAATATAGACTTATCGTTGCAATACCAGTCCGTTCCTCCAAGAGCGACAGAGCAAACTGACGTAAAGCAGTCCCTGCATCTTCTTCTAATGAGCCAGATTTATCGCCCACGTGACCTTTTCATTGGTCATTTAGGTCATATGGTCGAAAAACTTGGCAAATTAGAGAGATGCAGCGACTGTTTAGTGTTAGTTTCTTCTGTCATACTGGGGAACAAGGCCGTACAGCAGCGCTCAGTCTATTTGTATTATATGTCTATAGGGAATACTGTTTGTGGATATAAACAACAGAAAACATATGGGATATGAGCTCTGTAACATATTATGGGATGTCCTATGATGAGAAAGATACAAAAGATGGACCATCAGGCACAACTAACGACATTTTCATTTCTAAAAATGATACGAGTCGTTCACCGTGCTTTGGAATACACGTAAAGCAGTCGGTCCCTCTAGGCTAGTGTGCATCAACTATAAGTAGCTACTTAAAACAATGTTAAATTTGTAATTGGCACCGAAACAATCCAAAATCTCCGCGAAAAAAATTCCATACGATATTATTATTATCTTTATTATACTACCTGCAAAACCATTTAAAAAATTATGAGATATCTGGCAGTCAACGTCACCAATACCACTACAGCCTTAATATGAAACAATAACAGTACCAGTGCCTAACATTTGAAGAAGAAGAAAAGTTATTTTGGACCAATGATGTATCACAGCTATGTCGTGGACAATATCCTCAACGTTTATCTCAGTTAAGGGTGTGCTTAATTTTAAAGGAGGACTTAACAAAGAGATTACAACCCTTTATATCATCCTACATTTTAAACAGTATCAAAACTTTATTATTATACTGTATGGTGGGTTCTATCTCGGAAATATATCAGAAAACAGTCATTATTCAGAAAAAAAAGCTATATTTACTTGAAAAATTATTAGAATCACTTAGTAATACTTGACTGTACATTTAAATATTTATTGAGGTAATCGTACTTTCAGACATTAAGAAATACTGTATACATAAATACAATGTTTAATACTGCAGAGCAAAATAATAAAAAAAAATAGAATCTGTCAGTTTTGCCATAAATATTTACAAGCCGTAGACCTACACGAATCATATCGATTATAAAGTCATCTATTTTTAATTTGAAGATAAAAATTATTGAAATATTGACCTATTTAAAGGTTCTCATTGTAAACCAAAATGAATTTTAAATTGTAAATTCATTAATTACTTACGATGGTTTTGTTCACTTCTTTAATTTGGTAACACATATTCACACAATTAAAAATCCAATTGCACAGTGTTAATAATTTCAAATATTGTCACCTACTAACATTGACCACCATTTACCCGAACTTAAAAACTGATAAATGTTTGCAAAAACTTGTTTAAACTGCGTGTAGTACGAAGGTACTACCTACCTATCGTGTGTGTTTAAAATTGATGACCCGACCACCTGATATTTATTACGGAGGTGAATAAAATGGGTTGGATTAAGTACGTGATAGGGAAAGTAAATGTGTTTGGGATTTTTGGACGCAAAACTGGTTGTGTAGGATAGTTTTTTTTACGGGAAATCCGTCTATATATTGGACAAGACTTTTGGATTTTTTTGGCACTGTGTGGTTAAAAATTCCGTAAATTTTTGTTACGGCAGGGCAGTCATCATCTACCTGTTGCGACAGGTAGTAAATTACACCTAAAAAATATCAGCAATTAAAATAAAAAAAAAACAATAAACTTGACTTATTTGATACTACAGGGTAGGTCATGATAAACTGCACATACTACAACCTCGTTTGGAGGTATTTATGGCGAATAATAAATGACGTATGCTACCCTTGTTTAATAATGTACCGAGCGAGTTGTGAATTTTGACTGAAATTTCTTTTCGTCATAACTTTTGAACTTCTTCTTTCTTCGTCTTTCTATACCAAGCTCTTAGGTTAGCAAGCCAGGATATTCTTCTTTGTCCTGGGGCCCTTTTTCTTTTAATTTTACCTTGCGAAATGCAAGGTAAAAGGTAAATTTTCCTGCCTTGTATATTTCATATGTAAAATGGCAATTTCATATATGTAAAAGGACAAAACTGACCGACAAGAGCATAAACATAAACGGAGAAAAGCTTAGCCATCTAAGGTTTGTAGATGATATTGTAATAATAGCTGATAGGATAGATGAGGGCAAAGAACTTTTAAATCAGCTCTACCTTTCCTCGCTAGAAGGGGAATTGAAAATAAATATATCTAAAACCCAGATGATGACAAATCTTGTAGTCAGCAAAGATATATGCGTAGGAACAAGATCCATAGACCAGGTAATGGCCTATAAATACCTAGATCATGAGATTCGCATAGGAAAAGATAAACAAACCGTTGAGCTTCTCCGTTGTATAAGACTGACTTGGGCAGCCTTCGGCAAGCTGAACCATATTTTCAAATCGTCTGATATACCAATATGCCTTAAAAGAAAAACGTTTAATCAGTGTGTTTTGCCAGAGTTAACTTACGGTGCGTAAACGTTGACCATGACAAGGAAAACAGTTCAAAAGATCTATGTGTGTCAAAGGGCGATGGAGCGTGCGATGTTGGGCGTTTCACTACGAGACAAGATCAAAATCGCCAGCTACGACAAAGAACAGGAGTGGCTGATGCAGTAGAGAGAGTAGCAACACTAAAATGGAACTGGGCAGGTCACGTGGCTCGAATGACAGATTATAGATGGACAAAGCGGATACTAGAATGGAGACCAAGAGATGATGCCTACCGAAGCAGAGGTCGTCCACCAACACGTTGGACTGACGATCTAAAACGTTGTCATAGGAATTGGATGCAAGAGGCACAGGATCGAGATAGATGGAGAATTATGAGGGAGATCTATGTCCAGCTGTGGATAAGCGAAGATTGAATGATGATATATTTCATTAAATATTTTATTTATTATTTTTATTTGTTCTGCATCTAATAGCTTTAGCAGTTCTGCAGGAAGTTCATCAAGTCCCGGTGCTTTTCCATCCTTAATTTTTCTGACGGCTTCCGTGGATTTTAGGGGGAAGCTCATAGATTAAAGTAATAATCTTTTTGCATCTTTTTTAAAATCCCAGAACCGATGTTCTCATGACATCGTACATGCCACTTCCGATTAAACCTGAAGTGAATAGCAACTTTGGTATTTTAGTTAGAGCACACTGTATATTATTGTTGTTTTTTTAATTAGGAATGAGAAAAAAATTTGTATAAAATATCATAATTTAAAATTTTATATTTATTATGTAATTTCATCTTTTTTCAAAAATTTTGACAGATAGAGGCAAAGATTTCAAACTTAATTGCTCATCAATTTACAAATGTCTTAAAAACTTTTTCAAACAAGTAGTAGTTAACGCTCTTTGAGTAATTTATATTAAATTTACAAATTATTTTTTTCTTTCCTTCCATAAGGATTTCCTTAACCTTCAAAAAACAGTAAGTCAGTAGTTTTAAATGAAACATCCTATATAAAAATTTAACAAATGTTAATTGTTCTTAACAAAAAGTTAAAAAAAGTGAAGCTCACTTTTTTTTGTTTCTAGAGGTGTTATATCTTGTGGTCAAGGGGGCCATTGGAAAAGCCCAGTATTGGCTATTCACCTATTTTTGGTAACAACACAAACATTAACAAATTTTTTTATAATAACCTTATAACCAGAAGTAATTATGAACAATGGCATCAAAAAAAATTGTTAATTAATGTCAAATTATTTTGTGATATTGTAAATCTTATTGCCGTTTGTGAAATTTGTGAAATTGGTTGAGATAAAATTATCGATGAGAACATTTGTTGAATCACCATTAGATTTTTTATTCGGAAATCACGAATAATGCTGCAATTGTCATGGTACGAAAAAGTAAAATAACCGAAGCAGATCGAGGGGCATTAAGAAGCAATATAGTGAAAAGTCGCCCTTCAACTTATCTAGAGTTGGTCTTTTGTGGAGTAAAGTTATATAGTTGAATAAAATTAGGAGGAATTATTTTTGAAAAATTTTATTGTGTTCTAGGCTAAGAAAAAGCCGCTTTTAACATTGGAATAACCGGAAATGGTTTTAAATGGTTAAAAACACATAAGGATTGGACACATTCATGATGGGATGTAATACAATGGAGTAATCAATCTGGAATTGAAATGTGTGTTAAAGAAAGAAAGAGTTATTATCAGAAAAAATGAAACTTTTCAACCCGACTGTCTCAAGAGAAAAATCATATTTCTCAAATCAAGGGATCTGCTTACAGGTGTGGAAAAGTTGTATTTTATCGATTGGATTGTAAATACGGGCCAATATTTAAAAATTTTAGAAGAATGGATTGTAAATACGGACAACTATTTGAAGATGTTAGAAGAATCCCTGTTACCGATTATGAAACAAAGTTTAACATTAACCAGCGGAAGATTTTGTCTTCCAAAAGGACAGCGCAGGTTACCAATAAAAAAAAATGGATTGAAGACCATTAGAATGCCAGATCGTGCCAGATCCGTCAACGAAGTGAAGCAAACATTGCAAGAAATATAGAATTTTGGATGTAATTAGAAATAAAAAGGATGTAGTGGTAAACTTTATGAGGTGGAGGCGTAACTGTAAACTGTATGAGACTGCTGTGTGGGGTGGAGTCCTGGACCTTAAAGAAAGAGGCAAGCGATCGACTTGAAGCATTCGAGATGTGGACCTACCAAAGAAGATTAAAAATAAGCTGGATAGACCGAATAACAAATGTTGAGGTCCTCAGAAAGATGAAAAAGGAAATGGAAATCATGAATACGATTAAGATAAGAAAGTCACAATATCTCGGCCACGTTATGAGAGGGGATAAATATGTGTTGCTACAAACCATAATGCAGAGAAAAATACAGTGAAAACGAAGTATTGGAAGAAGACGCATCTTCTGGCTCAACAATCTGAAAAAGTGGTATAATTATTGCAGTTCCGTCGACTTGGTCAGAGCTGCAATCTCAAAAGTGAAAATAGCTGTAATGATTACCAACCTCCTTAGAGGAGACGGTACCTAAAGAAGAAAAAAAAAATGGTAAACTTTCAATTTTTTTTAATATTACACAATCTATACGTTTTTTAATTTTTTTTATTGTGTTTAACTAATTGTTTTCGTTAATTTAAAAAATATTTTCTATAATTATGAAAATCTGAAAACGTTGTTCAATTCATTAAAACTTTTAAAGTTCACTTAGGACTTGTTTGTTTTTTTTTTCGAAAATTTAATATTCTTCTAAATCTAACTTTGCCTAACTGACATGGGAAGGTGCTCGTATCTAGTGACAGTAGAGATTGATCGATTTTATGTGAGAGAAGCACTGCATAGGAACGCAATTATAAATCCATGTATTTTCTAATTAGTGTTGGATTTTTTCATATTCAATGTAAACTTTTATAATCCAGAGTCAATATTTAAAACTGTAGTAATTCCGTATTGTAATCCTAACAATTCACGTTTTTAATGGGCTTGCATAAGGAAGAATAGTATATAAATTATACGACCTGCTAAAATAAACACTGCACTTGTAATTAAAACGCAATAAAATCCGCTATAAAAAATATTTAACATACTATTTGCAATGCTATTATGTAAATCCGAAAAGACTGAATATATATTAAAATATATGAATATTTAACAACATAGCCGGAGAGTTTTTTATATAGGAATCATTTTATTATAATTAGTAAAATTTTGATTGCATATTTGATGAAGAATTTAGTAAGTATTATTCAGACAAGAGGAAGTATTTAAACTATATTTGTTACAAGAAGAAATTTTCAGAGATATTTGCCAAAAACTTAATTAATTTAATTGTTTAATTTAACAAGTTAAGCGACACGTGCACTACGCTGCTGCACAGCACGTTTTTATCACAGAGCATGTGTACCAATTCCCCCCTCAGTATGTTGTCGTGTTTCAGAGACTGTGGCCACGTGAGAGGGACGCAGTTTTTGTGTTGTTATATGATAAATTTGAAAGGTCTGGTCTTTAGAAAACGGAAATCTATCTTTTTCCGGTAAAACCTGCCTTTAGTTTTTGTAGGTTAGGATTTTTGTTGACATTTGTATTTCTCTGTGGTATCATCGTGTGGGACAATTATATTTATTTCCTGCAGTAGAAAAATACTCATATCTTTATATAATGAACAAAAGAGAATTATCAGAAGATGAACTTTGTCGAATACTAGAAGAATCTGATTTCAGTGAATATATCAGATTATGAATAGTACATTAAAAATGTTAACGGCAGTCGTAAAAGATAAAATCGAGGAAAAAGCAAACATGGCAGATGAACAACAAGGCTTCCGAAAGAACCGCAGTACAATAGACGCAATTTTTATTATCAGACAAATAATAGAGAAGTCTATTAAATATGAAAAGCCAGCATACATGTTCTTTGTAGATTTAAAAAGTGTTTTTGATAGGGTGAAGCGAAATGACATCTTAAATTTATTACAAGCTGAACAAATAGACCATTAGATAATAAGAGCAATTAATGAAATTAACAAGAACAACAAGATCAGAGTTATAATGCCAACAGAGAAACAGAATGCATAGAACTAAAAGGAGGAATCCGCCAAGGAGACTCGCTCAGCCCATTGTTATTCAATATGGTGATGAATCAAATAATTCACGAAGTAAGAAAACGACACGGATACCACATGGGAGCGCATAAAATCAAGATACTGTGCTATGCCGATGATGCAGTACTAAATGCTGATATTGAAGATGACCTACAAAGGCAGCTGCACACCTTCAATATCACAGCAAACAAACGTAATATGAGAATATCAGTAGAAAAAACTAAATGTATAGTGATCAGTAAAGAGCCGCGTAGATGCAAACTAGAATAGACGGCAAAATTGTAGAACAAGTAATGAAATTCAATTACCTAGGAGTAGAGGTCACTAGTGACAGGGATATAAGAACAGAGACCAGAAGACAAAGATCAAAAGCGGCAAGAGTAAGTGGTTGCCTCCGAGAAACCATATGGCGAAACAAATATCTGACCACGGAAAGCAAAATAAAAGTATCCAAGACAACAGTAAGATCAATCCTAATATATACAGCGGAGTTAAGGACCGATACAAGAAAGACGAAACAACAAATCAACAATATCGAAATGAAAGTATTAAGATCAATAGCGGGCATATCATTAAGAGACAGACAAACCAACAGAAGTATTCGCGAACAATGCAAAATTCAAAATATTAACAGGTGGATAAAAAGAAGAAAAAAAAAACTGGAACGAACATATAAACCGAATGGGACCAGATAGATTAGCGAACATCTTTAGAAACAACAAGCCGTATAGCAGAAGACCCGTTGGAAGGCCGCCAAAAAGGTGGAAAGATAATGTACAGTCAACAATGACTAAAACAGAATAAGAGGCAGACAAACAGGAGTAATCCTAGTCGCACGAAGAAGAAGAAGACTGATGCTGATCCTGATTATCGAGAGAATGACAGTGATAAACTTTATTCGAGTAGTGATGAAAAACCTAGACCCAGTAATTCTATTGATAACGTAGTAATAGATAACTGATTTCGCTTACAGTACAGATTGATGTCTTGATTGTTTTCTATTTAGAACTACTATTTAGAAAGGAGTGACGATGTTAGTAGACCAAGAAAGAAACAAATGTTATATAACAAAACAGATCCTTCTAATTTAGTCGATGATTTAGTAATTAGTAAGATGTCTTATTTGCAATTTTTATTTTGTATTGAATTATTAATTATTTAAAACCCAGAGAAACTGAAGGAATCGTCAACATAGACGATGTTAATTTAAGAGCAGATAAAATAATGTGGAAAGAAATAGATGGCCCGGAGAACTACATCAATTTGAATTTACTGATAGTCCAGGATTGACAAAGAGCAACTACGTGGTCATGAACCGATTGATTTTTACTTAGTATTTGTTGATAATGAAACTCAAGATTTGTTGTAAATATATCACAAGATTTAAAGAATTGTTTTTGACAAGTTTGGTTATGGGATTTAAAGCAAAAGAATATGTTTATTTTAAATAATATAGTATATAGTATTTAAAAATCTCAACAGATAAATGATGATCACCAATAACCAAAAAACTTCTATTCTAAATAGTTACCTCATAGCAATTTGTTATAACTAATGTAACCTGCGCCATTTGAGTGACTGCTATTGATCTTTTAAAATTCTTGTTTTTTCTGTTATTGGCGAATTAAAATTCCTATAAGTATGCAATTGAATTTTTGATTAGATTATTTCCAATAGTTTTAGCTATATTTGATTTGGAAATGCATAATAGTACGACTTTTTTTGACAGGATTGTACAATGATTGTCCTTCTTTTATTCTATATATTTGGTTATAAATTAATCTAAGAACTGTTTCTTTTACCCATTACTTTTTCCTTGTTTTTGCAAAATCGGTGCAAAAAGAAGGCAGCTCCATATTTCTACGATTTTTGTTTTTAATCAATGGACTCTAATTCAAAGGAGCTCTATCGATTGGTGAAATAACTAGACAGCTTCGGTAACTTGTCAGGGAAATATAATCAATATTCAGTGATTTTAGTTCAAAAAGGAGACAGCTCGGAATCTGCCTCTTTTTCGCATGAAATCAATAATTCATATTTTAGCAGCTTCGATGCAGCACATGCAAAATGTTAAAGACGTTGCTGTGGTTTCGTTGCCGAGATGGCGCGTTTAGTAGGATGTTATTCGTCTATAAGTTACGTCGATATTCTATGCATTTAAGAAGCAAAATAATAGTCCACATAAACGAAACTAAAATAATACATAACATTTCAAATGTATCTTTGGAATCCTCTGGCAGCAGTCCACTCCAACAACACAAGAGACAGTTTAGTTAAATTTCATGATGTAACTTACACTTAGGACTCCTACCTGTTCGATTAAGTACTTCCAAAATAATTTCTACACATTGGACATTCATATAAATCTACATCATTTTATTTAACTGATTGATTTTTCCAAAATTTTCCAGGAGGTGAAAATAGCAAAGTTCTTATTATTTTATCGAGCTACCGCAATTAAAAAAACAAACTTCTGCGTGCCATCAAAATAGAGATTTGGCATAATTATTATAAAGGGCAATCAAACAGAGCAAATGGGGAAAAAGCACCAGGCCCAGGCGATATATACATAGAGGTTCTAACAATGTTGAGTGAAGACAATATAGACGCCTTGGTAGATCTTTTTAATGATATTTATGGATCCGGTCAAATACCACAGGATTGGCTTCAATCAACCTTCATACCAATCCCAAAAAAGCCAAACGCTAATAGTTGCGATCAATTCCGAATGATCAGCTTATTGAACCAGGTCCTAAAACTCTTCTTAAAGATAATTCACATAAGAATATACAACAGTGTAAGAGATATTAACCCCACACAGTTCGGTTGTAGACAAGGATTTGGCACAAGAGAAGCACTTTATAGCTTAACTGTCCTACTTCAGAAATGCAGAGATCAGCAAAAAGATATCCTCCTATGCTTTATACATTACCAGAAAGCATTCGATTGTGTTAATCATTCAGAATTAGTAATATTGCTCCAGGAACGTTCGATAGATGAGAATGACCTTAATATCTTAAAGAAGCATTCTATGAATCAAGTGGCAGGGTTGTGTTATTTTACCCCTCCTTTTTAATCTTTACTCTGAAACGATTTTCGATAGAGTCTTAAGTGACACTGAAGATGAAATCAAAATCAATGGACAGACTATTAGTAATCTTTGCTATGCTGATGATACAGTCATAATAGCTGATAGCCAAGAAGCGCTACAATGACTAATAGATAGAATAAACACTGAACGTGAACGACTGGACTTGAAGATTAATATAGACAAGACGAAGGTAATAGTGGTTATCAGAACACGAAATCTGCAATTAAATATAAGAGTAAACAATAAGAACATCCAAAAGGTCCCCAAGTTCAGATATCTCGGTAGTTGGATAACTGAAGATCTAGATACAGACATAGAGATACGTAGCAGGATTGAGCAAGCCTGAGCAGCATTTACTACTATGACAACTTGAACTGAGATATCGCTTTGTAAAATGTTACATTTACTACATACTGCTATATGGTGTAGAAACCTGGACCATAAAGGCCAATGTGATGAAGCGATTGGAGGTCTTTGAAATGTGGATATTTAAAAGACTACTTAAAATTACCTGGACAGATCACACAACAAATGTCGAAGTATTAAATCGAATGGGCAGAGAAAGAGAATTGTTGCCAATAATAAAAAGCAGAAAAGCTGCTTATCTAGGTCATATATTTCGAAATTCCAAGTACCAGTTCTTAAAGCTTATTATGGAAGGAAAGATAGAAAGAAAACGGGGCATCTGAAGAAAGAAATACTCATGGCTTAAAAACATAAAGGATTAGACAAACCTCGATGCCCATGCACTCTTTAGAGCCACACAAGACCGAGAGGAGTATGCCAGAATTGTTGCCAACATCCACTAATTGGATAGGCACCATAAGAAGAAGGTATAATTATTCAGCGTACGCGAATTTGAACTTTTATTTAAAAAAAAACGAAGCTCGGACAGGTGATATTTCACGAGTACCATTAATTCAACGGGATATACCTTTTTATTCCTTCTTCGTATATTATGCCATCTATAAAATGGATTATCAAAATTAGATCTTCGTTTTTAATCAGTTCAATTTATAGCTTTTAATGTTAATGAACAATGGAAATATGACTTTAAGAAAAAAATGCCATATTGGCTCCATATAAAGATGTGTTTTTTACTGTATTTCAAGCCTTTTTTCAAACGAGTTTTTTAATAACAACTTTGATGAAATGTTTATTTTTTTTTTCGTTTATGTTTAAACTGAAACCTCAAAGAATTAATTGAACTTTAACTCATAGGTGCAAATATTCCTCAAAATTTAAATGGTTGCAATAAACAATCAAAACAATGTATAGGTTAAGGTAAAACTAGGTGTGGACTTACCGGTAACTTCAATAGTAATTAGATTGTTGACACGAACACGAACAAAAATAATTTTAAGATTTGTGTATTGGTCTACTTTCGGGTTGCGTCTGTCCCATCTTATTGACGCCAACGCTCTCGATCGCGAGATCCATTCTCCGATCGGAGCTATAGCAATCACAGAGCTTTAAACAGAGCTTTAGTTATTAACATTGATAAATTACTGCAAAAATTAGCGTATTCTGTAATTATCTTGGTCAATTGTGTATGTATTTTAATTTAAAAACTCAAAAATAAAAAAAAAAATAAAATATGAATTTATTTAAACTTTTTATATGAGTAATATTTTTATATGAGTAATAACCAGAAATGGTTAAATACATGCGGGAAAGAATAAACTGCCTTTGGAAAATATATAAAGAGCTGTGAGCGTGAGAAAAACAAACAATCTCTAAAGACTGGCAAAACAACATCATCGTGCCAATATATAAAAAAAAAAGAACATGTCAACTGCGACAACTATAGAGCAATATCTGTGGTGTCATCTATCGTCTGTCAGACAAGAAAGAAGAGAAAGAAAGATGATTGCTAAAAAAAAACATAAAGCAAAATCAGCTAGCATCTTCAAGGATTTGTTATCAGCTCTTCCTCATATACCTTTTAGAACTTTCAAAAGCCTATATGTTTTTTAAATTCTGTTTTGTTTACCGACCTAACTCTTTATAACCACTCGTTGTAAATGTATTACAATAGCTTGAAAAACCCTTTTAAAGCTTGTTTTTTATAAGGTATAAATTAGGTCATTACATATTAGTTTCATACTAAAAAGTAAATATCTTTAGTATTTACCGTAAATTTATTCTTGATCGGAGTATGTAACTTAAACATCACTAACACTTGTCACTGTACTATCTGCTCCAGACAAAAGAACGATCGAAATTAAAAAGTGATACTTGCTGCCTAATCTAATATATTCTTGGGATTTTAAAACTCGGCAATTATGAAAATTATGAAATTATTCAAGTCTAACTACTTATTTTTTGTATGTCCAGAAAAACATCAAATATAATGTTATTATGAATATATTTAAATGATAAAAGCTTCAAAGATTTATAGGATTAATAACAAGAACTGTATCTAAATATAAATTTTATTTTACTACACTAAGAAAACGGAATGAGTGAAGATTAAATTAAAATTTATATTGTATGTATGTTGTCTTTAACTGTCTTCGTTTTAAAAGGATGTAAACATTTTCTGATATCAAAGATTGATAATGCAAACAAACAGAATTTTGAGACTAAAGATTCTGAGAATAATTCTGATAAATCTGCGAACGCAAGTTTAACCACGAGATCACTGACCATGTTAGAATAAATCTAACAAATATTTATTTTTCCTTATAACTTTTTTTTCGAAAAATCGGCAACAGCGCACTTTCATGAATGATTTCTCCACCACAAGCCACTTGTGTTAAGTGTACTTGTTTCAGTCTGGGTGTGTGCCATAGGCTGAAAAGTGCCAGCGTTAAATTGAATTTAATAGTTATCTTGTTAGTAAGTTATCACCTTCGGCACTTTCTTGTTCTACCGAACGTGAATCCAAGAACCGAACAGCGATTATTACGAAGGTACAAAGAAATTGATATTAACCCCAAAATGGAACAGATAGACAGTTCTGGGAAAAGACCAACAAGCTGTGTGGTTAGAACCTAATTTTACTGTACAAGGGCAAGACTTGTCGTCAAAATATCATTGCAAACTTGCTTGGTGTCAAAAACGTTGTCAAAAACTGCAAAACTGTGCAATAGTATTGAAAACTCTTTTTTCCAGACGAAACTATTTCCCATGTTGTCGACTGCATAAACCAAAAGCTTAAGAAAATAGGACGGATTACTGTATCTCCCCGGTATAAAAAAGGCTCAGCATTTGAATACCGAAGAACTATGGTACACTGATAAAACTGCACCTGGTTTTTTCTGCTACTATGTCAAAAATCCTGAAGATATCCTATACCGACCATGTTACTAACGAGGACGTTTTATTAAGAATGTAAAAAGGAGAAGAATTGTTAACCCCAATAAAAATAGCCAAAATTGAATATCTCGGTCACATCATGAAGAACAGCGATAGATATGGGTTTCTGCAATTAATTAATCAATGAAAAGTAAAAGGAAAATGAAGACCAGGAAGGCGAAGATGTTCCTGACTGAAAACTCTACGTACATGGTTCAACACAACAACCTCAAATTTTTTCAGAGCAGCAGTTTGCAAAATACAGATTGCCATGATGGCAACCTGGGCTTGCTAAACTGAGAGCATGGTATAAAAAGACCTCAACATAGCTATTCCGTATAGCAACCAACAAAGTCATCATAGCCAGAATGATCGCTAACGTTCGGAACGGACAGGCACAGTGAGACAAGACAAGAAAGGTTACAAGGCTTTGTACAAAAATGTAATACCATACAATTGGAAAATACGCAACTAATGATGAAATGCTTGATGGGTTTCGTGGTAGGTATAAATTTAGGCAATGCATAGAAAATAACTTCACAAAATATACGCATTGGTGGACGCTAGAATGTTTTATGTTGCAAATGTAGAAATCTACGTAGGGAAGCAACTAAATGAATCATTTCAATTTCCAAATGACGCCAAAAGTCTAGTAAAAGGGCTAATATCCTCAATAGATAATTCAGGAAGAAATTTTACCGTGGATAATAACTACACGTCAGTTGATCTTGCCAATGATCTATTTTTAAATCATAAATTAATTGTAGTGGATACTCTCCGTAAAAATAAGGGAGAAATTGCTCTAGAATTCTGGCACGTTAAGTCCGGAAAAATGGATAGTTCAATGTTTTTGTTTGGAGGTAGAAAAAAAAACAACACCTGTCTCTTAGTGTTCTATGTTTCTCAGAAAAATAATGTTTTATTGTTGTTAACCTTCCACGATGTTGATTCTATAGATCCAAGTTCTGGAGAATAGCATAAACCTGATGTCATAACATTCTGTAATGTCACAAAAGAAAGGGTTGGCGTTGTAGATAATATAAAAACAGAATATTCAGTAATCAGATTGAGTAACCGGTTAGTGTTTAGAGTATTTCGTAGTCGAAAACGTGCGAAAACAAAATTTTATAGAAAAGAGTGTAATGAAATTAAATAATAAACGGAAATAGCTATCCCAAAGTTTAGAAGACAAAAATGGACAAAAAATATTAGACATAAATGAAGAGTTCAAAGAATGGAAAAGCTACTTTTCAAAATTATGTGAAGATACAAGACTAGAACACTATACAACAATTGTCATAGCAGGTCAATTTATAATAGAAAGTGAGCTCACATGGGCAATACAAACAGCAAAAAATGGAAAAACTGGTTCCGATTAAGTGAGTGCTGAAATATTAAAGTTCTTGTGACAAAATGGAACTCAAACTGATGGGATATTAAGAAATGATTGGCTAAGTCGACAATTTTGTCGTAATAATAAAGTAACATCGTGTAAAGACATTCAGTGACGTTTTAAAGATTTTCTTGCAAGTATTATATAGCAGAATATAGACGATATTAGAGGAGAGAATTAGCCATATTCACTTCGGATTTAAAGGTAGCTTGGAAACGAGAAAGCTTTGGTTAGCATCCAAAGACTGATACAGAGATTCAGAGATATAAATCAAAATGTATCTTCTTCTTATAGTGCCTATCCTATATGGCAATCTGTATTTTGCAAACTGCGGCTCTAAAAAGCCGCAGCTCAGCCAGGAAATTCTTTGCCTTCCTCGTCCTTGTTTTCCTTCTACTTTTCCTTGAAGAATTAAATGCAGCAACCCATATCTTTTTTTTGTTCCTCATGATGTGACCGAAGTATTTAATTTTAGCTGTTCGAGACCTAATCAAGACTTGTTCGAGACCTAATCTAAAGCTGTACAAAGATTGATCGTATAATTACATTTTACGATATATAAATCTTGAATCATTTTTCCTTGTTTGAGTTGTCTCAATTTACTTTGGATGTTTCTTCGTTTTGTTATAAGTTGTCTTTTCAAATCTTTATTCATCGTAAAATGTAGGTATAGGATAAATCTTTGAAAAACTTTAGATCAGGTTTCGAACAGGTCTTGATCAGGTCTCGAACAGGTCTCGAACAGGTCTTGAATAGCTTTAACAAATTTTAAGCAGTTTGCATAACCTGAGCGGCTTGAGCGTGGAGTGAGGAAGAATATGGACGGGGTTTGTGACATCAGAGTTCAAAGGTCAAAGTGTCTTCAAGTGGCTACCCTTCTACTCGTCTGTGAGAGTCCACGGCTCAACTCGTATAGGAAAGGTATAACATCGTAGTAACCTGATTTTTATGGGTACTGATAAATCGTGGCATTTAAATAGCTTAGCCATTTTTTTGTATTGCAAATCTTGCTTTCTCTATCCTAGGGGCAAGAGGCAAGGGGCATTGGATGCTGTTGCTGGGCTGTTGGATTAAGTAAATATAAAAATAGATGTGATAAGAGGCTGGATACTCTCGCATTTACTTTTTTACTTGTATTCAGAGGAAATATTTAAGGAACTGCTGGCTAATTGCGGCGTAGTCCTTTAAAATCGAATGAACAAAATAAACCAGACCCATGATCAGTATAGATTAAAACTCAACGTTAAGAATAATAAATATATGATTTTTAGCAAACAAGGAAGTTAATTTATACAAAGGAAGGTAATATCTATAAGAGCTGGAACCCAACAGCAGAAATTAAAAGCCAAATAAAACGAGCCCAAGGAACGCACTTTGCAGCCATGATCTTAGTATTGACCTTCGCGTTTGAATAGACTATAAATCAGGCTATGTTTAACCGCTTTGAAGTCTTTAACATGTGGCTATACAGATAACTACTAAGAATAAGCTGAGTCGATAGAGTTAAAAATGAGGAGGTCCATAGACGGCTGAATCAGACAATACAACTGATCACTATAAAGAGATGCAAGCTGGAATACTTTGGTCACATTATGAGACTTTCAAACTCTGTTAAACGCTCGAAACAACGAATACACTGAAAAAGGCTTAACGATCAACGAAAAGAAAACAAAATGGATGGTGGTCCGGAGAATTTATATCGAAGAGTCAATACTAAATTTAGATAACAAAATCCTGGAAAGGGTGGAACACTTTAGATATCTGGGTAGTTGGATTGACTGCAGGGTTGAAAGTGATAAGAAATGTTCGACGAAAGAAAAAAAAATCCCAATAAATTAGAAGCGTTCGAGTTGTGGTGTTACCGTCAGAATTCCGTGGACACATATCTAACGAACGTGTGCACAAAGAGACCATGTACAAAGAGCGAGAATTGATCAACATCATCAAAATAAGACAGGTCCAATAATTGGGCCATATAATGAGAGGACCTAAATATATCGATTACTCCGGTTGATCATTTGGGGCAAAATCGAAGGAAAACGCTGGGTTGGAAGAAAGCAACTGTCCTGGCTGCATAATATTGGACAATGAGCTGGTCGAACGGTCAAAGAATTGTTTCATCTAGCTGCCGATCAAGAAACATTTTATCAGCTTGTTAATACGACGATAGCTAACGCTTGAGAACAAGCATCCTTAAAAATAAGAACTTTTTCATCTGATCACTCAAGAAGAACACCAACCATTAAGAACTACACTACTAATAGATCAGCCTGAAATGACATTTACAGAATAGAACTGCCTGTAATGATTATTACACTCAATTTAAGGATATATCCCTTTATATTTTTTTTAGTTAGCTTGGAAATATAGGTACTTATATATGGGAAGTTTTATGAGAGTATTGTACTCGTATTAAAATACAAAAGAACAAAAAGAAGATTTATTAAATCGCTAGTTGTTATCTTCGTTCAGGTGCTGCCTCTTTCACGAGTTGTTTGGTAATTATAATTAGGAAATCTACTATGTTTAAAAAAAATTAATTTAAATATGTAATGGGATAATCCTTTTGTTTTTTGTTTATAATAACTATAGAGCGTATATATTTAGATTGTAATTATACACATAAGCAGGTAAAATACTTTCAAGCCCGAAAATCACTTTAAATAACACTAAAAAAAGTGAGTAGCACCATAAAATATTTTAAAATTATTCCAGGACAGAAGATAGTAGAGTTTCTTGTATTTAAAATAATAAATACGAGTGAAGTTATGATTAAAAATGCTGATAGAAGTAGAAACTGAACTTTCCTAACTTATTCCGTCAGTTTCTGACTTGCGCTGATGAAGTAATTCTATTGGTTAGACCCTAAGAACAAGAATGTGCGGAAAAAACCCAATATAATTAACATTAAAAAAGATACAAAAAAGGTATTAATCAACATAGAGCTAATAATTCCCGTAAAAATGCGGTAACTATATTGTTATGTCTTCAGCATTCTGATATATGGCATGGAAGCATAGACTCTAACTGAAACAGTGTATAGAAACTGAAGAATAGAGTCTTATAACGTTATTTCTGCATAACCTTTGCGTCGTCAGAGACTCAGGCTGATACAAATTCTGGTGAAAGAGAGGGCATTAAATAGAAGGGGGATAGACAAAGAATAGAACTGGGACAAAGGATCAAGTGGATGTAACAACATTTACATTATATGTATTTTGTAAAAAATGAATTTCTTGTGTTAATAATTTTAAGCCGCAAAGATATATCTAAGCTTTGTAAATCATTAATGGTCAAATTCTATAAACAAATGCATAGTTTTTCTGTCCGATCATATATTTTAATTACCAGCGATATATAAATAAAGATTATTCTAACCAAAACTGACAACTCCAAATAATTTTATTAATTAGTTAACTTTATCGTAAATAATACGATAAAACGTTAATCGTAAGTTTCCATTGATAAAAAAAGCGTGTGGTAATTTAAAATATATACTAAAAAAAAATGTAGTTCGTAAACCGGCAAAATATGTAAATTAGTTATTGACCATACATAATGATGAAAATATTAATCTGACAAACTGTTTTAGGGTCATAAAAATAATAGCACCACGACATTTTCCTGGTTTTTCTGTATGATTTATAATGGGATTAGTAACGAAAGAATTTTATTAGATATAATTTTTTTATGATTAACTGTTGTTATCTTTTTAAGGATAAATGACATGATACCAGTTTTTCTGACAGATCCAGAATGAGTTCAAACGGCGTACAGTCTGACCAAATTCACTTTGTATTTGAGATTTGTATGTGCACTGGTGTTGAGCGTTCTTGCGTCTCCGAACAGCCAGTGCGGATTCACGGTTTCGTCTCAGATCTTTGCATTCTTCTTCTTTTGGTGCCTATTCATTGGAATATTTTCAGTAATTTATATTTAGTGCCGTTTCTCATTATGTGTTCGAGATATTCTAACTTTCTCCTTTAAGTCGTACACATCACTTCTCTTTCTTTCCCTATTCTTCGTAGTACAGTCTCGTTGGTTATCTTATCCGTCCATGATATCCTTAGGATTCTTCTGTATAGCCACATCTCGAAGGCTTCAAGTTTTTTTTTCATCGCTTCAGTGAGTGTCTAGGATTTAACTCCGTATTATAATATCGAGAAGATATAACATCGTAGTAGCCTTACTTTTATTATCTAGGTTAAGGTTGTGGCTTTTAAAGAGTTTGGTCATGTTGTTGAATGCACTCCTAGCCTTCCCTATTTTACATTTTAATTCTTGTGAGTAATCCCATTGAGTAAACTGTTTTACTTGGTTCTTTCATCTTTGCATAATTATATGAAATTTTTCGTAAAAAATCATATACATATTAGGTTAAAGTCCCTAATATTTATAAAATAAACATTTTACATAAAATGTGATTAAGACTAACAACAGATTTTAAATATCTTATAACTTTTAAGTACATTCATACATCTTAACATACTAAACCTTGTTTTACTTGCCAAAAAGTCTAAACATTGCTTAGTTTTAAGCTTGTCAAAAATAGTTTAAAAACTTCAATTTTAAACTGCTCAATTTAGAACTATATTGCACAAGCTCATTGGATTTGTCCAAATTTCTGAACATTTTTTCATTCAAAATATCTAACACGTATTCAAAACTTCGGTTGGCATCGGCTATAAACGTTTGTAGTCGTGAATCCGCACTGACTGTTCCGAGAGGCAAGTGTTGATGTTCAATGTTCGGTAAACCGGGAGCCCGCGGGAGCCCGGGAGGTATCAGTCGTAGACCAAACGTCGAGAAGCAAACGTATTTGATTCTACAGTTGGTGAAACAATTTTTGGATGGATTTAAAATCGATGGTAAAACATAAAATTCTGTGCACAAAGTCGTGATATAGTAAACAATGTGTTAAATTTTATAAAATTAGAAAGAGAGCCATTAATTCCTTTGCCACGAGTACACAAACGAATTGCACAAGCTTGCAAGCAGTTGGTATTAATCTGGTTATGGTAAACAACATTGTGAACTAAAGAAAATATATTAAAAAGGAGGTACTTTCGTCATTTGAGACAAAACGTAACAAAAATCAAATTTCGAAAAACATTTAAGTTAGATGATGTTAATTCGAGAATATTTTGCAGACAAATTCTCAATTGGTATATATAGGAAAAAACAGCACTTACTCTTAGACGCGTACACCTAAAATTTAAAAAAGATTTGCTGTTTGCCGACGGTAGAGAGAGTTCGCGTAAAATTGTCTTCTTCTTGTGCCACTCCTATCGGAGATTGGAAATCATCAAGGCTATCCTGACCTTATTTAGCTGACCTAAAGAGTTCATTAGTGGTACAGCCAAACCACTCTTTTAAATTACGCAACCATGACATCCTTCTACGACCTGGATTCCGTTTTCTTCTATTTTTCCTTGCATTATATTTTGAAGTAATGCGTATTTATGTCCTCTCATCAGGTGACCCAAATATTCGAGATTTCTTCATTTAATCGTTGACAAAATTTCTGGGTCTTTGCCTATCCTTCGCATTACTTCAAAGTTTGTGATTCTTTTAACCTAACTTATCTTCAACATTCGAAGGTAGCAAAAAATCTCGAAACTTTTAATATTTTTTATGTTGTTCTGCTTGAGAGTCCAGGCCTCTGCACCGTATAATAGCGTGTTAAATACGTAGCCCCTTAACCCCTTCTTAATCGGAGACAGATGCTTATATCTCTGTTGCAGAAAACAGGCGTTAAATTTTCGATGGCGCAAAATTCAAAGTAATCGAAAATTACTTATGAAGCGACATAACATTCGAGAGCTAAGAACAATTTTTATAAGACAGATATTACCGTGAGAAGGGTCGAACAATGATCTTTATGGATGAAGCAGACATTCATTCTTTCCTTCTTCTTTTAGGAAGCGCCTCCGTTCCAAACGTTGGCGATTATTCTGGCTATGACGACTTTGTTGGTTGCTATACGGAATATCTGTGTTGAGGTCAAGCCAGGATATTCTTCTTCGTCCTTGAGCCCTTTTTTCTTTAATTTTACCTTGCAAAATGCATTTCGGTAGCTCATCTTTGGCTTACTGTCCTTCACGATGTTGACCAAATCCGCGGTTGTGTTCTGTCCATGGTATTTTTTTAATCCTTCTGTATAACCATAGCTCAAAAGCCTAAAGTTTTGATAGAGTGCCCGCCTTCAATGTCTACGCTTCTACTCCATACAGAAGCACTGAGTACACGTAACGTTTAAGAAGCCTTATTTTTGTTTCTAGGGTGAGGACATGGCTCTTGAACATAGAGCTTATAGTGAAGAATGCACTTTTTGCCTTTCCGATGCAACATTTAATTTCTTGGATATTGTTCCACGACTCATTGATTATAGTTCTTAAGTAGTTGTACTGTGAGACTCGTTCAATTCTCATTTGGTTCACATACACATTTGCTCCAGTTATATTTTTCTTGCTACCATAAAAATATTACCATACCGTAATTAAGCAATTCAGATAAGATAACGTCGCAATAAAAATAAAATGTCAAATATACAAAACTTTAATAAGACCAGTACTCAAACATGGGTTAGAAATCTGGACACCCTTTAAAAGTGAAAAAAAAATATTAGCTGTCTTTGAAAGAAAAATCTTGTACAACAAAACATATATAAAAATGCACAAAAAAATGTAATTTGGTAAAGAAAATTTAACATTTAACTATACAAAATATATTAGGATCTAGATATCGGCTGCGTGGATGAAATATGTGGAAAGAATGGAAGAAAGTGAAACAGAAAACAAAATGAACAGTAAAGCAACTACTAGTAGGCAAAAAAATAAAAATAATCTGAAACTAAGATACTTGAGATAAATAGTAAATGCTTTAATAACCTTAAAGATAAAAAACTGGAAAAAACACGAAACAGATCAAAATGGAAGAATTCTTGAACAGGACAAGATCTAAAATGGGTAAGCTTCAATTTAACTTTAAATTAAGTTTACTTTGATGTTTCAATTCTCACTTTCGAAGCTTTATTTTTAAAATCAGCGTACCTCACATATTTATCCATTACATACCAACGTCCTATTTATAGGTCACTAAAAGTTAATTTTTTTTTCAATCATTAAAATTTGTTTAACATCAAAGAAAATTTACCCTGTATATTTTAAGTTGAAGTAAATTCAATTATAAAGTATGATTAATTATATTACCAACAACCATTCAATAAAAAAAATATAAACACTGGACAAATTTGTTGACCTTGTTTACATTTACACATTTAATAATAAAAATTTTTTTTTTTTTCAATGAGTTGTTATTGTTGTCTAAGGTTTATTATGCCAAAAATTACAGAAGATAAATTTCATTTCATATCTATAATAATTATTATAGATAATAGTTAGTAGCAAGTTAACGTATATCAAGGTATCAAGGACTATATTAGACGTTAAGCCCTCCTCCAAGATGCCGACATAACGAGTGGTTCCTCATTCAAAATAGGTATAAAATCTTAAACTTCAATTAACTTATTATTAGGAAATTTGGCCACCTGTTGTAAATATTAAATGGTCTACGTAATCCTCATATTTCGAACCAACGCCTTCATCTGAGTCAAATAAGAGCCCGAAGACATCAGAAGCCCCGTTAGCTTGGAAAATTCAACTACCGTTTTAAGCAATCACAAAAATAAAGTTTTAAATAGAAAAATACTTAATATTCTCTATATACTAATAATACCTAATATTCTTTCTAAAGCAAGTTATCGAGAAAAGATTAGCCCACAACCTTTCAACTCATATAGTCTTTATAGATCTGACAAAGGCATACGATAGTGTACCACTTTCAATGCTTTGGGTAGCAATGGAAAAACAAGGAATAAGCAAAGAAAATTTACAAGCAGTACAACAACTCTACAAAAATATGACGGCAAACATTAAAACTGGAAATAGATTAACTAGAGAAATTCCTATTAGTAAGGGCCTAAAGCAAGGCTGCTGCATAGCACCTACACTCTTCAAAATATATCTAAATGAGGCACTCTCAGTGTGGAGAAGAAAGTGCTGCAATATGGGCATCCCAATCGGAGATGATAGATTGTACACGATACACTTCGCTGACGACCAAGCCATTCTAGCTAAAGACGAGAGTGATGTAGGCTACATGCTTAGAAAACTGGAAGATGAGTATACCAAATGGGGCCTCACAATTAATATACAAAAAACTGAGTACTTAGTTGTAGAAGAAAAACCAGAAAGCCTACAAATCGAAATGGGAACTATAAAACCAACAGACAATTTCAAATACTTGGGAGTCCAAATAACATCAAAAGCAGGAAGTAGCAAAGAAATACACTCCAGTATTGGCCAAGCAAGATCAGCTACCAGACAGCTACACGGACTATTATGGAATAAAAAAATATCAAAAGAAAATAAAAGAAGCATCTATAAAACAATAATAGAAAGTATTGGGCTGTACGGCGCCGAACTCTGGGAAATAAACCAAAGAAACAAATCAAAAATTAAGGCCATGGAAATAAACTACTGGAGACGATGTTGCCAGCTCACTAGACTTGATAGGGTGAGAAACGAAGATATTCGGAGAGAAATGGAAATCGATCTAGACATAATAGACACAATCGAAGCCAAAAGACTTAACTGGTATGGACACCTTCAGAGAATGCCTGAAAATAGATGGCCAAAAAAAAATAGAAGAATGGACTCCGCCAACTAGAAGAAAACGAGGTAGACCAAGACGATCCTGGAGGGACGATGTCGACGATGTAATGACCGCCAGAGATTTAACAACTGAAGATTGCTTCGACAGAAAACGCTGGAAATTAGGATGCGAGAAGCGGCGCCAGCTGTAGAAGACTCGCTTGTTATATATATATATATATATATATATATATATATATATATATATATATATATATATATATATATAATAGAAAAATACTCACAGACAACGAGGTCATCGAAATTTGCAAAGATAAGAATCTTCTCGATTCCCCTATTAATTTAATTACTTTCAAATATAATCCACCATTTCTACTCAGAATTATATAAAACAAAAAAGGAACCACCAGAAAAAATTAGAAACCAACTTAAGGCTAAAATAAAAAATTTCAACTCAGAGCTACAGCCAGAAGTAAGCAAATCAGAAATAAAGAAGGCATTAAAAGAAAAGATGGAATAACTGCAGATATGCTGAAATATGATGGAAAAGTGGTAATTAATACTCTACATTCCCTTTTTAACAAGGTATTAAAAGAAAAAAGAATCCCAAACAAATACATTTTTTTATGTACTTCATATAGGACATTTGTTGGTTACAGTTTTTTATATTCAGTATTATCAGAGGAGTAATTATTAGAGTTGCTCAATAATTCAGATGCATCGGATGATGACTTTTCAAGTGATGACTATGACAATGATCCAGATTTCGAAAATAAAAATGACACATCCAGTTCTGATGAAGCAGGAACAAATTCTGAAGATATATCTAGATCTATTTCGCCTATTGTAGAAGAAAGTGATTCCAGCGATATTTCTAGATGTTTATCTTTGCCAGCTATTTCGGATACGTCTTTTGTAACTCAACCTCATAGGAAGATATTCCTTAAGACAAGGACAGGGACATGAACGAGAGCGAGGCCGTATCCGTATTGCAAGAAAAAGGAACGAGGGAAGAGGTAGACAAACGACAAGCATGCAATCTAGAGTTAATAAAAATGACGCTTTAACTGATAAATGGTGTGGCACATTTACTCCGGAGTTATCATTATTGTTACAGCCTGCATATTTACTAAATGATGCGAGTAGGATGCATTTTTTATCAATATATTGATTATACTATTCTTTTGGAAATAGTGAATTCCACTAATAGAACCGCTATTTTAAATAAAGGAAAAAGTTTGAAGTTTGTAGCAGGAGCAATGAGTTTGAGTATTGTTGCAGGAGCAATGAGCCATCAACGCTTTTATGCCATCAGAACTTCATTAAAAGTAGTTTTTGATTCTAATATAAATGTGGAACAAAGACGCGATAAGATTTGGAAAATAAGACCTTTATTTGACAGGATATGTGAAGGTTGTTACGCTCAAGAACCCACTGAATCATTGAGTATTGACGAAATGATTATTCCATTCTCCGGTAGATGTCCAATTCGTCAGTATTGTCCCAATAAACCAAATCCTGTACGGTTAAAAGCTTTTGTTCTGGCCACTCCACAAGGAATTATATGTAAATCTTATTAATATATGAAAGATATCAAGGAGATTCAACATTTCCACAATTATCTAGCGACGGTTTTGGATTAGGGGAGTCAGCTGTATTATATCTAGTAATATCACTGGTACCAGGGCATAAAATATACTTTGACCGATATTTTACTACCACAAAGCTTTGTACCGAATTATTGTCTCGTGGACTTTATGGAACTGGAGTCATTATGAAGAGCCGGATCCCTAAAGATTGTTTCATGCAACCAGAAAATCTTTAAAGGGTACTTATGAAATCAAAAATAGAGATGATGGCAAAATGGCCATCACACGGTGGATGGACAACAAACCAGTAATAATGTTATTCACTATTTTTTCCTTGGGGAATATAGATTATTGTAAGCGGTGGCCAAAAAGAAATAAATCCTATGAACAAGTTTGCCGGCCAGAAGTAATTAAGGAGTATAATAAAAATATGGGTGGGGTGGATTTACTAGATCGTATGCTTGCCGTTTGTCCGTCGCATAGTCGTACCAAAAAATACGGGTTATTTGCCACCTCATAGATTTAGCAGAGGTCAACGCTTGGCTTCAATATAGACAGCGTGAAAGAAGTAAAGGCAGTAAAAATATTTGGCGATTGAGACACTAAAATAAAATTGTGAGGGGAACTAATTAAACAAAATGATATGGACATCATAGAAGAAGATATAGTTCAATTAATGCCTAAACATAAACACAGAAGAAATATTACTCCTTTAGCATCAGTTATACGAAGGCAACAAAAAGCAATACACATGCCAGATTATGCCCCTAAACAACACTGATGCAGAAAAGATGGCTGCTCCATGAAAACAACAATATTTTGCAAAAAATGTTCAATTTTCTTATGTTTTACAACTGCAAGACGTTGTTTTAGTAATTTTCACGAAAATGCATAAATTTTACATTTTTATTATTTCAAACATTAATAGAATGTATATTTTTTGGTTAAAAGAATGAATCTTGTTTTTGTGCTCTCAAAAATAAAAGCCATATTAGCTTCTTTAATTTTTTTTTTCATTTTTTTACCTTTACTAATCTCGTAATATAGGCAACCAAAGTTCTATGAGAAGGACATTATTTGTGATTTAAAAGATCAACAACCTTCATCTGTCCTTTATGTAGGACGTTAATAAAATCAATATTTTAGGATTAAGATTTTTTTAAACATTTTTTTTTGATATTTTTAAACTTCTTTAAGCAAATCTGAAAGCTAAAAATATTAAATTTGAAAAAAAAAAACATTACTATAGGCAGGGGGTTAAATAAAGCCTTCTTTGAGTTTTCCTAAGTTTATAATAAGAATCTTAATCTATTCATTCTTTGCATTTATAGATCACCTGACTTTTCCACGGAACTATTTTTTCAGAACATTCTTAATTTGTTACATGACCTATCCAAGATGTAAATTAATTTTATAAATATCTTTTTATTAACAACAGGGTTACTAAGAATTATGTACAAATAAAATTCTGAAATTTGAAAAAAAAATTTGAGCCTTAATGGGTTAGAAAGATTAATTTTTATTTCCGATCGACAACAAAATATATAAATTGTTGGACAGTGTTACTAAACTGAGCACAAAAAATTCAAAAAAATTATATAATATTTTAGGTATTGACGTAAGCTTGACTATTAATTAACTGCAAATTCCACCTATCAAATTTTTTTTAAACAATCTCATTAACTTGAACTAACGAGAAAATACTACATTACATTTCAAGGTCTTACACGAAAAGTGCGATCGAACATGTTGCCTTAAAACCTAAATTTGGATACAACGATCTATTATAGTGGTTTTGCATTGATGGATTTCGTTGATAAAAAAAACTAAAGTAATAACTAATAAAAAGATTTTAACGCTACCAATTTTACATAAATAAATAATTCGGAGTATACTAGTTGTTCATCGTGCGAATTAGCACCTGCAAAGGTATATGTAAATAGTTTCTGAATACGAAGTAAGTTGCAATCTAAGCATAACACGAAAATTATGTATGAACTCTCTACAAAATTTATTTATAAATGTTTGTAAATCAATTCCTGAAATCATTCCTATTTCAGAAGCCAACGAGTGAATATCAGGCTTCTACTAATAGTATTTTTAATAAAAACTTGTTAGTTTATTGTGATTGTTTATCAAGTAAATATTGGTAAGTCGACATCACTTAAATACTTTCGACAACTAAAATTAGGCCACTCGTTTCTGGCCATACTTAATATTTTGGCATCCAAAATATTAAAATCAAATTATGGCATCATCATCACAAACAGTTCAACTTAGCTTCGCTGCAGTTACCAAAATCACACAGAAAAAATCTATAACAGCAACATCATGTCCCAGTAGAACTCAAGCCATTGTTATGAACGCTATCCCAGATGTAGTGCTTTTTGATTACATAAAGGCAATCGGCGAAATCGTTACCCCTAAAGAAATAACCTTTGCTTCACGTATTTCTAACCAGCGTATATGCATCTATCTTTCTTCCGTAACCGTAGTAGATAATCTTCTAAAAAATAATCCGACTATTTCTGTTAGAAATCAAATAATATCTATTTACAGACTTATCACACCTGCAAAGAGGCTACTACTTTCCAACGTGTGCCCTTCGATCCCGAATGCACTCATAGAGCAAGCACTTAAAAATGAACTTGGATTACAACTTGCTTTCCCTATCTCGCTTATCCGTTGTAGTTCACCGGAAGACGAATATGCTCACATCTTCAGTTTTCGACGCTCAGTCTTTGTGATACCAGATAAAGAATACTTTGAGTTAAATACTTCAATTGTAATTTCATATGAATAAACAAACTGCGCTGCATGAAATTAAACCCTCAGTGAACCTTCTTACCTATCCCAGTTTATCTCGAAAAAATATGGCAATCATACGGAGATTGCGTATAGGACACACCCGTCTAACTCATGGCTACTTGATGACATCATCTCCACAACCAAAATGTCAGCACTGCAATACGACTCTCCGAATCAGGCATATACTTATCGAATGCCCTTTTTATGCCAAAATACGCCAACAGCTCGATATCAGTACTAACTTCAAAGAGGTCCTAAACAGCACAGACCAAATCAACAAGGTTATCAAATTCCTCGAGAAAAGTCAACTGCTCAACAAAATATAAATGTTATATTATAAGTTTTTATTTTTTTTCTCTTTATGTTAAATGTTTTTGTAAACTACTACTTTATGTTAAATGTTAAATGTTAACTACATTATTTTGTAATTAATATGATATTACCATGTAAATCGTAACTCGTGCTAATGACCATAGATGTCACATGCACGTTAATTTAAATAAAAGAAAAAAAAATTCCCGAAATCATACCATCGGTTGAAAAGAATCACGAATAAGTTTGAGCCGTTTCATTCGAAACTAATGTTTCATTTAATTGGATTTCTCCAAATTTATAGGGTTTATAGATATTTTAGTAAATTTGATTTATATCAGATGATGATTGAATCCAAATCTCTCTACATAAAGTAAATCACCCTAGTTTGAAGTTCTTTTTTGAAAAACATTTTAATAAACCCTTATCGGAGGTACATTGAGAAAACAAACTGTGGAAAAATACTATGTGGAATGTAACTCATAAATTAAGCGGGAGTTAGAGGTCATTTGCTTGTATATTATTGTAAATGAAATGACCAATGTATGAGGCAAGTAAATAGCTATTTTTGTGGTTTTAGCACTAAGCTCTTTGGTCAGATACTTGCTAAAAAATAAATAAATGAAAAATTACTAATAATAACATTCTAATAATAATGGATACTAAGAACTTAAGAACTTATTTTCAGGTACAGTCTGAGACATCTACTTTACATCGAGCAATTTGCGCAGTAGATGATACAACGCCGCTTAAACTGAGAGAACAAGAAATGCGCATAAACCACCTGACTCAGCAAGAAAAAATGCGCACCTGGATAAGTAAACCTCTGCATGGGCGACATCTCAATGAGATCACCAAGAATATGTCGACAATATAGCGCCGAACTATTGGTTGACATCAAGAAAAATGTTTCCCGAGACTGAGGGTTTCCTACTTGCCATTGAGGATCAGGTTATTCCAAATAAAAATTACCTGAAATATATTGTTAAAGATCCTCAAGTCCAAAATGACAAATGCCGATATGGATGCCAAGCCCAAGAAACCATCCAACATCTTGCCGGTGGCTGCCAGGCGTTTGTCGGTACTGATTATAAAGAACTACATGACTCGGTAGGAAAGATTATTCACTAAGAACTAGCTCACAAACTGGGACTTCTCCAAACCGACCATCTTCCTTATTACCAATACGTACCTGACAGAATGCTTGAAAATGACAACTACAGGCTATATTGGGACCGCACTGTGCTTACAGACCAACTACTGGCACATAATAGACCGGATCTAGTTAATAAAATTACTAGGAAAACAACACTTATTGATGTGGCGATACCTAACATAAATAATTTACGTGTTAAATACAATGAAAAGATTGCCAAGTAGAGTGATCTAGAAATACAAATCAGGAGACAATGGAGAATGGAAAGTACCCAGACAGTAGGAGATACTCACCAAGTCATCTAGGCTCGATAACACAGAAAAAGTCCCACCAGAGCTCATTCCTTTTGATACCGCAGGTATCTGAGATGAGTGAATTTTTCTCTTAGAAGGAGTGTATGGCTAAATATGGATACTAAAATAAAAAGGTGTATAACTGAATCAAACAAAAAGAGAAAATAATAGCAGGATAAAACAATAATCAGGAAAGACAGGTAAAGACATTTGAATTTTATATCATATCACATTCAAGTCCGCCACCGCCTCTCCGGCGTTCACCAGACAAAAACGCCGCGACCGTCCGAGAGGCGTTTGTGTATGCACCTAATAATATAATCGTCTTTTAATTTGCGCTGCTAGTTTGGATCGTTAGTGATTTGAGGAGGATATTTGATAGTAGAATTGGGTTTGGTTTTTGATTGTTTATAGTTTGTATTTATTTAAGCTGCTTTTTGTTCGATTGGTAAGTTTGGGTATATTCATGATTATTTAATAATGAACTATTATACTAATTACTTATTTGATACACTTATATATGTATAAATAAAAGATATATGATATTATTACCAACAATAATTTCATAGAGTACAAAACAAATAGAAAAAATGACGTTGACCGCCTGACAGGCGTTGATCAGCAGAGAGAGTTCGAGTAATATTTTTTTGCTAACAGAAATTATGGAAAATAAACCAGGACCTTCAAAAATGGTAAAATATGATTCTAAAAAACACCGTAAACTAAGAGAAGCTAAATTATTAGCTGCTTTGGAAGAATCAGGCAACGAAATACACCCCTTCAAAAGTAGTAGCAATGATCAAGATTGTTTGAGCGAAAGCGATAATGAGTCCGAAGAAAACTTAATTTTACAACCTTCACAAATTCCCTGTTGTTCATCTACCCCTACAGTTTTCTGTGGTTGATCATATGCCCCTACAGTTTCCTCAGACATGGAGAATATTGCACAAAATTATTGAAGTTTTACTGCAATTCCAAATCAAAGTTTGCTGTTTACTAAGACAGTAGGTTTTTTGGTTGACGTAAATTCCACAAATCCTTTGATTACTCACAAATTTTAGTGACAGATGATTTTTTTGACATGTTGTGTAAGAAGGATAATAAACATGCCATCGATTTAATTGCTCAAAGCTAAGAAAGTCAACCAAGAATAACGTCATGGTATGATGTCAATGTAACGGAAATACGAAGATTTCTAGGTATCCTTTTTCATATGGAACCAACTATCAAATTGAACCGAATAAACGACTATTGGAAAAAAAATTATCTGTTCATCTGTAATGAAAAACATTAAAAAGAGGAAGAATAGTACAACATGCACAGTGAGCAGAATAAGGTGTGACTCGTGTGAAGAGGAACTGACAGAGAAATAAACGAATTAAAGAATATTGGTTGTGACAATTGTCCTGCGTGGTATCATCTTAAATGTACTGAATTTGCTGGTAGTGTTTATGAGAATGTATATAATAAAGAGTTTCTATGTCCAACATGCAAGAATAAGTAAGTGGCTGACTACAGGGTAGACATGGCTGACTTGCGGAGAAATAAGGCTGACTACAAGTCAAAAGTGTCATATTTTGTTAAGTGTTGTTTTTTTTTATATAATTATAACATAATAATAACATTTAGTTAATCTCTTTCGATAATTTAATAAACAAAGTTTTTGATAAAAATATTTGTTTTTATTTATCGCCTTTATTGTTTTTATATGCAATTGAAACAAATTAAGATTCTCACTAAAAGGCTGACTACTGGGTGTTTTACCGTAGGCCTTTTCTTCAATTTTTGTTGTCTACAAATCGGAGCTCTACTGATCATACAATAAAGTTAAAATAAATTTCTTCGAAATATTACAAAACCTTACCACTACATAACTAACGAAGAAATTTATAATGATTTGTCCAGGTAGACCGGTAGATTACGTTATCAAACAATATGCCATAAATTCTCAGCCAAAAGAAACGTTTGTTTTATATTATGGTAGAGCAGTGTTATTAATTTGATACCCTGTATTATAAGATCTATAAAATTAGTAAATATTGGATGTTTACTTGCCAAATAAAAACACCAACACTTGATTTTACCAACACACTTTTTATTACTAAACATTCACATCATTTTAACTTTTAAAAAAGCATGGAACACTCAAACTCAAACAACTTCCCGATAACATTCAAACAACTGTTACACGGGCTCATTGATATCAGATAAATAAACCAAGTGAATCTTTTGTCATCCGCCCACATGCTCATGTTTTCTTGGGAGAATATCACAATTGGCCTGCATAGAAGTTGCATGTCAATTTAGCGTAATGAAATTAAAAAAAGGTGAGTGAGGTTAAATAACGTAAATTACCGGCGAGTTTAGTGACTTCGGCATGTTGTGACTACACGTTTGAAAGCTAATAGGAATTCCAGTAGTTTCAGATTGCTCCTTAATTAGATTGAATTTAATTAGCTTTAGATTAAACGTAATTGTTAGAAAATGTCGTACGGGATTAACATACAAAAGAATGCATAAAAAAGTATGTTTAAAAAACATACAAGTGTAAGGTTGTATACAAATGGAAACGTGTAAAACTAACTCAATTGTGTTTTCTTTAAACATAAATTCTAGATATTACAGTAGAATCTCCATTACTATTGCTAACGTGTGAAATACCTGACTCAAATAAGCAAACATCCAGAAATATAATCCAAGATGTTTCTTGTGGCAATAACCTTCTTTTTCCGTGCCTTATCCGGTCCGGATGTTGGCGATCATCAAGGCTATCATGGTTTTATTGACTGCTCTGGGAAACAGCTCCGCAGAGGTCATCCCAAACCATTGTCGGAGGTTTTTCAACAACAACTTTTCAGTGGCTTTCGTCAGTGTATAGGCTTCAACTCCATATAGTAACACTGGAAGAATGTAGCACCTCACTATTTTCATCTAGGTTCCCAAACTGAGATCACTGCAACACAGCAAGGATCTTAACTTGATAAATGTAGACCATGCTATTTCAATTCTGGATCTAATCTCTTGAGCGTAGTCCCATTTTGAGTTGAGGGTAGTTCCGAGGTAAGTGAATCTGTCGACTCTATGGATCTCTTCGCTACCTGCCATTAGTGCCGCGGGATCTAAATTTGCGCGGCTGACCATGAATTTAGTTTTCTTAATATTAAGGTCTAGTTCGTACGTTACGCTCACAATTCTCACTCGGTCTAGTAAGGCTTGTAGATCATTTAGACTGGTTGCTAGTAACACAGTGTCATCGGCGTAGCAGATATTATTGATGTATTCACCGTTCACTCGGATTCCCATCTCTAGGTTTGTGAGGGCTTCAGTAAAAATTTCCTAAGAGTATATATTGAAAAGAGTCGTCGAGAACACACAGGACACAGCCTTGCCTTACTCCTCGCATGATCTTCACTTGGTCGGTCAGCTGGTCTTCGACCTTGACTTGATCACGCTGGTTTCATTATAAATTCATGATGATCAGAATTTCCTTCTCATCCAATCCTACTCTTTGTAGGGCGGCGACCATCTTCTGGTGCTGACAACAATCAAATGCCTTGGCGTCGTCAATAAAACAAATATAGACATCACAACTGACATCGCGGCATCTCTGAAGTAGGACTTCTAAGGTGAAGATCCAGACCTATGGCAATAACCGGACCGAGCAAACGGCAGTTGTTTGGGGTAGCAAGGACCTCTTTAACAAGAATCCAGTTGATTTTTTGAACTTAATTTTCGTCTATTAGCAGTCTGTGATCTCCTCTGTGTGTTGTTTGGTTTGGTTTTTGGAAAGGATATCTCAATGCGTTGGTTGACTTAATGTTGTTGTGACGTTGTATATATTTTTTATCCATTTAAATTTTTCTGATAAGCCTTATACATATGATGTTTTTATCTTAAAGCATTCTTTTTTTTTCTTCCTAAAATGCATTTTCGTTGGAGCAGATGTTGTGGTTTGAGTGATAATTTAAAAATCTGTCACATAAACAATTCTAAACATGGAAAAATAAAAGTAATTTTGAAGTGTACAAACATGTAGTTCCCACCTGAGCGCTTTCGGCATACAAAGCCATCGTCAGAGCTGTGGTCAAGTATTTAAAGTATCACTACCAAGAGAGATCGTTTTAGGGTCATAGCAGCTCCAAACGCATTTTCACGTTAATAGACAGTGTTATATTTGCAACTGCAACTGCAACAAAAGGGCTTAAACAACGATGTTGTCTATCTCCGACCTTATTTAAAATATATTTTTAATCATCGCTAGAGCAGTGGAGGAAACAAGTATCCGGAATGGGAATAGATATAGGGGTCGTAAATGTCTATCAACTTTATTCTTCGCAGATGATCAGGTAGTCGTAGCGAATGATGAGAAAGACATGGATTACATGTTTAGAAAACTAAAGAAGCAATATGAAAAATTGGGCATCAATATGAATATGTCAAAGACAAAGTATCTTAAAATGGGAGATGATGAACAAGATCCAGAGTTAGAATTTCATCATCATCATCATTGGTGCTACAGCCCTATAAAAGAGCCTCGACCTTCTCAAGTCTATTACGCAAGTCAGTTCTATCCATTGCCAACTGTTGTCAGTTTGCTGCGCCTATTTGTCTACCATCCTTATCTACACCATCCCTCCATCTGAGTTTTGATCTACCCCTACTTCTACTTCTCACAGGTTGTGACATAAGGATTCTTCTAGGAGGGTTGTTGTGCTTTGATCTTGCCAGATGTCCTGCCCATCTTGGGCTTCCTATTTTTATAAAGGATACTACGTCTTTACCACCAAATATATGTTTATATCTATGATATATCTCGTAGTTGTACCTCCTTCTCCAGAGTTAGAACTTAGAAACACAAAAACATGCAGTGAATATAAGTATCTCAGATCTATAATATCTAAAGAAGGCGCTAACAAAAGAGATATCGAAAATAGAACGCAGCAGAGAAAAAAGCCGGTAAATATTCTAAACTCTCTACTATGGTCTAAAGATATTAAACAAGAAACCAAATTGACAATCTATCAAACCTTGGTAGAGCCTATTATGATTAGAGCAGAAGTTTTGCAGATCACGAAAAAAGATAGAAAAAGAATAGAAGTAGTAGAAATGAATTTTTTAAGAAGCGCGTGTGGTGTATCCAAAAAAGATCATATCAGGAATTAAGATATTAGAAGGAGGACTGTATATTCCAGTGTAGACAGAATTGAAACGAAACAGTTAGTGTGGTATGGTCACGTGAAGCGAGTGAATAAAGATAAATGGCCAAAGAAAGCTTTAAATTACATACCACAACAAAGAAGAAGAAGGGGAAGGCCTTCCGTTGCCTGGATAGAAAATGTACTGCACATAATGAGAGCTAGAGCCATCAAAGAAAAAGAATGGATAGACAGAAAACGATGACGGTTTTTTACGAATTCCATTAATCGTTTAGAGATGTAAGTTGGTTGAATGTACTGTAACACTAGAATCGTAGAAAATTTAGTGCAGTATCGCAAATTCGTTTCAATACAAGGAAATGATATCGAGATTAGAAGATTAACACATTCACTGACAGTTATTCAATTTTTTCATATTATATAAGCTTCTACGAGCCAGCGTTATTATTTTTATCACTTACTATCAAATAACTGGGACCACAAAGTATAGTTTTCAAATGATTTACTTACAGTATATGCCTTCTAGACCACGTTGGTCTTAGTGTGAGATACTGCACATTAATATGCACCAGCAGCTTAACAAGCATGGCAATTTTAAAAATTTAAGTAATTATATAAATGACAAATTTCCAACAAATTATAAATTAGTTATATGTTTCATAGGTCCTATATATAACATTACTTTTTTATTAAATTTAACCCAACAATTGAAAGTGTATTTTACTTTGTAAAATGTACGTTAAATTGTAATTATTGTATTTTGTCCTCCCTCAGTTGATGCATTTAATAAAAAAAAACATTTCTAGCAGAATAATACAAAAAGCAACCATAGTAAAAAAATACAGAAATACAGATACAGAAAACAAAGCTTCAATGACATTATTGTAAAATCGAACAAACTATTGTAAAATTAAATTTTTTGCGCATAACAAGAAGATGGAAACTATTAAAATAACACTATTAACTTACCGAAAAGGTTTCACAAACTAAACTGTATAAAATCGCGTTTTTGTATGTTCAAAATGACCAAATATCGTGCAAGTGTTTTAAAGTATTTATCACAAGTTTCCTTATTAAAAGAGATAATAGTCAGTTTCCCCTTGTTTGAATTAGGATCAACTAAAAACATTTCGACATCAAAACACCTACTTTTCGTTATTTTTTTAATAGCCGATTTTGAAGACGTGTACAACAGTAAACAAAATAAAAAACATGTGGGGATTTTCGGACAAGGTGGAGGTCAAAAACGCAGGTATCTACTCGGTCAATTCACAGATTGCATTTTCATTCGAAGTGTCGATACAATACAGGACAATATTAAACATGTAGACAGGTTAGTCAATGCCGTGTATATAGGTATCGGATATATGTAATACCAAACCCATGTCTACTTTTAATCTTTTGTACACTTTCTAAAACATCTCATGCTAGACACTGTAACGACCACAGGACCATCTCGTTAAAAAATGACAAATGTTTATCAAAAGTTGGACAAGAATATTGACGATATTTAATTTAGTTTTAGAAGCAATTAATTACCACCTATTTTAAGCCGTAAATACATGAGAAATAGCGGAAAATAAATTTCTAAAAGTATCTAGAAGGTGATATTAACATACGTCCTTAGTTCTGGGTAAAAACAGAAATAAAAGCTGAGTGTATTATAGTATACGTATTTGTCAGTCTGATATTGTAAGGTTAATAGCAAGCAAGCAATTTAATTAAACTCAGCCTGTGAGACTTGTACACCCCTTAAGAATGACACTAGGGTGTTAAAATTCATTCGTCGAATCTGCAATTGCTTGCTTGGGCCCCAAATCTGCGCTCCATGCGCAGATTACCATGTGGTGATCCATGCGCAGATTACTTCAGGTTACCACATGAACTCCAGGATATTACTTAAAACCAATTGGGCCAGGAAATATTCATGATCTTGCATAATCAGGTATCAATTCAAAAACCTCGTTTTCCTTTTTCTCGTAGAAGTAACGATAGGAAAGTTAAAGCAGTATGTAGAAAATACAAGAAACGTATTTGCCCAGATCACACTACCAATATATGTGAAAATTGTTTAAGAGTAGTATTTAATATAAAGGAAAGTACTGTTATTACTCTCTTCTTCTTTTTCTTCTTCAGCCTTCATTTATCCATTGTTGGACATAGGCCTCCTCTAATTGCTTCCACGCTTCCCTATCTTTTGTAATTCTCATCCACTGCTTTCCAGCTACAGCTGTTATATCGTCTATACATCTCCTTTTGGGTCTTCTCACTCTACTTTTTGTGTCTCGAGGTCTCCAGAATGTCATTTTATGAGACCATCTATTGGTGTCTTGTCTTGCTACATGTGCTACCCATTGCCATCTCAATGTCTACCTTTTCTATATTGATGTTATCTATCGTGATGTTTTCTAGGCTGTTGCTTAATATCTTTGTTTTGTCGAGATTCATTTTTAATCCTATTTGATTCGATTTGTGATTTAAATCTTGTAGCATTGATTTTAGTTCATGGATATCTGTGCTTATTGGTAATATGTCGTCTGTGAAACGCAAATGGTTAAGATATACTCCATCTATTTTTAATCCGTTTTCGTCCAATTTGGTTTATTACTCTCACTTATGAATAAAATTTTAATTTTTGAAGAAAAACTGTATTTTTACTGTTAAAAAAACTGGGGTTCGAGGATCTCACCAAAAACTGTACAACATTATTTCACTAGCACAGTTAAGGGTTATTACAGGGACACTGATACAAATCAGCGTTTTGACAAGTTGATTGGAAGTTGACTGTTTACTATACCGAATAGTAGTAAATTAATACTACAAACGGTAGCAGGACGTGGGTGCTCATTAAAGATGAAGTGCAGTGACTGGAAAGATGGAACCGTAAAATAATGTGAAGCATTTGGGAGGGATAAAGAGTGAAGAAGTAGAATACAACAGACCTATCACTATTATCGTTTATAAATTTCCACAAAGCGTTTGTTCCGATAGAACTAGAGAGTGTAATTAAAGCAATCAACGAAAGTTGCATTGATAGCCACTATTCCAGATTAGTATATGTTATTTACAGAAATGGGAAAAACTTAATAAAGTTATACGGAGACAGTAACGTAAATATATAATTAAGGAAGTGTTGGGCAGGATGACACTATATCGCCAAAGCTTTTAGAACGTGCTTGTATAATACTTCATTGGAATCATATAGGGAAAAGTCTCAAAAAGCAAAGACTGCACAATTTGAGTTATGCTGATGGCATATTTTAATAGAAGACATTCACCATCCTATACGAAATCTACACCAAGTTAAAATAACTGGGAAAAGATGCAGAGTAATCGGTTAAAAAATACATCCCAAAATAAAATATATGACGAACCTCGTATTAATTAATAACTTAAAAATTCGAAAAGAAGAAATAAAACCAAAGAAGTAGACAACCAAATAAGTGAGCTATCAAGAAGAATAGCGAATAGATAGGCAGCATATGGGGCTCTCAAAAAGGCATTTAAAGACGTAAAGGATGGAGCGCTCAATCATAGGCATAACTATAAAAATAAAGAGCAGAATTGAAGACATACGAAGCAGCACCAGAGTTGCAAATATTATAGAGAAAGCTTGCAGATAAAAATTGAGATGAAGTATGAAGGATGTAATGTACACACTGTAATTATTTTTTCTTCAAAAAACAGTTGGGACCCTCTCTCTTTCTGTCCCGTAGACTAAATATTCTGTTCTATGTTGACGGAAGAGCTAATTCCATCATAGACATATGTCCTATGGCTTCTGTGCTATACTTCATTGTAGTCATTCGCCACTAGTTTCAGTCAATCAGCTTTCAAACGTAGTGGGATATATTTTTTTAATTTATAAAAGAAGGAAATATAAAATAAGGTTCATTTTATGGTCTGCAGAAATCTCTTGGTTTTCTGGAATATTTTCTGAAATATTTTATGGAATATTTTGTGGAATAATTTATGAAATAATTTATGGAATAAATTATGAGAGAATTTATTAAATTAAATGATGGATTAACCACATATCCAACCAACTAAGATTGCAGCTGTCTTTAAGACCATCCAACCACCATCAGGAGCCATCAACAACTTACCCTGTCAACCACATGAAGCCATTAGTATAAGTTTTAAATTTGTTTATTGTAAAGCTTTAGGCAGTGTTTGTTTGTGCAAACTAAATATTATTTTGTTTTTGCTGAATAAATATGATTAGCTAATTCATTGTTTTATTTGTTACCAACCGAATTTTCATTGTTTACTTTATAGTTTAAGACAAGACGGATTTACACTTGAGATACTGAGCTAGGCGAAGCATAGAGGATAAGCTCCCATAGGTGATTGAGGTATTATTTTATAATGGTATTTCAATTCTCTTTGTTAGTCTTATCGTTACAACCCAAAAGCTAACCGAATGGAGTCCCAGAATAAATAAACGAAACAAGGAATGACCAAGTACACGACAGCAAGATGATCTACGAAAAATATCTAAAAATTGGATCTATACTGCACAAGACCGTACATTCTGGATACAACAGGGGATGCCTATGTCCTGCAGTGGACTTAAAATGGACTTATGAAGATGCTTAAAAAGTGAAGAAGTATGAAGAAGTAGAACCAACCACGTATATGAGCAATACAGGAAGCCTAAAATTAGAAGAATGCCGAAGACGATCTTACGTAGAAGGTCTATAGACAGTGAAAGAATAAAAATACCAAGAGCAAGATGGAAAGTAGGAGACAGAAGATGTCAAACTTAGTAAACTATCAGATGTAACTTTTTGCCCTATGTTAACAAGGCTAGTTGTGCACTGTAAATATAACCTTTTCACTAAATATGTTCACTCAAAGATGCCTATTAGCTGTGAGTCAAGATATGCAAATCTGCTTTAAGACCTTGAAAAGGTATTCGAAATACTGATTATAGTATTACAGTCCCACAATATTATTTAAAAAGACGTTCATCTCATATAAAAACCATACTGTAAACAAGAGGTTCAAATAAATATAGAAACAGAACTTACCTATAGCGGGAGCTATAGGTATGTGATTTTTGTAGCTTGATACAATAATTGTTGTTTTAGAAAAACCATAACTTTCCATGTACCGATTTTGGTAAACAATATTTACAACTAATTTTATGTACCTTTTTATTTTCATAATCTCAATGCTTTCAGCCCCTTATAAATATTTATATCTACCAAATCCTTAAGTTTTGTATTGTCACACATCATACCAATGTAATAAATTTGATGATTTTCTTGTTGTGGTCCGTTCAGGAAGACAACGATTGTCTTAAAATGTACTCTCCATATACTCAGGTCTGGTTTTTGGGGATTACCAAATAAACAAGCAAACGAACAAAATCAATTTTTACCAAAAGAAAATAAAACGCAGTGGAAAACATGTAAACAACGTTATCACAATATTATGTAAATAGTACAAATTGCAATTTAGTCCGGTAAAATAAGGATGCAACTTCAGAATGAAAGATAATAAGCTAAAAATTTGCATACGTCTTTATTTTGATGGTATAAAACTTACCTCAAAAGTCTCATATAATCACGTGTCCGCGACTTAAGATATTTAAGGTCAAAGGTCACGAAAATGAGTTTTCTGCAAATATCTCGTTTCCCTTACACTTTATGACATTTAAGGTGGTTAGAAAAATTGTAGAATGGAAAATTCTCTTCAATTTTTGTCTGAAGTACTTTTATGTACCTTCAACCCTTCTTAAGATAGAGCGCAAAGAGTGGGGGACCGCTTACCTGTGTATACGGTAACGCGAAGTCAGCCAGTAGGATTCATTAAATAATAAGTTATATAGTTAATTATTCACTTAAAATACTATTATTATCATTAAATTTTTAATATTTATTATTTAATAAACTATATTTATAGATATTAATTATAAAATATATACTTTTTATATAATATTTATTTTATTTTTAACAAACATACAATATTAAATGAAATATTTCAAATAAACTTTAATGATATTTTTAACAGCTGTATATACGATAAATTAAGATCAAGTGCAGAATTCAACAATAATCATTTTTATATTTAATTAAATACTGAAAAAATCATATTTATTATGTTTTTAAATTATATATTTATTTATTAATCCAATAATTGATTTATTAAAGTTACAAATATAATATATATTCTTTTATTATGTATGGTTAATATTTGTGTATTAATTTTCCTCTTCATCGTCTTCTTCTTCTTCTTCTTCTTCTTCTTCTTCTTCTTCTTCTTCTTCTTCCTCTGACTTCTCAATATCGGATTCATCAACATCATTCTCGTTTATTAAAGTATCAGAATAAAAATATTCAAGAATATCAGGTGCATATTCACTTTCTTCATTGAAATCATCTGAAGTTGATGAAGCGTTTAGACATGATTGTCCATTACACTGCCCACAAATTAAAGTACATTGCAATCCTGATTTCCTGCATCCGCAATTAGAACCACAACCTTTCTTGCAATTGCAAAATATTGTATTCAGCAGTTCTTTTGGTGCTGGCGGTAATAATGTTGTTATTGGTTCCAGAAATTCATTTTGCATTACCCAGCCGAATTCTTGGGGTTCTAAATCATTTCCCAACCAAATTTGGGTCTGATAATAGACAAAAATGATATGCTGACGAGCTGCTGCACTTGAAGGTAAAAGACTTAATAACTGCACTGGTTTGTTGAGTCTTGTTGATTTGATGGACTGGGTGTATCGAAAAGAGTCTATATCGGTTTCTGATGTTGGAGCATTATACGCTGCTAAGAAAATACGTACTCCATTTTCAAATAATTCTTGTACAGAGCAGTTTTTTGTTGAAATAGTTGAGGTGACTGATGTAAATGGTGATTTTTTTTCGAACATTTTAATAAACGATATTTTACCCTTCCTATAAATCGCAGAAGTCGTATCACATCCACTAAACGCGTGTAAAAATAAGATGTGTTTCTTAGAATGAGGGTATTTATAATTAACATCTATAAATATAGTTTATTAAATAATAAATAATAAAAATTTAATGATAATAATAGTATTTTAAGTGTTAAGTATTAACTATATAACTTATTATTTATTAAATCCTACTGGCTGACTTCGCGTTACCGTATACACAGGTAAGCGGTCCCTCACTCTTTGCGCTCTATCTTAAGAAGGGTTGAAGGTACATAAAAGTACTTTAGACAAAAATTGAAGAGAATTTTCCATTCTACAATTTTTCTTACACCTTAAATGTCATAAAGTGTAAGGGAAACGAGATATTTTCAGAAAACTCATTTTCGTGACCTTTGACCTTTAATATCTTAAGTCGCGGACACGTGATTATATGAGACTTTTGAGGTAAGTTTTATACCATCAAAATAAAGACGTATGCAAATTTTCAGCTTATTATCGTTCATTCCGAGGTTTGCCCCCTTTTTTGCCTTATTTTACTGGATTAATTCTGAACAATCTAATACGTTTGTTGTAGTTCTGAAAATAGAATTAAACCATGGATCGTTTAAATTATACATTTCAATTAATTTCGATTAATCGTTGCCAAGACATCATTTTCATATATTTATTATATATTTATAAAAAGTAAACCAGTAAGTACGACAAAACAAACTACTTAAAATGATTGTTATAATCCGTGTGCTTTTAGAAATAAATAATTATCTCTAGCTAAAAACGACACGTTAATAACATAGCAATAACAACGAATTGTCACTT
Organism: Diabrotica undecimpunctata; assembly: GCF_040954645.1. NCBI lineage: Eukaryota > Metazoa > Arthropoda > Insecta > Coleoptera > Chrysomelidae > Diabrotica > Diabrotica undecimpunctata. Next base: position 7,533,727 of record NC_092804.1, read on the forward strand.
TTTGTACCCAATTGTGCAACGTTGTTGTGATGCGCGGAATACGAGATGACTCTCATCATTGACCTCCAATAAATTTGCATTTTTAGAATAGATAAAGACGATAAAGATAAGGAAAAGGACAAAAAAAATAGGAGAAAAATTGCTGTGAGATAAATAAGAACTGCCCATTTAAGATAAAATTAAATAAAAAATTATGAAAATAAGTATGACAGTGATATGAGTTTAGATATGAGAAACTTATAATCTTAAAACATATTGTTGGGATAAAATCGCTTGTTTGATACTCGCTTGCATGAAATTGATATACTAATTTACTACTACTTTATTTTCACTAAAACAAACTTATTACAAAAACTCATTACATAAATTGTACTTCTACTCTACTCTAAAATATATAGTCTATAGTTATCTTCATGTTCTTCTTGTTTTTTGCGCGTCTACTGTCAATTTTTATGAAAAGGTGTGTACAACTGCACCCACTCCAACCGCAACTGCACTCATGTTTTAATTCTCTCTAATAATGAAATTATCTTATCTCGTGTCTTATCCCGTGTATGTACAAGCTTGTGTGGAGGTGTTTTGATGACGTACGGGCGTGGGAGTCCTCAACCCCAACACCCAGTGCCCAGTCCCAGTGACTGATATGGAAATGTTCTGCAAATATGTAGGATAGGTGTGAGTAAGTTCTTACCAAATAAGCACCCGCGGATTAACTGAGGATATGACATAGGGCAACAGTTATGCCATAAGTCACTCAAGGTTGGAGAAAAATAGTCCTCACAGGTTTGATATCACACATTAATAGTCCGTAATCAAATATCGAATCAACCGGCTATCAAACTGTGTTATAGATAACAAGGGGAAATAAGGAGGATGAAAACTTAAATTGAAAGGTCACCGTAGGGACGACAGGACAATACTAGAGGGCTCCAAATTTCACAATGGCCCATCCGCCTATTCATCCCAACCAGCATCCAGAGCAGTCATCCAGGGCTGCCATCATTGCTTTGTGCTCTACAATAGATATAGAGGAGGTAAATCCAGCAGAACCTCAAGAGACGCTGTGAGAGTGGCCCTGAGATGCCAACGCATGCCAACCGCTGGAGGTGAGTCAAATGGGGTTTAGCTGAGTCAAGTCTAGCCAGGGACCTCCACAACACGATGGTCGCATACGTCAGCTTTATTGGCAAATCCAATATCTCATTTTCAGCTGCAGATCCTTTTTGGCCCCGAAAGCTCCTCTGTACGCCAAGAAAGCTGCAGCAGCCTTCTTCACATTGGGGTCGAGATGTTCCTTCCATGATAGTTTCGAATCCAGGATCACCTTTAGGTACTTCACTGACTTGAAAACCGATAAAGCTTTTCCATACAAGGTATGCTTTCTGGTGGATTTGATGGTTCTTCTCCGAGAAAACGAAACCACAGCAGTCTTCTCATGATGAATCCCGAGTGACTGATCCCAGCACCATTCCTCAACGAGCTCAAGGCTGACCTACGCGACTTCGTGCACAGTTCCCGGGAAAAGCCCTTTAACCAGTATAACTTAGTCATTAGCGTAGGCTTGTGCATATATACCTTGTTCGGACAGTCGTTGATGAAGGCCCTCGACCACTAGGTAACACAGCAAGGGAAAGAACTCCTCTCTGAGTGTAATCACGAGATTCATTCACCCGAACGCAATAACCGTTTTGGTACGCAGCTACCTGCCTCTAAAAATGTAAGGCCTGGATCTACCTGACCAACCTGCAGCCAAATCCATGCCTTTGCGCAGCACAACACATGAAATCAAAAGTAGCGCAGTGTAAGGCGTCCTCAATATCGATAAAAATCCCCATGTTGTATTTCTTTTGATCTGGCGTCCGCTCCACCTTGTAGATAAGGTGATTCAGCCTTATATCTCATATGTTAAAGTTATTTCTGAAATTATTTATAACAAAATTTACAAAAGTGTAGAGAGGATATGACCCCAGAACAATTTGATTTCAGGAACGGTATGGAAACCCGAGAGGCGTTGTTTAGTTTCATTGTGCTTATGAAAAAATGTCGCGATAAATCAAAAGATGCATATTTGTGTATCATAGATTAAGAAAAGGCGTTTGATAAAGTCAAGCATGAGAAACTAATAGAATGTTTATAAAAAAGAAAGTCAATTTCAATGATATAAACATAATAGTTAAACTCTACTGGAACCAAACTTTATCTATTAGAACAGAGATGGTGGACAATGAGACCATAAAACTCCAAAGAGGAGTGAAACAAGGTTGTATATTCTCGCCATTATTATTCAATCTGTACTCAGAGCAGATATTTGCGCGAATTTTTAATGAGACATAAGAAGGTATTATAGTCAACGGAAGAATTGTTAAAACATCCGATACGTCGAAAATACGGTATTAATTGCCAGAAGCGAACAAAACCTACAAGATATGTAGAGCAATGTCGTCTATGGTCTTAAAATTATTGCAAAAAAAAACAAAGGTAATTCTACAAAAAAATACTACAAATATACACGTATTAGTAAAAAAAAATAATTGAACAAGTTGAAAAGTTTAAATATCTAGAATGCTGAGCTGAATACATTAGACATTAGGCTCAGAACAAGAAGTCAAATTTAGAATAGAACAGGGCATAAACGCATTTCTTAAAATAAAAAGAGATATTTATCAACCAAGATCTTAATCTTATTATCCTATCACATGATAAAATCGTATATACACAGTATCTTACTGTATGACATGAAAGTTTGGACGTTAACAATTAGTTCGTTACGATGCCTGGAAAAGAGGTGGACATTCTGCCGTATTATAAAAATTCCATGTACCAACCATGCTAAAAATAAAAAAGTTTTAAGAAGTTTGACTACAGATCGTGAACTTGGAAGTTATTAAAAAAAGGAAAACATCTCATCTCGGACATATATTTAGACACGAGAGTTACAATTTCCTTCAACTAATAATGTCAGAAAAAAAGAAGGAAAGCATGGTCCTGTCAGACGACAAATAACGTAGCTGCGTACAATCAAGGATTGGACAGTACTCGACCTCGAAACCTCAATAAAAAAAGCACAGGATAGAGATGAATACAGAGTGGCCCAAAAGTCTGGAAACGACCAATTATCTCGTAAATTGCTAATAATTCCTTCCAGACTACATAAAATCATAAGTGTTACTATGGTTGAACTCGTATTGAATAGGAGATTCCAATAATGACTGAATATACAGGGTGATGAATTTGAAAAACCAAAGTTACTAATAATATAAGAAAAACGACAAATCTGGCAACATTACAAATATTAAATATGGAGTTTCCTTATCCCAAAATAGGTGTACTTTAAATTTTGTACAATTATGACTAGCAATTTACAAGATAATTGGCCGTTTCCAGACTTTTGGACCACTTTTTATACAGAAATCATTGCCAACCTTCATTAGAGACGGCAACTAAAGAGAAAGAGTCTTATCAACGAAATATAGGCACAAGAAGGTGTACTTAAGTGTACAAACACAGAGATTTGAGTTCCAATCCGACCGATACGAGAATTTTTATTTAGAAAAATCTATTTTTTGTCTGTTCTGTATTAGAGATACCGCAGTTGTTCAGATATAAAGAAAAAAATGTAAACTTTAGTTAGTAACAAGGCAATTACAACATCAGCAAGCGTGCAAGACATACGATACACTTCCTGGATACCGTAGAATAGGGTGACTTTGATTCTATAAGGTGACTTTGATAAAACATGAATATTTTGTTTCAAGAGAGTATACAACCCAAATGTTTCGTCCGTTATGGTGGTTGTCTGAACTTGATTTCAGTGCACATGTTGATTCACTATAGCAGAAGGTGTTTGTGGCCAATATCAAAAGTATACGGTTGTAAATTCACCATTGAAATTTTTGTTTGAATTTGAAGATTTTATATTGTGTTACTAAATTTAAACATACAGCTCTTACAATAGAATTGCAGGTAATTTTGTGTATGTTGCCTTAATGTAGGTCTAGTTTTCACTATTTTAAAATATTTAACCTAACTTATTTCCGTAACTACTCCATGAAATTGAATGATTTCTTATCCGGGGTCACTTTGATACTTCTCTGACGAAACTCTTGAACATGCTCTGCTTCAAATAATAAACGGAAACTTGTCTGTTAAAGCCGCTTCAGAAAGATTTAAAATTCCGTATGGTACTTTATATAATAAATACAAAGGGAAGCATGTGAAGAAGCCAGGGGGCCAAACTGCGTTGACGGAGCTGGAGGAAAAATCAATCGTGTCCTGCATTGTCAAATGTGCAGATTGGGGATTTCCATTATCGACGCTAGATGTACAACTTTTCACTAAGAGTTATTTAGAAAGAACTGGAAGAATTATCTCTAAATTTAAAAACGGGGTAAGTCCTGGTAACGACTGGGTAAAACTTTTTTTAGAGAGACATAGTCAGCAAATCTCTGAACGACTTGCGTCTAACATTACTAGAGCTCGGGCAGGTGTCACAAAAGAAACGATAGAATCATATTTCAATAATTTAAAAACAACTCTCTCAAATTGCCCTCCATCACACGTTTTCAATTACGATGAAACCAACGTTAGTGATGATCCGGGGAAAAGAAGATTGTTTTATAGAAGAGGGACCAAATATCCAGAACAAATCACTAATCATAGTAAAGCCGCCACATCAATAATGATGTGCGGTGCTGCTGATGGTACACTACTCCCTCCTTATATAATATATCGCAGCGAACATATGTGGGATGCATGGACATTAGGAGGTCCACAGGGCTCTCCTTGTTGTAGTAGTGGATGTTGCGCAAGAGGAGCTAGATATAACCGAACAAAAAATGGGTGGATGGAGGTAACTTGTTTTACAGACTGGTTTGAGACCATATTATTACCCCACGCAAGACGGCTGGAAGGTAAAAAAGTTATGATCGGCGACAACTTGGCGTCTCACTTTTCAGATCATGTTTTAGAATTGTGTGAATTGCACAATATTGAATTTGCGTGCCTTCCCAGTAATTCAACACACATATGCCAGCCTTTGGATGTGTTTTTTTTTAAACCCATGAAAGTCTCTTGGCGAAAAGTTTTGACGGAATTTAAATTGCGACACCCAAAAATTACTGGTGTACCTAAAGATCAATTTCCGTCGTTATTAAAAAAATGCTTGGAATTAATGGATCAGATAATTGCAAAAACTGAGTACAAATGTGGAGATTGTGAAAAAAGTGCAATTAAGAGAGTTTTGAAGAATGGGTTCGAGGCTTGTGGCATGGTCCCTTTCGATCCAAATAAAGTCTTGAGTAAGATTACACCAATCAACCATGATGTTGATTATGTAGAACCTCTGATTAACGACAGCCTCACAGACTATCTGATGAATAAGAAGTCCGAGATAGAAGTTACTAAACGGCAAAGTAAAAAGAAACTTCATATCCAACCTGGTAAAAGTGTAAGTCGACATATAACGGCAGATGACAGCTCCTACGATAGCGAGTTAAACAGCTATAATAGTGAAAGCGAAAATGAAATTGAAAATGAAGATTCTGTGGAGGACCAATCATATGAAGATGAGATGAATACAAAACCCTCCCTTGATGAATTGAATGTTGGAACTTACGTGATTGTAAAAATTATGTCAGGTAAACAAAAATGTAAAAATTACGTATATGCCGGAAGGATACAAGAGAAATTACCTTTTGACGAATACGAACTCATTGGACTTAAATCACTGGATGAGACCCATAAACATTTTAAAGTTGTGGAGACCGACGTTTTTAACGCTCCTTTCGATGATATCTTAGCAATTCTGAAGACCCCATCGGTTGAAACAAATGAAACAGCAACTACATGTAGGTACATTTCCTGGCAGAGTTGATGTTAAAGAAAAATAACTTTGATTTTGTTTCCGTTCAAAATACATTCTTTTGGCTTTTTTTACTATTTTATACTGTTTTACTAATTTGCTAAAATGTTTTTTACCTGAATAAAGTATTAGCTACCTGTAAAATTATTTATTATATACTAATTATTGTGCCTATAGCAGCTGTCAAAGTCACCCCAAAAATTAAAATTGAAATATCTAAAAATTGGCTTGATCGATTTAAAAATGGGTTGACATTGACACCATTACAGCTTTTATGCATCGTCCAAGCTATTTTAAAATAGGGTATCAAAGTGACCCCACATCAATGGGTGATTTTGATATACCATTACTTATTTTTTTTGAGAAAATCCTCAATTTAAAGATATATATACTAACAGTATAAATTACATAAACATAAGATGCATCCCAATGGACATTTTTCCACATTTTTGGGATCACCCATTCAAAAGTTACGTAAGAAAATATAAAAAAAATTTAAAAAGTCACCCCGTTCTACGGTACATTTGATACGAGTTATATTTACTCCCAGCGCACCTTTTACTTGTGCCACTATCGGTAAAACCAAAAAACAATAAAAAAACCAATTGTTTTGTTGCATTTTCAAGGAGAATCCATTTTTTTCGATGACGTTAGCGCTATAAACTGTTATTAATATTTATTTATTATATTTACTTATAGTTATTATATTTATCGTGAAACATCTAGACCTGAGTATTAAAAGGGCCAAACTCCATTTTCGTTGTTTTGAGTAATAAGCAATTTAAGTTTCAGGAAAAGTAAAAATCTATTTTACCTAAATTTAAAAAATTTTAAATTTAGGTAAAATAGATTTCTGATTACTAATAACGAAATTTCAAGTAAAATAAAAGTAGTATTTTTTATTACTAAATATTTTTTTTTGAACCTATTCTCTATCCTTCCATTGTTGGATGTAGGTCTCCCCCAGTTCTCTCAATCTTTCCCTATCTTGAGCTGTTCTCTGCCATGTGGGACCTCCTTTTTGTAAAGGTCAATCTCCAATAACTTAAGAATAAAAGGGCCAAAGTCCAATGCTCACTGGATATTGGCTTGTGAGCAGTTCTATTTGCACTTTGGCCTTTTAATTTTAACTGATTTGGAGATAAGATCGAAATTAAAATTAAAAAATCGGTAATCATTCGTACAAGATTTGTCTTTTTGTATTGGAAGTTTTGAATATGATAATGTTTGTGGTAATACTAAATCAGTAAAGGGAAAAATGGAGTTTTAATACTCAGGTCCAGATATATAAGCGTGTATATTCTGTGAAGAATACAGTTTATTTCTAATATGTTTAAAATATAGAGCTTTCTGATAGCATATGAATAAAACAAGCCATTGATTTAGTACAAATAGAATATAATTATAAGTAAAAAATTACCATTATAGTTTTTTCTTTGGTGGACATCTTACAAACATACACTCAGTCACTTTACACACATACACCACAGTAGCCGAATAGTGAGTAAACATTTAAAGCTTGACACATTTTGCATCACTTACTTGGTATGTCTGTAAGGGCGAAAAATTTGTTGGCATTTTGGTTAGATAAAACTCGACATGATACACTGATAGAACAACAATATGTATTTGCGTAACATTTCATTCTTGTTATTATAGTTTTACTAATGTTGCAGACAGCCTCTTATCTTATCTCGAATCTGCGGTATGATAAGCTCCGATAGTAACTATAACATTTGATATTACGTAAGTCATTCATAATGTTAAAAAATAAACATTAAAATGTGGTGTGATTTGCGTTATCAACATAAGGATATGGCTTGAGTTACTTATTGTCCAATGCTATTAGTTAAACATAATACACATTATACATTTGGAAATAAATATTTTTAAATACAAAATAACTTTTGCATTTTAGGACTTTTTGCACTTTTAAAGTTAAACTGGCATTTACACGATGTCTTTTTCTTTTTTTCTGATCTATGTTATTTTTTCCGCTATCTAGTGGATCACTTGTAATCCATTTAGGCAGTTTTTTAACACGCCGATCACCAAAAGGATTTTCTAAATACCTTAATTAAAATTGTTCGATATACGAATTCAATTATTGTATTTCTTGAAAGGCTGTACTTGAATCCTAATTAATTGTAAGTTAATTATTAAATACTATTTAATCTGCACAAAATTATTAAAAACTAAAAGGAGAACTTTTAATTAGTAGTAAGTTTAAGGATCATGACGACTTGAGTTACATGACTCGGAAGCTAATAGAAGAATATAAAAAATGGGGTCTCGAAGTCAACGTTAAAAAAACTGAAACCATGTGTATTGGAGGGACAAAGCAGTCCATTATATTAGACGATGGGGTAGAAATTAGACACTGTGATGAATACAAGTACCTGGGTATGAAGATAACTCAAGATGGAACACTCGATGCTGCTATAAAAGACAGAAACATACAGGGTAGAAAAGCCATATCCATGATGAACGGCATTCTGTGGGACCAAACAATATCTAAAGTGAACAAACAACTCATATATAACACCATACTTAAAAGTGTAATCTCATATGGCAGTGAAGTTTGGCCAATGAAACAAAGAACAGAGAAACTGTTACTAGCAACAGAAATGGACTTCTGGAGAAGAGCAGCAGGCAAATCAAGAAGAGATCGGATACCAAATGAGAGAATACGAGAAATGATGGGAGTCAAGCATACAATAGTTGATGACATAAAAACAAAACAGTTAATATGGTACGGCCATGTACAGAGAATGCCAGATGACAGGATTCCGAAACAGATTTTGACGTGGACACCACAAGGAAGAAGAAAAAGAGGAAGGCCGAGAAGAAGCTGGAGAGAGGGAATTGAAAAAGAACTAGAGGAAAGAGAAATCCCTCCAGGCCTATGGTTAAATAGAGAAGAATGGCGGTTAGGAGTCGGAAGGCGTCGGAAAACGCTGTAAACCGATAGAAGTAGTAGTGGTAGTTTAATTTTAACAGTCATTTGACAATTTAAATACAATTTAAAGTATAGCTTTGTTCGCGGAGAGAGTCCCCGACTAGTTTTCGATAAGTTTCGGAGAAGTTAGGGATTATTAGTTTCAAACTTTAAATTCTCCGCGAACGATATTCGGACATTTCTTACTCTTTGTAGACCCAAAACAGACCATAGTTTTTAACCTTAACTAGAAACCAGATAAGATATTAATATTTAACAAAAAATAACCTTATTCAACGTTCTAAAAGCGGTAAATAACGTACATATTCATTGTTAACATATCTTTAATTTATCAAAAAACACAGTAAACTTTAAGTCAGTGTAATGGGTAAAAAAAATTGAAACATTTTAAAAGATCTTCAAAAACTGTATAAAAAACTAAAAATTAGTTAACTAGATAATACTTAACTAGATAATATTGAAAAAAAATAAGATTATGGTCTTTAGCAATCAATGCCTTTCCTTATGTTCATTTTTCCTCGTTTAGTACAGGAATTATTGTTTTCTCGTACAAAAAACTGACAATTTACAGATTCTATAGCACTTGCGCTGAAATACACTTACGTAAGTGTATTTCAATTTGCAGTTCCTTCTTAAAGTTCATCATACATTTTGTTTTATAAATTCTTGAAATAAAATCTCATATTTGATTTCCATTTTTAATTATATAACCCAACTTATTTGGTCTATTAATGCATTACGGTGCCTCTGTATAGTCGCACAAGGAAGTCATTAAGATAATACTTCACCACAAGAGACTGCTCAAGCATGCCCAGAGATTAAAGGTCATCTCAGTCAGTTCGGTGCAATCGTTCCATACCCAAAAAAATACAATAAAATATCTAGACTTAACTTATTGTTATTTAAATACTGAATATAAATTGACTGCAATTTAATAATATCTATCAACAATTACAAAAACCATCACTTATGTAACATTGTACTTAACTATGAGATAATGTTTAATGCAAAAGTGAAAAAAATTGTTATGAGTTATGACATAGGTACGAAAATACCCAATTCTTGATTTTTTCTTTCAAATTAGTTTTTAGTAGATCTTTTTTAGATTATTAATGATATTTAACATTGTGTTAGTAAAAAATAAATGCATTTTTGGTAATGCTATGCAATTATCTCATAGCAGGTTAAATAATCATTAAAAATTACAAAAAAAGAAACCAGTTAAAAATTGAAAAAGTTTCTGTAATTTAAGAAGAAATTCGAACAACTCACCAAATTTTCCTCCTTTACTTGTTTTTTGTTTGAATATCATCAACCTAATAATTAATTTTAAAATATATTAGTTAAATTTATATGTAATTATAAGACAGGTCCGGTTTGTAAGTACAAAATATTGCGGATCTACACACTCTGTCGTTTATAAATTACAAAATATACAGAAAGCTGTCAGTGTCCAAAGTACTTTTCATGTTTCATGAAAGTAGTAGTTCCGGGAGTGAAGAAACACTGTAATAGTACTTTTTTACAAAAGATCAAGCAGAACAATAAAGAGAAAATTCAAATAAATTGCTAATACAACATAAAGCACAAAAGAGAAGTTAGAATCCCTTAAAAAAACATCGCTATTAAAGCCAAATTTATAAATAACGAAGAAGGTAAGAATAAGACATGGATGACGACAGAGATTCTGCAACTGATCAACTTTTCTTAAAATTATACATCACAGAATATACAAACTATGCGAAGAGAGAATACAAGACACACAGTTTGTTCTAATGTTCTAACAAAAGATCAAATAGATGATAAAGACCGGCGCATAATACAAAATTTTTACTAGAACCAATCAGCCACACTAAGAACAAATCTTGAAACCGACGGAAGCGATCCAGATTCTGCGAGGCTTATTATATATATATATAGATTAGACAAGGATGTATACTTTCACTTATAATATTCAACCTATATTTAGAGAAAAGATGTAGTGAAGTCTTGGAAAATTGCGAACATGAAATCCTTTTAAACAGAGAACGTCTAAACAACATCCTCTATACAGATGACACCGTTATTTTTGCAGACAGTTTAAACAGTTTACAGCAACTAATAAACAAAGTAAATGAAGTAAGTAAAAGATTCGGACTACAAGTAAACATATCAAAAACTAAATTTATGGTCATCAGTACAAATAAAATTAGAGACGTCCAACTGCTTATCAAGAATACACCAGTGGACCGAGTAGAACCCATCTTTTCTAATAATAGTAATCGAACAATGGGATCACTCACAAGAAGTCAAATGTAGAATAGAGAAGGCTAGGAGTGCATTCAACAACATGGCCAAACTCTTTTAAAGTCACAACCTTAATCTGGAGATAAAAGTAAGGCTCCTACTGTGTTATATCTTCTTGATATTATACTGTGAAGTTGAATCCTGGACACTTACTGAAACGATGGAGAAAAAACTTGAAGCCTTCGAGATGTGGGCTATACAGAAAGGATATCATAGACAAACAAGATAACCAACGAGACTGTACTACGAAGTTTGGGGAAAGAAAGAGAAGTGATGTATACGATTAAAGGGATAACGTTAGAATATCTTGGACACATTTGGAGAAACGGCACTAAATACATATTACTGAAAATAATCCTTTGAGGCAAAGTATTCTGAAAGTGAGGAATTGGGAGAAGAAGAATATAATGGTTAAAAAACCGGAGGAAATGGTTCTCCACAACAACAATTAATATATTTAAAGCATTAGTTAATAAAATAATTATAGCCAGAATGATTGCAAATATTCGAAATGAATAAGCACCAAAAGAAGAAAAAACAACGGAAAAGATGAACCAACCAATTCAGATTTAATTGCATTAAGTGGTTGGACCAGGCTCATTCTTGTTCTTCTTCAGTGCCTTGTTTGAACTAATGTTGGCATATATATAAAGGCTATCATAGTTTTATTGACCGCTGTTCGAAACAGATAAGCGGAGATCATTTCCGACCATTCTTGATAGTTTTTCAGCCACGAGATACGTCGGCGTCCTGATTTCATTTTACCAGATACTTTGCCCTACATAACTAGTGCCCTATATTTTATATCTTTCTTTCTTCCAAAGTAGCTAAATCTGTCGACTCTTTGACTCTCTCGATGCCATTATCGACCTGGGATCTACATTTGCACGGCTGATAACCAAGAATTTGATTTTTATGATGTTAACCTCTAAGCAGTTCTCAAACGGTTTAGCAAGGTCTTTAGATCATTCATGCTGGTTGCTAGTAGCACAGTGTCGTCTGCGTAGCGGAGATTGTTGACGTATTCTCTGTTGATTTGTATTCCTATCTCTTGGTTCGTGCCCAAGTTCACAAAATAAATAAATTTACAATAGCAAGAATAATTTCGTACTATTGGAAAGCCAAAAATTCAGAAAAGGAGCGAATTTAAGATTGAGAAATAAAGTTACAATAAATAAATAGTAACAAAAAATCTTTAAAAAAGAAAGATGAAAAAAAAAGATACAAAACAGTCCTTTAAAAGTAAAAGTTTAATGAAGAACTTGGACGCAAGTCTAAATGTGTGTTGGAACCGTCTCTGTTAACCTATAATGTTAAATATCGAAGATAAGATGCCATCGTATAACCTTTTTAATTACTATTACCATAATTATAATAAATCAATTAAATTTAATATTTTTATTATATTTACGTTTATACAGAGTAATTCCAAAACGGTCTTCACTAAAATTAATTTTGTTCAGTATACCAAGAATAAGTATTTTGTGGATGAAATCTCAGGTATACTTTTTTTTAAGTTTCATTTCTATCGCAGGTCGGAAATCGTCATAGCTATGCGGACCTTGTTGATAGCCGACCTAAATAGTTCTGCATTATTATTCAAAACATTCTCAAATTTTTATTCTAGGATATTCGTCGACTTTCCACATTTCGCTTTCCTCGAATTCGGCCCTATATAATAAGTAATAATGCAAAAATATCCATTGCTGTACCACAAATCACAAACTTCTTCTATTTATGTATAAATTTAAACGAACAGTCGGAAAAACCGAAAAACAAAAATAAAACTCTACAAAACCATAACACACCCAGTCCTAACATACGGTTCAGAGACCTAAAGTAATAAAAACATGTTAGGATGTTTCGAAAGAAAAGTACTAAGACGATGAAGCAGTGATTGACAATAGAGTGTGGAGAAGACGATACAACTTCGAATCGTATCGTAAAACACATTAAGATAGGACATCTGAGGTGGATATGGTCCAACTAGAAATGGATGGATACCGATGGATAGAAACGATTCTTTTATATGTTGCGAAATCATAGACCTTAACTTAGGCATCAATGAAGAGATCCAAGGCATTAAGAATGTGGTAATATAGACGCATATTGAGGATTTTCTGGATAGTAAAGGTTACCAACAAAGAAGTAATACATTCTTCTTCTTCAAGTGCCCTGTCCGTTGCGAACGTTGGCTATTAACATGGCAATTCTGATCTTATTTGCGGCGCTTCTGAATAGTTCGGCCAATGTGAGCCCGAACCACTTCCTCAGATTTTGGAGCCACGAGTGTCTTCTCCTGCCTGGCCCTCGCTTACTGTCTATTTTTCCCTGGACAATCAATTGCAGTAGACGGTACTTATCGTGTCTCAATATGTGGCCTAGATATTCAAGCTTTCTTTGTTTAATTGTATTCACGATTTCTTTCTCCTTTCCGATTCTTTGGATTACCTCTGTGTTGGTGACATGTTCGGTCCAGGATATACGAAGAATGCGTCGGTACTCCCACATTTCGAATGCTTCTAGTTTTCTCGTGAGCGTCTCCGTCAGCGTCCAGGCCTCCACGTAATACATATGAATGGTAAAGAGGGCAAACTAATTATAATCATAAAACGTCGCTAACTGGAATACCTGGGCCATATAATGCGCAATGAACGACGTACTTCAAACCATACTTTAAGTTAAGTTACATCTAAAGAGGTCCATGAAGAAGAAGAACATCCTGGCTTCATGACCTCAAAGTTTAACTTCACCACTTCTAAAGTTTTTTGGGACAGCAGTCAACAAATTGAAAATAAAAATGGTTAGTCCCAACATCCGTACTGGATATGCATCATAAGAAGAAGATGACACTGTATAACTACTACATATATAATAGACAGCTACTGTTAGATATCGACTACTTGTCAAAGTTGTCAAATAATTCAAGTACCTGTGAGCGATCATAACATCTGAAAATAAATATGGAAAGGACGTGGCAGCCAGGATTATTGCAGGAAACAGGGCATATTACTCATTAATGACCGTATTTAAATCAAAAATACTCTCAATATCAGCAAAAATAAGAGTGTACAAGACAATAATTCATCCCACAATAACGTATGGAAGCGAGACATCGACTCTGAACCAGCGGAGAATGACAAAATTACTGGTACTGGAAAGAAAGATACTGCTGACTATCTATTGGCCTTGCAGAGAAGAGACGATAGGATAATGGAGAAGAAGACACAATGATGAACTCCAGACAGGATATGGACAGGAAAACATAGTACACTACATTAAAGCAAAACGAATAAGATGGGCGGGCCATATACTAAGATCAAGTGACGAACGACTCCTGAACGCCACATTTTGGGAAAGGCCCGATGGCAGAAGGTCAGTTGGTCGCCCAAGAAAGAGACGGAAGGATGCAGTAGCCAGTGATCTATGCAAAATGGGAATACAGTAATGGAAATGAAGAAAGGTGTGAAAATCAAACTCATGCAAGCCATTATGAGTATATACAGACATACAAGGAACAGAATCAGAACCGATAATATGGAATCCGAAGAGTTCATATTGTTTAACATTGTTTTGGATGACATAATTAAAGAAATTAGAGCAGAAACATTGAAATTATGTGCTGGACATAGAAATCTACAAGCAGTGTGGATCTCAGAATATGAATACACACACGATATAGTGATATTTGGGATAAATGCAGAAGCACTCAATCGAAATTTACAAGTAGGTATGCAACGCTGCACTAATTAAACGAAATTTGAGGATCGATAATGAGAAGACGAAAGTAATTATAGGTGGAAAAAATAAAAAAACAAACGAAGATAACACTTAATGGAAATATACTTGAACAAGTCGATACTTATAAATACTTGGGAGCGCAAATAGAGAACAGAGGAACTGAAGAAATTGAAATAAGTTCCAGAATAGAAAATGCCGCTTGGATGTACCACGCAATTAAAAGTACGTTTTTGTCGAAAAAAAGTATCGCAAAAAGCCAAAGTAACCATATACCAATTTTAACTTTTGGTAGTGAAAGTTGGACACTTACTGATAAATTAAAATCGAAAATACAGAGCATAGAAATGAATTTTCTTAGAATAATACTGGATATAACCAGGTTAGACAGAATTAAAAATGAGGCAGTCAGAGAACATCTTAAGGTCCAACCAATTATTAAGAAAATTGAAGAGGCCCAACTGAGATGGTATGAACACATGGTTAGAAGGAATCAAGAAAGACCAGTAAAAAAGTATGTTCTCTTGACCCATACACACTTGTATTTCGTGAGTCATCCATTCTTTTGCATCCTCTTTGTTTTCCCTCTTTGGTTTCAGTATTTTTCTGATAATTTCCTTTCAAAAACTTTCAATTGCTCTTCTTTTTTTACTGTTAATGTTTTTGCAGCATATACTTCTATTGGTCTTATAGTCGTTTTGTAGATTTTTATTTTTATGTTTTCGCTTATCTTTTTATCTCTAAACATTATTTTCTTTCTATAAAACGGTATATTTTCCTCTTGAATTCTTCTTTTCATATCTACACTTTCATTTCTTCTATTGACTAGTACTCCCAAATATTAAATGTTTCAACGTTTTTAAAACTTTGTGCATCTATTGTTAGTTCTGCCATTTGTGTTCTCTTTTTCTTGCTTAAGTTCATGTATTTTGTTTTATTTTCATTTATTTCCAGTCCTCTCAGTTTCTTGGAAGGTTTTCTTTAATGCATTCTTACCTATTGCTACTGTATATCGTCCACATATATCCTATTATTTGTACTGCATTACTGTTTATAGTTCCGGCGTTTGACAGCTTTTTTATTATATTGTCTAGTGATAAAATAAATAGTACAGTTAAGAGCGCAACCAAAGAGCGTTTGTAATACCAAAAAAACCAATAAAACAAAGTGGAATAACAGTATTTTAATAAAGTAGCAGGCAAAATTGACGAAAAATAGGCAATATGCGTAAACAAAAGTAAATACGAAGTAGTAGAATTATGATATTGTCTTGGATTTTAGAAGAACTATGTAAAACACTTACACCAACTTTTCAAATTACCTTATATATGACTTTATTTGTGCAATAATTGTTTAGTAGCAAATTATGTTTAATTTAGGCAAAATATTATCGACAGAAATTATTATATTGTTTACAAAACTTACATTAGCAAAATCAAATTCGTCGGCATGATAGACTTTCATAGCATGAAATTACACTTCGCCTAAAACAAAGTAGGTACAGTCAGAACATTTACGCAATTGTATCTAAAATTATATATAATACATATAAAATTTATTTCAAAACAAATATAGTTATTTATTGTACAAGACGATAAAATTGTACTTTATCTTCGAGAGCGTTTTTTAGCGTCGAGACGTCAGTCGAGACGCTAATTATGCTCGAGAAGATAATGCGATTTTATCGTTGTGGGCAATACAACATTTTTTTCTATAGCAAGACTTTAAGTTCAGGTGAAAAATAGAATTTCAAAGAAAATTGTAATTTTTAGCACAAAAATCGCAATTGTGTTGCTCCGTTGCTAGGGATATGAATTACTCTGTATCCAATATAAAATCAATCCAGTACCTCGAATCAAGTGTTTAAGCAAACGAGTACAAGTTGTGATGCTCCAAAAATAGATATTTCTAATAATGTTAATTGTAAAATTTCAGTTGTTTTTAATCCTTAATGGGTTTGAATTTGTAAATTTTATTGAATAAAAAAAAGTTAAAACATTTTATCTACTCTTGCTCTTAAAGTGTCACTTTATCTACCCTTGCAGTTAAAGTGATACTTTATCTCCTCAAAACAGTTGTTATAGCAACATTTTAACATTAGCTATGGAAAAAAGAAATAAATTATTTTTTATAATAATGTAAACATCAAAATAAAATAAAGCAAAGAAACATATTAGATTGATATTAACAGTTTTTTTCTCTCTGGAAGCCCTCCTTTCTAAATATCTTAGTCCAGTAAAGACAACTGGAGTTAAAACAGCTGAAAAAACCTTATTCAGATTTTTGAATGTTCTACAAGGTATATGAGGGATAGCTGATGACAAATTCTTAAAGAAGTACAGCTATGTCGCTTGGTTTGTGTTTTAACATTTGTAAAAAGTAAAAAAAAAATATTTTTTTTTCCTATAAAACGTTTCGGATATATTTTAGAAAAAATGGTTCGAATAAAATTTATAAATCATAAAATTTTCTTTTATTTTCAAGACTTTACATTAAAATCAAACCCATGTAACCTGTGGCACAAATACAAGGATAGTATGTCAGAAGATATTTTACATCAAAGTCGTGTCAGTTCCAGAAATCACGATATTGAGATGAATGAGGAGATACATAATCGTGCTTTACTCTTGATCGAAGATATGTGTTACCTCATGTGCGGTAATTTATTAATCAGGTTAGGAATGCCAGCGCCAAATCGTGAAATGAATGACGCATTTAATCGAGAATTGGAACGGGAACGTGAATATGATCACCAGGAATTAGATTTAGTAGTTCAAAGGAATGTACCCCTGTTGAATTACCAACAAAAGGAAGTTTATGATACTTTAATGAAGGCAATCGCTGATGAAAATGGTGGTTTATATTTCCTAGATGCCCCTGGTGGAACTGGCAAGACATTCCTTATGTCATTAGTTTTAGCAATTGTTCGGGCGAGATCCAACATAGCTGTTGCAGTTGCTTCTTCTGAAATAGCAGCCACATTGTTAGAAGGATGCCGTACGGCTCATTCAGCATTCAAATTACCGTTAAATCTTCAAACTATTGAAGAACCAACGTGTAATATTGCAAAACACTCAGCAATGGCCAAAGTTTTAGCGGCATCGAAAATCATCATCTGGGACAAATGCACAATGGCGCATAAACGTGCATTAGAAGCACTTAACCGAACATTAAAAGATTTACGCAATGACTCGAGATGTTTTGGAGGAGCAATGATTTTACTGTCTGGCGATTTCCGCCAAATACTGCCAGTAATTCCAAGATCTACGGCTGCCGATGAAATAAACGCTTGCCTCAAATCGTCAAATCTATGGCGCTATGTGAAGAAACTGCAGCTGACAACAAACATGAGAGTTACATTGCTTAATGATACATCTGCTGAAGATTTATCGGAGCAATTGCTGACTATCGGTAATGGTCAAGTACCTGTCGATGAATCGAGCGGATTAATATCATTTCCAAATAATTTCTGTAATTTTGTCTCATCAAAAGACGAACTTATCAACAATGTATTTCCAAATATTATTTCTAAATACCAAGCCACCAACTATCCAATTGAATTTTTAAACTCTTTGGACGTGCCTGGCCTACCACCGCAAAATTTACGCCTAAAGGTTGGCTCCGTAGTAATCATGCTTCGAAACATAAACCAACCAAAACTGTGCAACGGTACGCGTTTGGTGGTTAGTAAATTGATGAACAATGTAATTTACGCTACGATAATGATAGGAAAATTCAAAGGTGAGGAAGTTCTCAGTCCGAGGATCCCGATGATCCCAACCGATATGCCGTTTGAATTTAAAAGACTTCAATTTCCGATACGTCTTGCATTTGCCATGACCATCAACAAATCACAAGGCCAATCCTTAAAAGTTTGTGGTTTAAATCTAGAACATTCATGTTTTTCCCATGGTCAATTATACGTGGCATGTTTACGGGCCGAATACCATCTGCGTTGTTTGTTTTTGCGCCTGATAATAAAACAAAAAATGTCTTGTATCACAAGGTACTTAAGCGAAGAGCAACCTATGTACTAAAATACAGAAATAATAATGAATGATTAATGTAGTTATTTAATTTTTTTTTGTATTTTTTCCAATAAAAAAAAAACACAATCTGCTTATTTATTGCCATTAAGGCGGAACAAAGTTCGCCGGGTCAGCTAGTATATAAATATTTGACTGACATATTAGAAAAAAAAACTTTATTTTTGTAGTAACTTATACATGTTAATAGCTTTGTTTTTTACATAATATTTACATTTGCTAAATCTCAGTTAGATCCACCACATAGTTGGTAAGTTATTCAATTTGTTTATTCCGCACAGCGATTATTTAAATAACTATACTTACTCACACAATGAGTTTAGAGCTATTAAGCAAATCGCAATCGATTCTTTTAGGCTTTAGTTTTGAGACAAATTAAAAAATTTCAACATTTTATCAAAATTGTTATTAAATAAATCGTTTAAAAAGGACTGACTTTTTAGATTATAAACTTTTATAATATAGTTGACACTTTTTATGTCACGCATTTGAAAGCAGTCTACTAAAAAGATCAATGTCAAAAAACAAAATTTTTAAGGAAATTGTTTTTCTTAAAATCACATTTCCATTGTTTATCAACATTCCATTCCATCCAATGGCGCTACAGCCCAAATCGGGCCTTGGCCTCCTTCAACAGGCTTCTCCAACCATCTCTATTTACCGCTGTTCTTTTCCATGAACGCGTTCCCAGGCAGTTCCTGGCATCCTCATCGACTTCATCTTCCCATCTCTTTTTAGGTCTTCCGTTTATCAACAATAATTGCTGAAAATTAAGCAGATTATAAAAGAAGATCTACATTTCATGATCCATTTAATTGATGGCATATACCGAGAACTCTCCCTCTCACAAAAACAACAGCACTAAAAATGCGAGTGGAACAGAGGCGCATGGAAAGATCGATTCTCGGCGTGAGAAAAAAACACAAAATAAGGAACTGATGTCGTCGAACATATAGCCAAGCTGAAATGGAATTGGTCAGGTCACATAGCGAGAATAAAAGACTCAAGATGGACCAGAAAACTAATTGACTGGCGCCCAAGAGAAGAAAAACGCAGCAGAGGATGATCACCAACACGCTGGATGGACGACATTAAGCGAATATCCAAGAAATGGCAACAAAACGCACATAACCGTGAAGAGTGACGAAAAATGGGAGAGACCTATGTCCAGCAGTGGACAAAGGAGGTTGCAGGATGATGATGATATACCGAGAAAAAGTAAAAAAGTTTATACACCAGGGCGGATATTCGAGGTGGAGAGGTAACATTTGGATTTTTGGAGAAAAAGTTTTGTGACAACTTTTAATAATAATTATAACTGTTGGAACAAGTTGTGTGATAATTACGTTAATAATAATGGACTTATTCTCTCTCTCAAATAGGTCGGGAATATTAACTAAAACATTAAAATTTATAAAATTTCCAAAAATATCGGTTTTTTCCACTTTCCTTGCTTATAATTTTAAAATGATTTATTTTGAAGAAAAGCCATAGAATAAAAACGCGACAATTTAATTTTCTATAAGACACGTCTGGTTAAAAATGTTTTAATTGATTACCCTTACGGCAAAATAGCAATACATAGAAAAAAAAGGCAAAAGTCTTTTACCATCTAATGATTTTTAACCACTTAAATTGCACTTAGGGCCTTCATAATTTGTCTGGAAAATCTTTATAGCATATGAAAGTTTCTTATATACTAATATTCAAATAAATCTATTAAATAGATTCCACAGAAGCAGAATAATAGCAAAGTGATAAGCTTTAATGATCTCATCAGAATCATAAAAAACGATAAAAATCGTGCAACAATTATGTAACAATTTTAGAGACAGAAGACGATATTCGTATGAGGATACGAAACGGCCAACAAGCTTTCAGTACGCTCAACCCTGTTTGGAGATCTGGAGAGTATACTACAAGGACAAAGATCCGAATATTCCGATCAAATGTCATGTCTGTTCTACTCTACGGATGTGAAACCTGGAAAGTGACAAACACCCTCACAGACAAACTGCAGGTCTTTGTTAACAAATGTCTACGAAGAATTGTTCGTATATTCTGACCTAACACCATCAGAAACGAAGATCTGCTACACCTGACCGAACAAAAGAGGGTACAAAATGAAATTAAGTCCAGAAGGTCACACACTCCAAAAAAATAGTTCCATTATCGCAAAGACTGCCCTAGAGTGGAATCCCCAAGGGAAAAGCAAGAGAGGTCGCCCAGTAAAAACTTGGAGAACATCCATCATGGACGAGATAAGAGGCCAAATAAAGTCTTGGAATGAGGTGAAGGCCTTAGCGCAAAATAGAACCCGATGGCGCGTTTTCACTGAAGCTCTATGCTCCACTTAGGAGTTCAAGAACCTTATATATATATTTAGAGATAGTGACTTTAATTCTGGCAAAATGCAAAAATTGTATAAGAAAGCTGCATTCTGTCAGACATGGTCCTTCATCGAAATATAACTAGTGGTTTTTGTGTCGTATTTGAAGAACTGAACTTAGTTATTGTCGAAAAAATGGAACTGTTTATTGTTTTATGATTATCGCTTTAAATCAAAGTATGGTGACCGTGAGTGAAGTGTCTCAAGAATAATTTATTGCCATTTTCGTCGGAATTCTCAAGGATTCATTACATATCGTCGTCGTATTCCTGTGCCATCACCAATAACGGTCATAGCATCAAATTAAATCGTAGTTGACAACACCAGAAGTATCGAACTAAAACGATTTAAAACCAATAGCTACAAGACCCACCAGGAAGAACCTGTATCAAATTGCAAGAGAGCTCACAGTCAACTGTAAGCCCCAATAAAGCCTTATCACAAAATATAGATAATAAGAACACAAACAAGTTAAAAGCATTGTAAGTTTAGAATTACGTAAATTTTGCTTACCACTGTAATTCTAACAACAATCTCTTACCTTACTTTCATCAATATATTAATTGATGATAATAAACCTGGAGAAATAAAAGCTGATGTAAGAAATTCACTTTTAAGCTCAGAATTTAATAAGCTTAAATTCCACCCACGCACACGCTTTACATATGTCCGCCGACGACCTACTAAAATATTAAAACAAACAGGGGCATTGAGTCATCTTTTATAGTCTACTACTTATAAGGTCTCTGAAGTATAAACCCACCTGCTGGAATTAAGGGGATGTGGTCTACTTTCAAGAAGTTTGTAGTTGCTATGTTATAACTGATAAAGAGGAAATGAGTTTTGATATATCTATGGAATATTCAATAGATTTTCATTTTATAACTTATTAATTGATTATTTTACCTTATATACTATGCGAGTCTTAAGTGTTAAGGGTTAACGGAACAAGAACACAGTAACAACATAAAATATGGTAACAAAAATGTTTTCGGGATAACATATATGATCCGAAAATGTATATAAAGAAAAATTAATAGAGAAAAAGAAGAAGACACAAAAATTTGTAAAATCATGTTATAGTTATAGCATATTTATATATACAGTTTAAATTTATTGTGTTGTGAAGTTATACTGTTTTGTAAAAAAAAGACTTTTTCAATTTTAGATTTACGGTAAATTTCGGACTTTTCAAATTAGGCTAGATATTTAAGATTACTTTAAGTAAATAAAATGTTATATTGAAATATCAAATCTACCTGCATTTTTTCAAGGAATAATTTCTGTTACCACGAAACAAGTCATTAAGGGAATTAGTACAAAGTAGAAAGTCTTTGTCTCATATTTTTGTACACAATTATGGGAATTGGAAAGTGTTGGCGTTTGGAGAATTGAGTCGAGGATGTTGATTGATCAACAGAAAATTATGGAAGGGATTGAGAGTCGAAAATGATTTTGGAAGCAGAAAAAGTGAGCATCTGCTGTTGGACGGAAAGTGAGGAAAGATCAAATCGACGTGTGCGTTTTTTTTAACGTTGAAAGAAAAGTATAGATTTTGTGAAAATAGTAGTGTCAGTAAGTTTTAAAAGCTGATTTGCTGGATGAGAAGGTTGCAGAATTTGTAAGTACAAACAAATTATTATTCCCGGAGAGATTCGTAGTTAAGCAGATAGAGGCAATCCCAAAAGGAGATAGAAACGTGAGTCAGGACGTTCTTTTGATCCACAGTTAAATAAACTGAATCATTTTCATAAAGTACAGAGAAAAATGTATTGAGAGATTGAGACAAAACAAGAGATTGGGCTAATTTTCCTGTTGTAATTTTTTATGTGAAAGCTATATGATTTAAGAACATTTATTTCTAAGGGATTTCATTAGTTGTAACAGTTTTGGAAGGTTTATTTTAGTATTATATTTTAATTGTATTGCACAAATTTGAGTTTTTTTATTTATTCCTTTTACTCCTCTTCTTATTGAACACTATTGAAGATAAAGGTATTTTTGAACTCAAATAGGAACCCTGAGATAAGAAAATATAAGAATTACGAAATTAGCGTCGTTAATAAAATTTATTCACATATTCGCAATAAAACTTATTTTTATGTTAATTAGCTAATTGGATCATAATTAATTTAATTATTGTTTTATCATATTGCAAAATTACAATATAATATTAATATGTTACACCGCATATATTTCAAATTTTCGCGAGAGTTATATGTGCTTTCTGTAGTATTTTGGATTTGAATGCCGTTGAATATTTTTGGTTTTGTCAAAAACCATTATTTTGAAGACGTTTTGACAAGGTAGCACTTGCCACTGTCAAGTGGGTAGCGCTTCTCGCTGATGCTTGAAGTTAACTGACTCTCCTACTGGATGCGATTACTTTTTACAGCCCCAAGGCTTCTTGTGATTGGTCCTATCCGTGTGTAGGTAGGAGGGGTCCTATAAGTCGCTTTTATCGTCTGATGTATTTTTGACTTTTTTAATACCGTTTTCCATGTTGTTGAAAGCCTTTGAGCATCATCTCATTGGTTTAGACTGTTCGGATTTTTTTCTATTTCTATTGATTCCCTGATTTTTCTTTTTCATTTCAGTGTTAGCTAGCATCCTAGTTTGGTTCAGGCTTATTGTATGTCCTGTGTTTGAGACATTTTGGGCAAGGGATGACATTTTTTCTCTCCTTTCGATGGCATTTCGATGTTCTTCTCGTCTAACGCTGATTCTTCGGTTGGTTTGTCCGATGTACGATTTGTCACAGTCCCCACATGGAATCTCGTATACTTTTTGGTGGATGGTAAAATGATTGAGATTTCTCTATCGGTATTAAATATCGTTTCTATTTTGTGTTTTTTGGCACTCCCTCTATTTTCTCTGTTGTACGCTTGAAATATGGTAAAATGTCTTTTGCAATCGGTTTTTCCTCATCTATTGGATCCTTACTTGTCTTTTGAGCATTTCAAATGGTATATATTAAATTTTTTTTCCTAGCACTGTTTTCACATTATGCATTTTTTTATCTTTATGTTCTTCATCTGTCAGTCTTTCGGATCATATCATCAGGGTTTTAATGACTGAATGTAAAATGTGCAAGATGGTGATGTGAATCGGCATGTAGATATCTGTCGGTACGTGTGGGTTTTTGGTATACTGTGTGTCCTATGTGCCCGTCTTCCTTCTTTATTTATTTCTTTAGTTTTTTTTCTCCGTGTATCCAGATTATAAAAGTATCATCCACGTACCTAAGCCAAAGTTTGGGTTTGTGTTCGACTGTTTCTTTTGCTCGCTGTTCTATTTCTTGCATAAACAATTTTACTATTACCGGTGATAGTGGTGAACCGATCGGTGCTCCTTCAACTTGTTTATATTTTTGGTCCTTATAGATAAAATATTTGTTATTTAAGCAGTGCTTTGTTAGATTTAGAGTATCCTGTGGTATTGGATACTTTCTGTTTATAATTTCTAATGATTCATCTATAGAAACATTCGTGAAAAGTGAAAGAACATCGAAGCTGACTTATAAATGTCCCGATTCAAGAGTCACATCTTTTATACATTTGATCAAGTGGCTTGCGTTCTTGACGTAAGAATCCGCTTCTTCTGTATATGGTTGTAGATGTTCAGCCAGAAATGTTACCTTATATACCTTGGGTAGGCCGTATAGTTTTGGACATCTTTACGACTTTACTCTAGGTATGAGATATAACTGATGTTGTTTCTTGAAATCTGATGCTTCGATCTTGGCTTTTGTTACTTTTTCTAGATATGTTGTGGGGTCCGACGAGATCCTTTGATAATGTCGTATCGTTTAGGATGTTTGTTTTTTCTTCGTTATCTTGAATATTCATTACTACCGTGGCATTTACGTTGTCAGCTGGGTGAACGATGATTTCTATGTTGTTTTTTAAATTAGGTAAGGCCTCTTTTTCTTCGTGACTTATATTTCTTTTTGGTGATTTGGTTGTTCTTAATATTTTTGATACATCTTGGCGTATGATCTCGACTGTTTCTGTTGGGAGATTAGTAATAGTAGTCTCAACCTCAGTAATAATATTTTTTACGGTAATTTTTGCAGGTGTAAGAGCAAAATTGAAACCATTTGATATGTATTTTTTTGATAAACTTACGAACTTCCGAGCAGAAACAGACTCTGACCTTACTAAGAAAAAACAAATCAAAAAGTTTTAAAATTTGTTACTACAATAGCGACCAAAGAAGAAAGAAAAACCACAAACAGAAACAAACAAGTTAGTTTATAACTTTTCAAAACTGACATTGGATGAAGCCACGAATAATGTTCTCTCAAAAGGTTTTAATTTTGCTGTTGCACCTGCACTAATTCCCGAAGAAAATATCATTACCGAGTTTAAGCCTACTATTACCAATCTCCCAGTAGAAATAGTCGAAATCATACGCCAAGACATATCAGTAATAAAGAACAGCCAAACCAAATAGAAATTTAACTCACGAAAAAAAAGACGCGTTACATAATTTAAAGAACAACAAAGAGATCATCGTTGTCCCACCTAACATTATTTACGAATATTTTAGAACAGCTTAATATCATGTGCATGATTTTAAAATTTACATTGAAGGAATATAAACCATAGTTGAATTATAATCTGCAAAATACGAAGAAACAGCTATTACTTGCAGATATTCTTGAGACCCAAGCTTGATGAGGAAGCTTGATAACTGTGTATTCGTTTTTATTATACTGCCCTTTTTGACGATTTCTATAAATTTCGTTCCATGAGGTATACTAGTAGTATCAACTTAACTTCTTGGTCAAGTTTTTCATTCTATTTTATTCCACAATAAATATTCGTTAAAACTAGATGCACATTGATTTGTTGATTATGAAGTTCGTGAAGTATAATACGAATATCGCTTAAAAAAGTCCAAAACCTTTCGCCTCGTAGCCCATCGATATTTTTGGTTTCCATAGACACCTTAGTGTCAAATTTTTAAAATTTGTTCGATAATATTATAATGTTACACATAATATTAATGGAAAATAGGGGAGAGCGATCCTCTTAATAAAGAAATAATTTTTAAAAGCTACTTAATTTCCTAAAGGAGATTACGCAATAACTGTTTTGATTTAGGGATAGAAGGAAAGTCGGTCGAAAGGGAAAATGCGCGAGGGTAAAACATCAAGGGCGTTTTCTAGATTAGAGGCTGGAATATTTCTAAAACTATATAAAACTTACCTAATTCAATTCAATTATTATAATAATTGTATAATGTTAATAGTGTAGATTGATTAAAATATAATTTCTGCACATTTGGAAAACGGAATATTTAGTTAAAATATTAATTCTTACTGGACGATGGTAGGTAGTATTAAATACTCTGTTTTACTTCAGGAACATAAAAGTTAAGAGCAAATATTCAATTTGCTATCAACAGTCTTTTGGTTGATATCAAAATAAAAAGAATAGTATAATCAAACCCTATATTAGAAAAACGGCCCCCTCTTGTAGTATTGCTAAAATGGAAATATTGTTTGCATGACAGTTATAATAGAAATTCCATACAGGATGTCCCCGAGAATAATGCGTTTCTTTAACGCATGGATATAATACACAATTTGGAACAAAAAAATCCTGTAACACTTTTTTCTAAGCTTAACTGTTTCCAAATAAAATAACATTGTTTTCCATATTCGTCAATTTTATTATCAAAAAATTAAATAATCTGGCAACGTTATTCGTAGTGAAAGTGTTTCTGAATAAAAGCTTGTTTGTGACTTTGCATATTAACCATACCAACCCTTGTTTATTTAATATTCAAGCTTGTTTAATTGTTAAAAAGTAATTAATGCAACTAAGAAAAATTATTTGCAATGTTTTTCTATTTTGAGACTTGGCGTAATTTTAAATGAATTGTTAAAATATCAATTACTTACAAGAAAAACACTTTATACGAAAATGGTTGCGTTTCGATTTAATTTGAGTCTCTCACCACTCCCTAACACGTGTTTCTGGGTCTACCCGTGTTAATTGATATCGGCACATTTAACTTCATCTTTTCTCACTAGATGTCTCTAGTAGCATACTCTGGTAATGATTTGTTCTATAATTGCCAGATTAGTTGGTGAGTTTTGATTTGGTTTGAGTCAAATATTATTTGGTTTGAGTTTTCTAATATTATATTATTTATCTATGGTTTGAGTCTTCTTACAAACTCTCTCTGATAATGGGTAGACCCAGAAACACGTGTTAGTGAGTGGTAAGAGACTCAAATTAAATCGAAACGCAACCATTTTCCTATATTTATCGTCCTTACTCGACGCAATGAGTACAAGAAAGATGGTAATTTATATGGGTAAATTGTTGATGCATAGTGGAATATAATTATTCCCAGCATCGCTCTTAATGGCTTGATTAAGCGTGAGTATATAATTTACTTTAATTGCTATCGACACATTTAACTTCAAAAACACTTTACGTTTTACTTTATTTATTTTCTATTATTTTTCTAATTTCGTGAGGCAACCCGTATATTCAGTTACTTATCTAAGGTACTTTGTGATAATGTTTTTTATGAGCACTCTACAGAGGGTATTCCAAAAGATAAAAAACGATTTAACGAATCAAACGGGGCGCCAATCCACTCCCCTCCCCCCCCCCCCCGCGTGCACGCCAGTTAGTTACCTCTGGCTATCGTATTAGTGTGAGCCAAGTCTCGTTATTGTGTGGTCACACATCATATTTAATCAAGGAAGAACCAGTATGCACGATGGAAAACGAAGTCGCAGACCATCTTTTTTTGTGTAAAAAATACTTTGCTTTCTACACAATGTTTATATAAAAACTAATGAAAGTTCTATTAGCGCTAATAACAGCTGGATTTCAGGGGAACACAATTACAGGTCGGAAAACTCAGGATAAGGTCGTATAATATTAGAGATAAGAATATATAGTTGGTAGATTCTCCCAAAAGAAGGAAAATACAAATTGCTTGGATTCAAGATGCGAGGTGTAAAGGACAAATGGCAAAAGAACTAGGTCCTCCTAAGTGCCTTCTTTGTTGAGGTTGGCGATCAATAGGGCAAATTTGTATCTGTTCTGGGCTGGATGAATTAAATTTTCTTTTATGTGGGTCCAATATATGATGTTTCGTAGCCAAGATTTTTTCTTTTGTCCTATGCACCTTTTACCTTTAATGTTGCCTTCTAATATTACCTGAAGCTGCTCAAATTTCCTGTGGCGCATTATGTGTCCTAGATATGACGTCTTTCTAATTTTGATAGTATTGACCAAATGAGGACGTGTGTTCATTGCTCTCAGTACTTCTTCATTAGTAGTTCTGCTGGTCCAGCTTATTCTTAGCATTCGGCGGTACATCCACATTTCAAATGAATTTAATTTGTTGACGTCATACTGTTTTAATGTCCAGGTCTCACAGCCATATAGTAATAAAGACCACACATAACACTTTAGTGTACTCAATCTTATGCCTAAAAACTAGGTGAATAATAGAAATTGTGATATGCAGGGAAAAGTAACATTAGGAGTATAATTGCTGATAATAACTGAAAGATAATATATAGTAAAGTTGTAAGAACGAGTGATAGAATAATCACAGTAAATTTTGTACTTAATAAAGAAGTGTTGTATGCTGTGTATGTTCCTCAAATTGATCTGGGTGAGAATAAAAAGCAAGCTTACTATGGACAATTCGGATACATAGTAAGTGATATTACATGAAGAACTAGGTTTTGAATCTAGAAATGAAGCTGAAGATAATTTGCTGGAAATAGCAACAGCACTAGATATTGCAGTTCTTAACATATGCTTCCAAAAGAGAGAAAGTCAACTTGTAATATCCGAGTGGACAATAAGATGTTAAAGAATATATGGAAGGTCCATTTAGGACATAGTGTGTTAGAACATGAAAGAAAGTCCTAGTGCAATTTGGAGAAATATGGCTAGTAGTATGAAAGATACTGCTATTGAAATACGTAATCAAACTCTTAGAGACTCTTGTTGAAATAAGCTTTAGATATATATAATATAGATATAATTTAGATATATTCTACCGGTAAATCTTTATTCCAAATTCCTTAGAGTGACAAAAAATTATCAACTCTATACTATGATTTTTTTGAAAAAAATTGTTGAATAGAATTATGGAAGTGTAATAAATGGCAGACGAGTACAGAAACAGTACATTATTAAACAAGGGCAAAGAAAATGTTTAACAATGGACACACTACAGGGTTAGAAAACTGCTGAGTCTACACCATAAAAATAAGGGAGAGAGCAAATAGTAGAAGGATAAGTGAAGAAGCCGAAATATTTTAAAATCATTTTGGATTTATGCAGAACATCAACAACAGATGCATTTTTTATTAAAAAACCAGCTGATGAAAAATAAGAGAATAAAAGAATAAACACTCAAATGATATTATTGATTTTAAGAAATTATATATTCGAAAATCGAAAATCTAATCTATTCGGAAAAAAAATCTAGTCAGATATATAAAGGCCAATAGAGTCAGATGGGCAGGGCATGTGATACGCGGTAACGACAATCGCCTTATATACAATGTGTTCTAGGAAAGGCCAGAGGGAAGAAGGTCTGTAGGGCGGCCTAGAACAAGGTGGAAAGATGCAGTCAAAGAAGATCTAGGGAAAATGGGAGTGCGACAATGGGAATTACTGGCACAGGACCGACAAACATGGAAGGCAATAGTAAACGAAGAGTTGTAGCGCCATTAATGATGATGATGAGTTTCTCGAAAGGTCTTGTTGGCGATCCCAATGAGAGAAGACTTAAGTTATAGCTGAATTGATGAAAAAGAACTAGAAAAGTGGTAAAATATATAACGAAAATATTCCACCAAAACTAAAAGAAAAATTCAATAATACTTCTGATAAATCTGTTCTTGAGGAAGCAGAATTGCGTTAGGGCTCACTGTAAAGTCCATATTTATTTTTATTAAGTATGGGTGAAATCGTGTGAAATATAGTCAGACACCAGGTGAATAAAAGTTTTTTCTTTCTAAAAGTAAATTGCAAATAATATTTTCTTAAAAATCTGTTTTACTATCACAAATTATCGCCGCTGGGACCAAAACTTTCTGGAGTGACTCTTGCACCGATTTCCAAGTAATGTCGTAACCATCTAGTGTCTTCGTACAAACACTTTATTTTACAACTTGAGCCATAAAGGTCTGTCGACAGATTAAAGTTTCTATCTTTGAAAGTCTTTCAAGCTTCGTGAAATTATTTCAGTGACGCTTTGATCTCTTAGAACACACGAATGGAAGTTTCTAAATTAAAATGCGGTTGTAGGAGCTGTCTGAGGTTCTTACCGTTTTACTTTGGTAATAATTAGGTTGAGAAAATATTAGTTTTGACTGTATTATTTCTAACGTCGGAATAGATTAACATCTGACATTTAAGAGACTTAACTTAAGCCATTAAAAATAAACAAATTTGGAATAAGCAATACATTTTATATTTAAAGAATTTAACTCGGTCATTTGTCCGTCCATTAAAGTTTGCTTTATTATATGATAGTTAGGATTTGACATTTTTCGAATAGAAGTAATTTGTATAGTGCATATGTTATTATTCTGTTTTCGAAGATTCTTTCTTCTGTTACTTTGTCTCTTCTCCTCCATTTGTGTTTTACTAAATACTAAGCAAATTTTAAGCAGTTTTTACAATAATTGAAATTGTTTTAATTGTGAGGTAGATCGAGTAGCTCTGCGGTTATTACAGCCGGTCCCAAGCCCGGATAAAATATGAAGGGTGATTGGCAAGGTTAGCAACCTATCAATCGTAAAAGGAATACTGCTCAAAGAAGTGGAGCCTTGGAGTCAGACCGAAATCCAGATGGCAGTTACATCATAGAACAATAGTCACATGCACCATGCGCTCTACAGAAAATAAAAAATAAGGGAAAAGGACAGTCAAACATTTCTAATTACTGGTTTTCAAGGGCTTCTATCGGTAACCAATTTATAGAGCAAAGCATTTTAAGGAATATATGTTTGGTGCTTCAAGCTAAATTGTACATGAATCGCTCGAAAAAGTCAGAAAATGCTGTAAAAACCTACTATACTATATTTCTTGTTTGAAGAACACTTTTCAGAAATAAAGGATAGATAGCTCTCGTCAAAGTATTCATGAGAGCATGTAGCAACCGGAGCTAGTTCCAACTATTGGGACTGCCATAAGGACCACAACAATATGTCTTTCCTCAATAATAAGTTAGTCACAGAAGAGTCAGAATAATTAAAACGAAATGGTAAGACACTAAGGAAGTATTGTTATTGAGTAATTGCCACACAGATATCTTAACCGCTGTAAAATGTAAAGGACTTGATGGTACAAAAGCAGACCTCTCGTGCCCAGAAGCTACAGCTTTTTACAACTGCTGTATAGGTGTAGTTGACTTGGGTGACCAAATACCTGGATTGTATGATTTAGATAGAAAATCGCTCAAATGGTGAAAAAAAGTATTTTTTTAAACTTACAGTGGTAACGGCTGTCAATAGTTAAATTATTTACAACAAACTGAATTGCAAGACAATTACATTCAAGGTTTTTTTGACTAACAGTAGCTGAAGTTTTAGTAACCGAAGGAAGAATTTCTACCAAAGTTCATGTTCGAAATAGATTTGTAAGGACACATTCAAAGAGAATGAAGAATACGATAAATGTGGGGGATCATTTCCGAAACATAGAAAAATCTCATCGTCGTTGTACGGTGTGTTCTACCAAGTAAACAAGAAACACCAACACAAATGATATGTCAAATGTGTCAGGTAGCCTTATGTAAAGAATGCTTTACTCCTTACCATCTGTAAAAATGTTTTGTTACTTATACTGTGAATTATTGCTGGGTAAATTTAAAAGTAAATTGTTTTTAAGGTTTTTATTTCATACCAAGGCTGGCCTAGATATTAAACTCGCGAAAACAGAGTACCTATCTACAAGTAAAGAAGACATAGAAGATCTACAGATTGATGACAACGTAAAGATCAAAGGAAAGAATAAATTCAAATACTTGGGGTCTATAATCACGAAAAAGGCAACAAAAGAAGAAGAAATTAAGCAAAGATTAGAAAAAACAAGAACAGCAATCCGACAACTTAACTCAGTATGATGAAATAGACACCTAAATATGAAGACAAAAACACAGATTTATAAAACATTTGTGCAAAGTATTATGATATATGGGGCTAAAAATTGGATTATAAACAAGAAAAACAGCAGTAATATGATAGCAACAGAGATGGAATGCATGCGAAGATGCTGCAGAGTAACAAGAATGTATAGGGGAAGTAATGATGAAATAAAGCAAAAACCATCAATAAAAACAGACATACTAATAGAACAAAAAAGACAGTGAATACTGTAGAATACCTAATTATATATATTTCATATAACAAAAGGTTGAAACCCATTGAAAAATGTTGTTTCGATACCATTGGGATATATCGTCTCACTAAAAAAACCATTGGGCAATATATCCGAGGATAAAAGGACTCAAAACTTAATTAAAAAAAAATATTAATATGATCAAACACATCCGTAGTACCGCATTATATTACCAAAGGTAATATAATGCATATTACCAATAATGATAAGCATCAGTTTTTGGCGAGAAGAGAAAAAAGTGGAGTCGAAAGGGTTAAGGAACTAATTGGCAACCCTATATAAGGGACCTAAGGGACCCTCACACGTTACTATCAGCTGCGTAAGCTGAACCCATGTTTTTAGCGAGGAGTTATTTCTTGATCTCCTCTTTCTATCTATCTAAAATGATAAGGCTTCTAGCTTGGAACAGGCATAACAAAGTTTTGTCGTCGTCGAAAATAGTCTTTTTAACCCAAAGATTACGTTGTAACTTTGTCTTCTTTGGACATTTTATAAAAAATTAATTAGAGCATATCCATTTATCTTGTTAGAGAAATTTCCATTCGAGGTGTAAGTGGTATTTTCTAATATCTTAAACCGGTTAACCCTAACATCATAAATTATTGCACGAAGTTACTAAAATGGTATTTAAAAATTATTATATAATATTATTGCATATACAGAACTGACAACTAAATTAGGCTTTAGTGAAAAAATTTATCACAATAAAAAATAATTAAACATGAATATTTTTGTGATGGGACCAGATACTTATTTCATTTTCTATTTATTTATGATTCTGTTCTTATCCCAGAAACTTTTTCACTTTCTGCTCGTCAAAACAAATTAATTGACAAATGCGATTTCAGATCTCCAGTTACATCTTGTTAATGTTAAAAATCCATTATAGTTATGGTTTTTAGGGACATCTTAATGGCCTTCTCCTTTTCTGTGTTGTTTTTGCGAGCTTTCCGCGACCCTGTTTACTCGCAATGGCAGCCAACCATAACTTAAGTGGCAGCTTCAATGCAGTTACGTCTTTACTTCGGTTTAAGTTTAAATTAATTGAAAGCTGTAGCAAGTTCTTAAAGCTTATATGAAGGGAAAAGATAACAAACAAAAGGAAGGAAACAACGGAGTGTCTACAAATGACTTCATTATTTTCCCGAACATTAAACGTAATTTGTGCATTGACGTTTTATCATTACCGAGTACTACGTTTATTATAGTTTTACCTTACATTTTAAAGTTTTTTGTTTGGTTGCTAAATGTGCTTCGAAAAATCGTTCAGATGTATGCAAAATCGGAAGTTCAAAGATGCATTCGTATGGCGAGAAATGCATCCGTATTCTCAATCTGTATTTCTATACGAGGCAGATACTTGAACTTTTTACGCAGAAGAATGAAAAAAATTGTTAGCTTTAAGAGGTGGTCTTAATTGGTGAAGAGATTAAATACATTTTAAATAAATTAACTAATATATATATATATATATATATATATATATATATATATATATATATATATTGTTGTGTTTCATTTTATCAATCAAAGATAAAATAAAAATTTTATTTTGTTATAGAACGCCGGCACATAAATTTGCAACGCCCTGTACATCGATTTGTAAATATTTATTATAAGTTAGTTTTAAGCAGTGGGTTTATCCATAATGAGTTTTACCCTGGAGGACTGAAAAATATTTGTAAATACTTAAATGTGAATAGACAATTAATTCCCGGTATTTGTAGATATTATACCTTAAAAAGCCTTTGGTTTTGTTTCGCTGGAAAAGCCAAAGCCGCCAGGTAGTTATTGTATTTAAAAAGTATAAGATAAAACCATTAGAATTTTCAAAGAAAGTTGTTTAGAAGCGATGCTTGGGTTTTTCTGATGTAAAATAAGAGGAGGAATATAGTAATTTTCTAATTGGTTAGAGAGTTTGGAATGGGGATGAAAGAGAGTGAATGTTTTTTGTTTACCAGTGGTGTTAATAGTTAGAAGTGGGTGGCTGAAAGGTGGAACGAGAGAGATAAGTCAAAGTTGAGAAGTCAAATACCTCCTTCATTCTATAAAGTCCAAGTGAGTAAGTCACAAGAACTATAACTATTAGAAATATTTGCGACACAAAGTAAATAAAATACTTGGGTTTTAGGAGATTGTTAGTACATGAAAGCGAGGAAAGAATTTTGGTGTTTGTTGAACGAGTACTAGTCAAAAAGGGGCATGTTCATGTTTTGGAGAAAGAGTTGCTAGTATGCTGATAGTTTGATACTTAGAACGGAGAAGGCTTTGATTGGTAGCCTAACATAATCAACAAGAGGAAGTTGTTTTGGTCGAAAGGAGACATCGTCGTGTGTGAATTGAAAGGTCAGTCAATAATTTTTTGTGACAGAATTTTTTTTGTGTGTTTCAAATAAAAGACTCTATACCATCAGAAGATCAAAAATTATCGCTATTTTAAAATACCATAAATTTTATAAAAGTAAAAAAAAATTTATTAAAGTTTTCTGATTCACATTGCAAATATCATAAAGTTTTTTTAACGTCAAAGGGTAATTAGTAATATTGCTTAATAAATTTAAAAAGTTTCTTTTTATAATATTCAGAATTTTTTTTTTTTGAGTACAAAAACATATGAACAAATATTTCAAAATTTTCATAATATTTCTTTTGATAATAAAAGATATTTATATTTGTTTATTTACGTTATTTCTATTTTTTTTTCCTATTTTATCCCGATAAGGAACAACTAAGAGTTACTGGAAGCCACGTGAAAAGATAAGTATAACCTAAGCGGATTTATTTTTTTTTGTATAATGAAATGGCACTCTGAGATTGTTTTTTTATGTATGATTTGCGACACTTAGATAATTAATTAAAGTTAAAGTTACTGCTTCGCTTGTAAGCTGAAACTGACGCCGTGTTGTACTGCTGAGGTCATATTTATATTTTTTACTTGCCTCCTCCCCACTGGTTTTGGCCACTACCCCTTAGTGGTTCCCCCCACTAAGGGGTCGTGTCGTCGTTTGTAGCTTTCGTGATTTGCGGAAGGATGTTTGTGGATTTTAATTTCGGCATCCATGTTTTGTTAATTCTCAGTCCCTCTTCTATCCGATTAAAATTATTTGGATTCTTATATATTTCCACCGCTTCCCGATATAACCGTGGGTAGTACTGTGATGTTTCATCCAGCATCTGCGTTTCTTCAAACGCAGAAAGCCTGACGCATTTTATCATGAGTTTAACAGGTCTATCATAAGTAAATAAAGTGTGCTTTGTTAATACGTTAACAAATGCGTTGAATTTGTTTAAAATATAAAAAACCAATAAATAATAAAATTACTGTATTTAATTTCAAATATTTTATTTAAATTTTGAAAATACAGCAGAAAACATAGTATGATGCCTTTGAAAACCTGGACAATTGTCTTAGCTTGTATTAAATATTTCCTAAAATAAGTGACTAATACTACTAAATGTTCGAAAAACAAAATGAAAACTGTAAACATATTTACACAAATTTTAATTAAAACTTAAATTAAACTTAAACTTATTTTTAGACTATAACTTTTTCACGTTAAGCTCTAGCGGAGTTTAAAAATATTTACCGCAAGCTCTCTCAGCAATAACTAATTTAAATCTTTATAGCATCGTTAGAGGAAAATCAATATTGGTTAAAGCCGTCGTCCAATTACTTTATTAAATACAGTTTCTTTAATTTAGTGAAAGGTACTTAATAATATAATTATGTTTTGAGATTTTGAGATATATTTATTAATTAACTCTGTTTTTACTAGTCTTTAATGGTTAAACTAATAAAAGGGAAAAACTTCATTCGTTGGCTGGATACCATAGTTTAAAAAAATTTATAAACTTCTAGTGTAAAATGGAAGTAAAATTTAAAAAATATATTTAAAAATTATTTTTATAAAAAAATTGTCTAACCCGCCGAACTTTTTACTGCCTTAAATTAAATAATGCATTAAAGTTTAGTAAGCTCCCTTTTCCAGTATGTTAAGTAACAGAACTCTCTGGGTAATGAAATGAATCCGATCGAGGAGTCAATAGCGACTTTCTTCTTCTTCTTGTAGTTCCTTCTCCTATCGGAGGTTAGCTATCATCACAGCTATCCGTACCTTATTGGCGGCTGCTCTAAAAAGATCTACTGAACTGCAACTATACCACTCTCTTAGGTTTCTCAGCCAGGAAATTCTTCGTCTTCCTATGGATCTTTTACCCTTGATTTTTCCTTGTGTGGAATGTGGCCTAAATATTCCAGCTTTTTTAGCATATTTCTTAAATAGCGACTTAATACGACAATTGTACACAATCTTGTTGCAGAAATACTCGAACATTATTTGTCAATTGGAGCGTATGTACATGCCGCCACAAATTGGATGATGTTAGGCATGCGTTTAGTTAATCCCCTTTGGAAGTTTGCGTTTAGTTAAGTCCCCAGCAGTTAATTGGGGAATTATTAAATAAGGAACAGTCTGACACTAGAATCATTGCTTCACCAGAAATGTTTTTGATTGTCACAAATATCTTTCAAAGTTCTGTCCAGTCTCTGTAATGACTTCTTCTGGGGCCAATTTACATTCATCCGAAACGATTAATTTGGATACCTATAAAATTTTCGGCATTACTCCATTTTTGGCAATGTTGCAATCTGGTGTTTCATTATTTTGTATGTTAAATGGTAAATTCAAAGAAAATTCAATGTCCAATTTGTCCACCATCTAATAAAATTGCAGATATTCCAGACGAAGCCAATGCTAGGGCTACTGCGACATGATCCTTGCAAATAACCATAAAATTAAGAACGTGTTTTCTCTTTATCCCCGGGCATCAAAAATCAAATTTAAGATTTTATTTTAATTTATTTTATTTGATTTTATTTTGTTTTATTGTATTATATTTTATTCCATTTTGTTTCTTTTTATTTCATTTTAATCTATTTTATTCTATTTTATTCTATAGTGGGGGGAAAATGAAAAAAAATCGATTATCAAGAATCTTAACGCCATAGAAAAAAATGTTTTGAATAAAAAATGTTATAATGTGTTAAAATGCTAAGATAATTTTGATAATTTTTTGTGCAGAATATACCATTCTTTCAGGAACAACGATTGAAGCGAATGTCAGTTACGCATGCGAAATCAATGCTCAATCAAATTTGTATCAGCCCGACGGTAAAAATTTGATGTCTTTTGATCCGAGTGTCCTATCGACAAAAGTCTAGAGTGTTTTAAAGTTAAAGAATGCAGCTTGTCTGTGATATTTTTGTGTTTTACCACAAATCAACAGTTTTTATAAATTTTTTTATTTATTTTTATTTATTTCAGTATTTTAAGAACGATTTCCGAAGTGGAAATTGAAACGTCAATAAAAGTTTTTATAAAGTTGTTAAACAAATAAACGTGGCGCCATTTTTGCTATTTTTTATGATTCTCATGAGATCAATACAATGTATTTCTTTTATTGACCGACCACTATGGAGTTTCCATAACTAAAACCTAATTTATAAAATCTATAGCATAAAATTTTAGTTTTGAGTTTTGGCAACAAATATGAGACATTTGAAATATGCTTAAAAAACGCTTAATTTAAACTTTCACATTACAAACATCCTAAAACGTTTAAAACTGCTCTTTTTTAGTTAGACTAGTCCGTGTTTTAAAAGTACTTAACTTTTGCTATTAACTACACTCAAAACCGTCTGCTTGGAGACATTTTTTGTGACGTGCGGTCATTTGTAATGTAAAAGTTTAAATTCTGCCTTTTTAGTCATATTTCAAATGCTTCATATTTGTTTCTAAAAATCAAAATTAAATTTTCATGCGATAGGTTTTAAAGACTGGTCTCTAAAAACAGAAATTTTGCTACGACCAGTCAATGAACGTAATAAATTTTATTGATCTCAAGTAAAAAATGGCATAAAGCCCGCAAAGTTTATTTATTGAACATCTGGATAAAAACTGACTTTGTGTGCTGCTAAATGAAAATTGCATACGAAAGCTGCACTCTTTTTATTTAAAACACAGTTTGTTTTTTGTTGATAGGACACTTCGATTAAAAGATATCGATTTTTTACCGTCGAGTTAATACCAATTTTATTTAACATTGATTTCACACGCGGAACTGGCATTTAAAATCGACGGTCGCTTTAGGCGTTGTTTTTAAAAGAACGGTTCATGATACTCAAAACATGTCAATAAACATTTTAGTTCAAATTATCTCAGCTACATATTTTATTTAAAATATTTTTTTCTTCGGTGTAGAGATTCTTTGTAAATTGATTGTTTTGCGTTTTTACCCCCCTGCGAGGGGGGTTTTAGAAAGAAGTGCGGTGATTAAAGTGGTTTTTTTTTAATCTATTTTCCCCAGTCCCAAAATTGATATCCCCAGCAAAATTTAGCTTGTTCGTATAATTTTTATGGGCCAAATCTCTGCGACTGGACTTATATTCGAATTTGTTATATTTTAATTTAATTTAATTTTGTTTTTATTACATTTACTTCTATTTTATTCTAATTAATTTTATTTTCTTTTATTTTATTTTATTTTGCTCTGTTTTATTCTATTTTAATAGTATATTACTTTATGAGGCGGAGAAGCATGACTTTTCTTGACGCGCCCGATAGAGAGAGAATAGAGGGCAAGTCAAGAAAGGTCGCTTCTTTGCCGAATAAAATATACTATTTATTCTTCAAACGTAGCAATTTTCAACCATAAATAGTACAATTTATACGCTATTTTTACTCGAAATTAACTGTGACAACTATCAAAGTCGTCTAGATGTTAGAAATTAAAATAATTAAGTCGTCGGTAGGATTTGCGTCTCCCTGGTTACAGTTGTTTGACAGTTGTTTGCAATTATTAAAGACAGCTTATTGTTGTTGCAACTGCAAGCGCAAATTTAGTGCGAAAATGGAAAACCTAAACGAAATTGAGTCCGCGGCTAATGATGCAGTAGCACGTTTGGGGCCCTCCAAGTCCGATAAGAACGATAATGCTCAAAAAATTTTAAACCCTCATGATTCGTCAACATCGGGAATGATTGCTGAAAGTTGTTCTCGACCATCAGTATCATCAACAATTACCAATGCGTATCAAGAGTCGGGAACATTATTGCACGGTTTCAATTTTGAAAATGCCTCATTAACTAATTGTACTTTTAATATTACTATAAATAAAAATGATGTTTAATTGTTGTTAATGACATTTGTATTGTTGCTTTGTGACATGTTTCATATTGTTGCCATGACAACATTTTTCCCTCCGCCGTAAAGAAATGGGGAAAAAAACTGCTGCCGGCGGAGACATCAAACTTTGACAGGATCAAGTTAGATAAATAATGTCATCATTATTTGACGTTTGAAGAAAAAATATTTAATTTTAATTTTATTTAATTTAATAGTATTTTGTTTAATTTTATTTTACACTATTTTTTTTTTATTTAATTTTTGTCTGTAACTATGCGTTTTTCCAATATTTGTTTAATATAAAGTATAAAAATTGTATATGTACATAAATAATTAAAATAAATAGTCTAATTTATAGCTTTTTGGGTTTTTAACTAATTTTAGTATAAAATTCATAGAAGTTAAAAAAGTATTATTTTCGTTTTATAAAAAAACATTTTTCTTACTTCTTTGGCACCAAATTTGATGTAGGGCTAGTGTTCCCCTTAGCATAAGTTACGATTAATTCTAGCTGACTAATACGTTCTAAAGAACAAATTGTCAGACATGTCCAAATAATCTACCGTACACTATTTTATTTGGAAAGTTCGTAACAAGTTTCTGTGTTTCGTTGACCAGAGAGGCAATAACGTTGGATCAGACTTAATTATAAGTTTTGCAAGTTCTCAGTGTCGACACACAAAGTTGTTTTAAGATAAATAGTTTTAGTCGTTTATTGTCAAACGATTTTTGTCTTTCAACGTTGTGTAGAAGGTTTTTTAATGTAATTTATGTTTTTATAGGTTTCTTAGGTCTTTACAATCTTCTTTTTTCTCTTGTAATACGATGTTTCTTTTGATAGTGTTTGTACGTTAGCAACTGTAGTAGGGAAATCAATTTGGTTACCATTAATATTTAATTTATTTTTGAAAAGACTAATAATCTGTTTTATTTCTAATATTCTTCGACTACATTTAATGAGACATTTAGGAAATAGACTGTAGGAAATAAAAATAGAAATAGAATTAGACTGTAGGAAATATAGAGAGATGCAGCCCACAATAAAAATTTGGGAGAAGTGTAAAGTGAACGTTAAGGAGGAAGACATTGTAGCGTGTTAAAAGTTTGTTTTAAATATGAAATATTTATGTAATGTATAACGTTCTCCAGTACGCCACTAGTACGATATTGGATGTATGTGTTTATCTGTTTGCAACGGAAGTTCAAATGTTAAATATATTGCGTCTTGGTTTTACGATCCTCTAACCCAGCTGAAATTTCTCAAGGTTATTTTGAAGATTGTTAGGTTTGAGGTGACGCGAGAGGAGAGTGCAAGCGGTATCTACGTGAGGCCGTGAGAGCTTGAGAGAAAGTCAGGTTGAAATGGGTAACTAGAGTGGGCAGACGTTTGGGTGTGTCGGTAAAGAGACCGGCAAAAATTTGTCGAAAATAGTGAAATATATTCTATGTTAGTTTAGAAAGGAGTCATCACTATTTCTATTTTTTTAAGTACCTAAAGGATTTGTGGTGCCTGTAACAATTCCGAAAGATAACCGCATGTTGCCGTTGTGTCCAGTTTTAAATATTCCTGTTTTATAAGAAGCCCAGCTAAAAGTTTGTGTTCCAAACTTACAACCTCAAATTTTTATTTGTCCCAAGAAGCCGTCCCAGAGTATAACTCACAATTTGGAGATGAGTTTGTTCGTGTGACAGGGAGTTTAATTGCAGTTCTCAACCCTCAGAAATTTATGTGTTTATTTTATGTGAAATCAGGTAACTTTTTTGTGCTTTCCTTTTAAAGTAACGACAGACATATTTAAAAAAAAATAGTAATAATTGCTTTCATAATTTAAATAGTAAATAATATAAATAAAAGGTTTTAATAATTTATTGGTATTGTATATCTTAGGGTGTGGTTATGCTGTCATTTTAATTGTTCTTTGTCATCAAAATTAAATGTTGACATATGACAGCTAGCCTTTAATTTGTTGTGACATGTTTTATTTTTTGTTTGTTTGTAGAAAAGGTTAACCTTTATGGGATTTTCATTTTAAAAAGATATCTTTAATTTTGATAATCTATTTCTGCCAGTTATAAATAACCTAATAACAGTTTTGTAAGTTTTGTAGCAATTCCCACTTGTGAGTTTGTAAACAGATAGGATATATGTAAGTTTTGTTTTATTTTGGTATAAACCCATGTAATTAAAAATATCATAATTACTTCTGCTTATCTGTATATGTACCTATTTGTTTGAGACAGAAATAAATTTCATTTCTCTAAACTATTTTGTTTGCTTTAATTTAGAATAATCTCCTAACCCTTTGATGTTTTTTTATTTTAGGGATATTTTTCCTAAATCCAGCAAGTTTAGGATTCGTCAAAGCGGCGTCCTCCCTTTCAAATAGCTAGAAGTCTTTTTCTTGTTGTCCCTATTTGCCCAGTTGTCCAGGAGATTTATGTAAGTATCCCTTTGTTTCATTTTTGGTAGTTGCCTCAATCCGACCCCTTGTCATTCAACTTATCCACGACCCCAGCTCTCTAATTAAGCCCTGAGTGCCGTCCGCACAAGTATTGATTTGTTTTGCTTGCCCAATCTACACCCCCATAATTTCTGTCCCAATTTTCTACCCCTCATAATCTTACCCTATGGTAGGCAAAATATTTTCGTTTCAACATTAATAGAAGAACAGTTTCGGTTAATGCCAGGAAGGAGGACAACGAATACTTTTTTGATTTGACACTTAATAAAGAAATAAGATGAAAGAAAAGAGAGCTACATTTGGTATCTATTGATCTTGAGAAGGAGTACGACAGTTCCTATACAAGAGCTGTGGAGATGTATTAAAGAGAAATGGGTTCCTGAGAAGTAGGTAATGCTCGTGAAGGATATGTATGAACGGATATCTATTACTGACAGAGTAAGAAAGAGGGACATCTTCTTGGTCAATGCCCTTTGCGGATGGTATCGTATTAGTAAAGGAGAGCAAAAAAAATTTTTAGAGATAAAGATACAATTAATTGATAATGCATAAGGACTGTACTGTGGACAAGATATGCATATGTACGATGGTAGAATAAACAAACTAATTTTAATATATAATTATTAAAAACAAAGTAGCTAAAATTGTTACAGTTAAACCACAACCCTTTTAGAAATATATCTTTCATACGCCATTGGTACATTTTTTTGAATTTTGTGTAGAAAATGTCGTTTAGTCGACCTAAAGGACACACTAGCTCTTTCGTTAAAGTAACCCAAGCTCCGCATTCAAGCATTTGTATTGTCAACAACACAACTGTAATATATTTCAAAATTAATTTAAAAACTACTCAACCGTGTTAATAGTTCCATATGTTAGCAGCACATTTTGAGTCTGCGTTTTTAAAATAAAAGCAATATGGGGTTTTTATTTATCGGTCGTAAGGTAATTAATTTTCAAATACTCTAAAACAAAGATCTAAATACAATTTAATATTTTTACTGGAAATGAACCACAACGTTAGTTTAAAATAAGTTTATCTTGTCGTTTCATTTATGATTTTTCTGACGGGTATTCTAAGCCAAAGTTGATTTCAAGTAATCGAATGAACTATCTTCCAATAAGGACGTATCAGAAGGGCAACTCAAAATATTGATAATATCATTTTAAAGTAATGTACTTTAAAATGTATGACATATGTCGGAATTGTCAATATGAATGAGTCAGACAAAATTAAATTATTAGAAAAGAAGTCGATACAAATAAGCCCAGAACAAATAGCTAGGGTATAGAAAGAATATTATGAGAAAAAATTTGATACCGAAGTGATAAAGGAAGACAATATAATCAATGAAGGCGGAGAAAACACAGAGCCAGAGCAAATAAGTAGAAAAGAAGTAATAGAAGCATTATCAAATATAAAAATAGGCAAGGCAGGTGGAGATCATGAAATTGAACCGGAAATGGTAAAATACATGGGAGAAGAAGAAATAAACTGGCTATGGAAAATATATAAAGAGGCGTGGGAAAAACAAACAATCCCTAAAGACTGGCAAAACAATATCATCGTGCCAATATACAAAAAAGGAGAACATGTAAACTGCGACAACTATAGAGCAATATGTCTGTCATCGGTATGCTTTAAAATATATACGAAAATAATAGAGAAGAGACTGAGACAAGAAGTAGAAATGGTATTGGAAGAAGAACAAACGGCATTTAGACCGGGAAGACAGACAAATGACAACATATATATCATTAGAAACCTAATAGAAAGAAGCATAGATACGAGGGAAAAACTAGTATTAGCATTCATAGACCTAAGAGCAGCATTTGACACGATAGAAAGACATATTATAGGGAAATGCTTGAGGAAAATAAACGTACCTAATGCATTGATAAAAATTATAGAAAGTACTTACAAAGAGTAGGATACAAATAACAGGGGAAATATCGGAAGCATTTAATTGGAAGAGAGGTATTAAACAAGGAGATAGTCTCAGCCGTTTGCTATTCATAATAGTAATGAACGAATTCATAAGAAACACTAGAGTCAGAATTAATCAACTACAGACAATAATAGGTTACCGCAGATTACAACCGGTAACAATAGAGTCCTTAATGTATGCAGACGACATAGTACTAATATCAGATTCCGAGAATAAAATGCAGAAACTAATGGATATATGGGTAGAACAAATAGAAGATTTTAAAATGGAGATAAACGAGGAAAAAAGTAAGATAATGATAATCAGCGGCAAAGGAGATAAGGAAGATAATCAAATAAAGATAAAATGTAAAAACTCAGAATTGGAAATAGTAACAACTTACGAATACCTGGGAAGTATAATAACTAATGACGGAAAAATACACTGGAAAATAACAAATAAAGCAAAGAAATCAAACAAGTTATATTATGCGTTAGCCCCAATAATGGGAAAAAGAGAACTTGCACGAGAAACAAGAATAAAAATATATAACACAATAGTGATACCGACTGTGCTCTATGCAAGTGAAAACTGGACAATTCTGGAAAAACATAAGAGCAG
Source organism: Diabrotica undecimpunctata (assembly GCF_040954645.1). Lineage (NCBI taxonomy): Eukaryota > Metazoa > Arthropoda > Insecta > Coleoptera > Chrysomelidae > Diabrotica > Diabrotica undecimpunctata. Next base: position 7,578,602 of record NC_092804.1, read on the forward strand.
GATAAACGCAATGGAGATGAGACATCTAAGAAGGATAGTTGGAAAGACAAAATGGGATAGATTAAGCAACGAGACTATTAGGAGAATGGCCAACCAGGAACCGATAATGAACAAAATAGCAAAGAGACAAATGAACTGGTATGGGCATCTGATGAGGATGCAATCCAATAGAATAACAAGAAAAATTTATAAAGCAAAAAACATCGGAAAAAGAAAAAAAGGCAGACCAAGAAAAAAATGGATACAACAAGTAGTAGAGGCGGGAAAACTTAAACAAAAATCACTCGAGGAATTGAAAATAATGGCAGGAAACAAACAAGAATGGAAGAGGTGGGTAAATGGAAATTAAAATAGCTAGCCCAAATCCGACACCCTAATAGGGTAAAAGGAAGGGGAGAAAGAAAGAAAGAAAGAAAGAAAGAAAGAAAGAAAGAAAAGAAGTGGAAAAATGATATATTACTGCTATTGCTCGATAAAGTTCATGATGGTGCATGATGGTGCTAATGTACATTATGTTGCACAAGTGAGATCTTTATTAAATCAAACATTCTTCGAATATTGGACTGGACGGGGTGAACCTGTACTACGGCCTCCTAGATTTGCAGACCTAACCCCTTTAGATCTTTTCTGCAAAAGATTCTTGAAAGAAAAGGTTTACGTCATACGTGTCGAGAGTATGGAAGATGTAGTGGCATCTATTTACGCTGATGTGACATTTATATACGAAAACTCGTGCGAATGTTTGCAATGAAGTAGGAGGCCATTTTTTAAATATCATCCTGAGATTTTGAAGAAAGAGGTTGTTTACTGTTAGTAAGAGAAACGTGATTTGAGGTTGTTTTCAATAGTAGTTTCGAGTAAAAGTTATTCAGTATAAAATAAAAAAATTAAGAGTGATAATAGTAAGTGATCGGCAGAGATTGTTTCAATTAAGTGGAAGTTTGCACCATTTTAAAAATTTTTGACAATTTCTATATTTGTGTAAGCGAAAAATTTGTCGTATTTGCAACCAATCGAGAAAATTTAAAGTTTTTTATTTGGCGGGGATAATATTTTACTAAAGGTGGTATGGGCATGTTCAACGGATGCCAGCATCAAGACTCCCCAAAAACGTAATAGAATGGCAACCGATAGGTCGACGGAAAAGAGGAAGACCCAGATTAGAATGGCAACACGGCGTAAACAAGTCCATGAGCGAAAGAAATTTAACAACAAACGACTGCGAAGATAGAAAGAGATGGTGTTTAGGTATCGGACAACGTCGAAAGGCGTTCTAAACCGATGTATATATATATATAATATTTCATTAATTAAAAGCTTCGTATTTAGAGGGAGAATAATTCAAGAGAAGAGCAAATGTTTACGATGACGAGTAAAAGTTTGAAAAAAAAAACAAACGGAAAACTTAGAAATAACAACCATGAAAACAAAAAGACTGGAACTATCAGGTTTTGAAAAGATTTTACAAGAGATGCAATGACAATCACAAAAAATGGATGCAAATCAACGGGAAACAAGACAAACAATAAAACTAAACAACAGAAATATAGAGTAGCGTGTGGAAAATTATGAACAGGAAATTAAAGGATATGTAGAGGAGATAAAGAGAGAAATGATACAACAGACGAAAGAGATAACACTATAGAAAGGAAAACAGGAGACCGAGATTAAAGAAATTAAAAATAAAATGGGGGAGATAAAGAATTGCCAGAAAAAGGAATTAAAAAATCTGGAAATCAAGTTGGAGAAAGCTATTTAAGAAGACATGAAAGAAGTGAAGAAAAGAATTTAACAAATAGAAAAACAAGTCACAGAAAACAAAAATTAACAAAAATTCGAAGACAGAAAAGAAATACTTTATCCACAGTACAGGTGACGTAAAAAATTAATTTGGCGGGATTGTGAGCAAATTGCACTCGGTTCCTTTCATTACGAATTAAAAAAAAACTGCAGTATGTTGTAAATTTTGAAGAATTTAAGGAAAATATCAGATACCATCTCAAGGATAAAGCGAGCCTATGGTTTGGTAGTAAAGAAGATGAATGTACTAGTTGGAAAAACTTTGAAAAAAGATTTTTAAATAATTTCTGGGGCAAAATCCAGTAACTAGAAATCGTTCAGGGAGCCACCTTCAGGGTTGGCGGTCTAACAATGGACGCCAAATTGGCAACATAAGAATATTAAAACTTAAAGAAATAACTAGAATCATCTAATAGACGTAACGAATGTCGCACGAGTGGACAAATATTTATATCTTGGAACAATGATTAACTCCAACAATAATTACTTTCAGGAAATCAAAATCAGAATATAAAACGCTAGAGCAAATTTCAACAAAACGAGAAGAGTGCTCTGTACAAAAGATTTTAAGTTGAAACTAAGAGTTAAGTTGGCGAAGTATTACGTTTTCTTGACTTTGTGTTATGGAATAGAAGCTTAGACCTTGAATACCACATCAATGAAGTAACTGGAATAATTAGAGGTGTGGGTATTCAGACGAATTATGAAAATATCGTGGACGGAACACGTTATAAATAAAGAGGTTCTAAGAAGAACGAATAAAGAAATAGAAATCCTAATTACAATCAAAACAAAATGGGGATATCTCAAAGACCGTACACGTGAAGAGAGATGCAACTTGCTCTAATTAATTATGCAGGGAATGATCAAAGGAAAAAAACATAGGGAGACGTAGAATGTCATGGCTGCGCAACCTGAGAGAATGGTACGGATAAACCAATGAACCAATGAATTTTCGCAGCAGCCGTATCTAAAGTCCATATAGCTATGATGATTGCCAACCTCCGCTGCAGAGATGGCACTTGAAGATCCGTCAAATTGAGTTTGAAATTTAAGTAGAGGATGTTATTTAAGGCCGATCCTACACATTATCCCCCCGATTGATATATAGAGCAATGAGTACTATCGTACCAATTGTTTTAAAAGATGGTAAAGTTGATCCAAATGCAGTTCTAGTAGTAGCAACACCTTATAGAACAAATGATGTGCTTTATTAAAGGCTCAAAGCGTGTCTCGTAGTGGGTGAGCCTCCTGGAGTAGTTTCAATATTTTCAATTTTAATAAATTACTTATTTTTTAACTTAATTGTTTCTGCTTTAATGTTTAGTGTATTTATAAACATTATGACTCAATTTAATATTTTCCATGAATATTATAAATATTGTGTTATATTTATGTGTGAATTTAGTAACAATATCTAACATTTTGTGTTAATTATACGTTGGAATTGTGTTAATTAAACTTATAATATATTATAATTATATTAGGTATAAGGAAAACGCTAGAATTAAATATTTTACTAATTAACAACAATAATTATAATTAAAAAATGTTTCACACCGCGGAATGAGAGAAAAAATGTTGTTGCATTGGTCAATTAAAATTACATGTTAAATAATTCATTCGTATATATTGTCTAATAATTTTCATAATAAATTCTCGTGGTCACTTCTGCCATGATCTTTATTAAATTCGCGTTTGTTACTGGATATTAAACGGAATTCGCGAATAAAATTATGCAACAAATCAATAGCAATTGCTTTGTTAGCTTGTTTCGGAAATGCATCATGGTTGACCGCGACTGCACGGTACATTTATACAGTTTACTTTGCACTGGGTAAACACATTTACATGACAATAGATTATGTCGACGTAGGATGACACACATAGACTCATAGTTAATGTAAAATATTGTTTACAAAATCATAATGGAAGTCACCAGAAGCTGAATCGTTTTAATAGTGTATCTGTTTGTGACAGTTCAGGTGAAATCTTGCTCAGTTTTATTAATTTTAGCATTAAATTCTAACCACTATTATTATTTATCTTAGATAATTTTATATTCCCCCAAAAAGTTTGTGAACGACTCCAACTTATGACAAAGTTTGTAATGCCTTCTTTCGTCCAAACTGTGTTATTTATCTCTGTCGTTTCATTTCCATGTCATACCTCTTTTTAACATAGTTTCTACTTAGGGGAGAGTCCCACAGTACCGGCCGGCATACAGTACCGGCCAGTTGAAAGTTCTACAAACCTATAATACGGTGATGATTATCGGTATTAGTGCTAGACACTCCTATAAGTACAAGCCCAGCGCGGTGTCAACGTGTCGCGACAGGATTCTTGTCAGTGCAAAGATTTGTGTTGGGCATCATAGACGTACACTGCATATTTAAAATTCTGTTGGTGATTTTCAACCTTTAAAGATCCAGTTTAAAACAAATACCTCCTGGTATGTATAGTGTACTTATATAACTATAAAAAAGTATACTTTAAATCAATATTTGTGCGTTTGTTTTTACCTGTAAACAAACTTATTTTTTTTTTGTTTCCTCCAGTACCGGCCACTGCATTGTCCTGCAGTACCGGCCAATAATAAAGTTCGTTTTTAAAAGATTTCTTTTACTTACAGGTACGCAAATATGCCAAGTGATAAATATGAAAATTATTCATGTGAGGCAAAAAAAAGGGCAGCTGGGATCCTGCGAACATGCGAAAAGCCGTAGAAAAGGTACTGAATAATGAGATGAGTGCACGCCAAGCTGCCGAACGCTATCAGATACCACGAACTACATTGAATGATAGAGTAAGTGCTATTAAAAATAATAAAGAGATATCCATTGAGCCAGTTATGGGTCGTTTTCACAATACTTTTTCACCTGAACATAAAGAAACATTGGCGACACATGTTAAAGACTTGGCCAATAGACTAATGCCTTTAAACAGGCAAGAATTTTTACGTCTTGCTTTTCAACTGGCAGAGAAGTTGAAGGTACCTCACCAGTTTAATAAAGAAAAAGAAATGGCAGGGAAAAACTATTGTTATTCTTTTATGAAAAGACATAGTGATTTATCATTGCGAAGTGCTGAATCAACGAGCTTAATGAGAGCAGTAGGATTTAACAGACCTCAGGTTGAGCGTTTCTTTGATGGTTTAGAGACTTTGATACAGAGGTTTAAATTCACTCCTTATAAAATATGTAATTGCGACGAGACTGGTGTCAGCATTGTCCAAAAACATGCCAAAGTTTTAGCTACTAAAAACCAAAAACAAGTAGGAAAACTGACTTCAGCAGAACGTGGAAAGAACGTGACGGTGCTTTTTGCAATGAGCGCTGGAGGTCAATTTGTTCCACCATATTTTATATTTCCACGAGTCCGAATGAATGAAAGACTAATGGTTAACGCCCCAAATAAGAGCGTAGGCGAAGCTCAGCCAAACGGCTGGATGAATGCCGAATTATTTTTAAAATGGATGCATCATTTTGTGCAGTATTCTAATCCTACAGCCGAGAATCCAGTTCTCCTGATTTTAGATGGACATGCGAGTCATAAGGACTTAGATGTTATTGAATCTGCCCGGAAAAATAACATCCATATGCTTAGCACCCCACCACATACGACCCATAAGCTACAGCCACTAGATCGTACGTTCATGAAGCCATTTAAATCTGCTTATAATAATGCATGTGACTTGTGGATGAGATTAAATCCCGGTATTAGAATCAGTGAATACGAGATTGCTGGCTTAGTTGCTTCAGCTTTTAATCGAGTTTCTCGAATGGAAATCGCAGTTAGTGGCTTTCGTTGCACAGGCATACACCCCTTTGATAAAAATGTCTTTAATGATTTGGACGTTATTTGTTCTAACATAACCAACATTACAGAACAACAATCAACGTCAGAATCATTGCCTTCATCTTCTCAACTGCTAGAAGCAACACCTTCAACATCAGAACCATTGCCTTCATCTTCCCAACTGCTAGAACCAACATCTACTACTCCTGCTCCTGATCTCGTAGCCCATATTACAAATTCTGTGCATTCCGACAACCAAACTACTCTTGCTAATGGAGAATCACAAATTGCTTTTTTGCGGCAATTAGAATCTCAAGAAGAAGCTACAATTGACCTATCCACAGACAATTTTAAAGCTGTACTTACAGAACTCTCACCGGTTCCTGATGCTTCTAAAAGAAGAGTAACTGTCCGGAGTCGTAAAGCTGAAAAAAGCGAAATTATAACTGGTTCTCCATACAAAAAAATGCTGGAAGAGAAAAAAGCAGGCAAAACAAGCGTCGAATCACTTAAACGAGGGAAGAATTTACTTGTGAAAAATGACGTTAACAAAAAAAATAAGGTCTCAGGAAAATATGTTCAAAAGGGTAAAAGCTTGTTGTCAGGAAGATATGTTAGTAAGAAAAGTAGGAAAAATAAAGATGAAAACCTACCTCCTCCTAGCAGACCGGTTGAAGAAGAGACAGTTTGTCCTTTGTGCACTGAATCTCATTAAGAGGATTGGATACAGTGTGGAAACTGTAATATTTGGGTTCATGAGGCTTGTGCGAACATATCAGAGCTATCCAAACAATATATTTGTGATTTCTGTATTGTTTAATTGGTAATATATTTACTGGCCGGTACTGGAGGCCAATTTTATAAAGTTTGATTTTTCCTTATCTTTAATTTTCATTAATAAAGTGATTATTTTGAAACATTATGATTGTTTATTACTTTCATTGACAGCATAATAGTCCTTTCATACATGACAGGAAGTATTAAACATGTACCTTTTAGCATTTTGATTTTTTTTTTTGATAAACCTTAAGGTGACGGTACTGTAGGACTCTCCCCTACTCGTTTCTCCAGATTCTTCTAGAACACCATTTATGCTTTTACCTCTAGGGCTAAATTTTTTGCCTTTTTTTAAATCTACTGTTGCTGCTTATTTTTTCAGATGTGTTCTCCATTTTATAACCTTTTTACTGGCAGAACGGAAGTTTACATAAAAAACGGCACTAGGTTTGGGCTTCAGTCTGGTAGAGGTATCTTGCTCGGGGTTCTTTGGGACTCAGGCATAAAGAACTAGGTAGTGTAGTACTGACGATAAAAAGAAGATAAGTCAGAAGAGAAAGAGAAGGGAAGTTAATTAAGCATCATTCCATTTTTAAAGGAACAGGCTTACCTAGGAATAAAAGTCAATGGAAAAATCGTGAACAATATCAGGTATGCCGATGATACAGTACTGATTGCTGGCAGTAAAGAAGAACTACAAATTCTGTTAACCAAAGTAGTGCGAGAAGGAGAACTATACGGCCTTAAGGTGAATGTAAAAAAAAACCAAAACAATGGTAATTTCAAAAAACACACACCAGTTATAAACATACTAGTCAACAACAATCTAGGTGGACAAGTGAAAAAGTATCTAGGCTGTTGGATACATGAAACCTTAGACCAAGAACAAGAGGTTAAATGTAGAATAGAACAGGCAAGAAACACCTTCTTAAAGATGCGACGTTCGTGTTCTTTATATCAACATTTTATTAAAGCAAATTGATTTAAATCGTAATATTTTAAAGTGCAGAATCTACGGTTTATGTTTGTACAATTTTTTAAGGACCACCCTGTATAAGGTGACCCTACTTTGGCGTTAAAGTTTTCTAAAACTATAATTAGTTCACGATTCGGAATAGCGCTAACAGTTTCTTCATACACCATGTACATGCAGTAAGCAAAGGTTATGGTTACAGAATGGGGAACAAAAAAATCCAAATATTAGGATATGCAGACGACGCCGCATTAATCGCCGAGACAGAAGACGAGCTCCAAAGATTAACTCATACCTTCAATACAATAGTCTTCTTCTTATGGTGCCCTATCCCCTATCCAATTAGTGGATGTTGGCGTCAATTCTGGCATACTCCTCTCGGTCTTGTGTGGCTCTAAAGAGTGCATGGGCATCGAGGTTTGTCCAATATCTTATGTTTTTAAGCCATGAGTATTTCTTTCTTCCGATGCCCCGTTTTTCTTCTATCTTCCCTTCCATAATAAGCTTTAAGAACTGGTACTTAAAATTTTGAAATATATGACCCAGATAAGCAGTTTTTCTTCTTTTTATTATTGGCAGCAAATCTCGTTCTCGTTGTGTGATCTGTCCAGGTAATTTTAAGTAGTCTTCTAAATACCCACATTTCAAAGGCATCCAATCGGTTCATCACATTGGCCTTTATGGTCTATGTTTCTACACCATATAGCAGTATGGAGTAAATGTAATATTTTACAAAGCGATATCGAAGCGTTTGAAGAAGAAACAGGCTTTAAAGCCTACATACAAGAAAGAAGAAAAAGAAGAAGAAACATGTACATTAAATAAATATGTATATAAAAAAAGTAAAGCCAAATAGTTCATAAAAAAAATTATATTGAGGTGTAGTGAAGGTAAATGCTCTATACAAATTTGGTTAAACAGGTGAATAGCAAGAACTGCGCAATTTATTATTAAAACACAATGAATAATATTTTGTGAAAAGTAATTATAACTAATTTAGTACCCTCAAGAATAAAGAAAAGGAAAAGAATATTATCATTGCATTTAGGTCAATATTTAATAAAACTTGAAATGAGAACTAACGAATGATTTTTACGAAATCAGAATACTTCAATATTAAGTTACCGAAAGGTTTGATTGTGATTACCTTAGGTATTCTATATAAATTAATCACAATATATATCTTAGGTATATAAATCCTATAAACTTATATTATAAATAGTTCCAAAACAACCCTTCGATCTTCCCTACAAGGGAAGATCGAAGGTAGGAGAGGAGCCGGCCGCAAACAATTATCCTGGTTAAGAAATATTAAAGAATGGACAGGAATACACAATACAGGCGAGCTGTTTCACGCCGCCAAGAACAAAATTCTAGTAATGAGATAGTCGCCTACGCACTTTGGTGTATGGCATGTTAAAAAGAAGAAGAAGTTCCAAAACCCGTTGTTAGATACCTGTATCAACTATTGTCATGAGAAAATTGTTAGTTCTTTTACCTATTAGTAGTTTTTTGAAATGATTTAAGTTAAAAAAACATGGCTTATTAATCATGTTAATTGATCAGATTGTAGTTTTTCTAAACATCCTATTGGTATTTAGTAAAATAAAATTAAGCAGGAGTTGTTGCTTGGATATATCCTTCAATAATTAAATGGGCAATTGAAAAATAAAGAACATTTCTATTGATGATTTTGATATTGAATTGAATCATTTTTGTATATGTGTCATATCCTTGAAAACTTTGGCAACATCGTTTTAACCTATTAATTCACATATGTTTATATTTATGTAAATACCACATTTAAAAACCAGCACTATAATTCAAAAAAATTCGCTCATAACCAAATGATCTTGGCCATTGTCCAACTCTACGTACTTACATAACTTTAATTATTCCATTCATAAGTACACACTAACAATTTTTGTCCAGAATCGGGCCCTCACTTTGGTGTAAAAGTTCACATAGTCCCAAACGATAACAACTCACGTCACTCACTATAGATTTCATGGTGTAGTTCCCTACACTGATCCTAATTTTAGCATCAAATAATCTTGGCTCATGTGTATATTCTCGGGATGTTTTCTTATTGTCATTGGTGTAATAGGATCAATTAAAATTAATAGTGCGGGAAAATTGTGGAGGAAAAAAATTGTCGTCGACCTATGACGTTCTGATTTAAATCAAGTTCTTGATTGTTTTGTTCGTATTATAAACAACTGTTACTCATCTTTGATTGTTAAAGAATATTTTGTTGATTGTTTTATTACCTGGGTTTATTAGATGAAAAAACAAGTTTTTTTAAACTACGCTATAAACTACAAACAAACAAGAGAGATTGTTGAAACGGTGAATATATTTGCTCCAACAAAAGTACCATCTGAATGGAAAACCGCTCACCAAGTGTCCATCTTTAAAAAGGGTAATCGAAAAGATCCTAATTGCTACAGAGGACTAAGTGTCCTACCTAATTTCGAGAGATTGTTTGGAAAGATAATAAATGAATATTGTTCTGAAGCTATTTTCTTGTGGCATTTTAAATTAATTACTATTTAACTGGGAATAAGCCACAATTAAAGGTTAAAATACGTTTATTGACGTTTCAATTTCCACTTCGGAAATCGTTCTCAAAATACAAACATTAGTAAATAAACAAATTTTGTTTTTGATACTTAGTGAAAAATTCTTCTAATAATTTAATTTTATCTGACTCATCTATATTGACAATTCAGACATACATTATACATCTTAAAGTAAACGACTTTAAAATGATATTGCCAATATTGTTGAGTTGCGTTCCTGGGACGACTTTACTTATAAGATAGTTCATTCGATTACATGAAATCAACTTTAACTTGAGAATATCCGTCAGAAAAGATCATAACATGTAATTCGTCTTTAAAAAGACAAATACATGCCATGATGACAGTAAAATTCTCCTGTTAGTGATTCCATAGTAAATTATGAGGGAAAAACCAGGAAAAAAACCTCATAATACTATCCCAACATGGTAAGTATTTGATCTTGCATTTATTTTACCTTCAATAAATACCAAATTCCGATTTTATATGTTTGTTATTTAAAAAAATATAAATGATGTATTCTCTATATGTTACTGACTTACCAATACTGGTATTTTCTTTTTAATAACTTCCTCTTTCAATATGGGTAACCAGATCCTACTACATTCTGCCGAGGAATTCGCGACACAATTGGTCTCATTTAGCATAATTAGAGCCGCTTCTTTGATTTTTCTCTTTTTACCATCCGTTTCTTTTAGGACTATATTTGAATCATTCCATTGAACCCTATGTTCATTATCCCATGCATGTTTACATATTTGAGATCTATCAAATTCTCTATTTTTAATATAGGATTGATGTTCACTTATTCTAACATTTATTGGCCTTGATGTTTCACCTAAATAAAACTGATCGCATTCACAAGGTATTTTATAAATGCAATTCTTTGTCCTTTCTTGTTCATTGTTAGGTTTGGTTTTGGACAAAATAGATCTCAACGTGTTTGTTGTTTTGAATGTTGTTGAAATTTTGAATTTATTTCCTATCCTTTTAAGCTTTTCCGATAATCCTTTTATATATGGTATTGTTATTTTCCTCGTATTATCCCTTGTATATGCTGTAGGATCTCGTTCTAAGTTGTTTTGTTCTATTCGATCTATTGTTGAAAATTCCTTATTTATAAACGATAAAGGATAATCATTTTTAAATAAAACAGATGTTAACAAATGTTTCTCCTCCAAGAACGAATTTTCGTTAGAACAAGTAATTTTGGCTTTTTTTTTTTTCCTGTTTTTTCCCTCATAATTTACTATGGAATCACTAACAGGAGAATTTTACTGTCATCATGGCATGTATTTGTCTTTTTAAAGACGAATTACATGTTATGATCTTTTCTGACGGATATTCTCAAGTTAAAGTTGATTTCATGTAATCGAATGAACTATCTTATAAGTAAAGTCGTCCCAGGAACGCAACTCAACAATATTGGCAATATCATTTTAAAGTCGTCTACTTTAAAATGTATAATGTATGTCTGAATTGTCAATATAGATGAGTCAGATAAAATTAAATTATTAGAAGAATTTTTCACTAAGTATCAAAAACAAAATTTGTTTATTTACTAATGTTTGTATTTTGAGAACGATTTCCGAAGTGGAAATTGAAACGTCAATAAACGTATTTTAACCTTTAATTGTGGCTTATTCCCAGTTAAATAGTAATTAATAATAAATGAAAAATTACAAGATGATAGGACATCTAATTAGCGAAGACCAAAGTGGATTTACGCCTGGTAGATCTTACACTAAACTTGTTTATACTCCAACAATTAATAGAAAAAAGAATAGCGGTTGGTACCGAAGTACATCTAGCCTTCATTAACCTAGAAAAGGCGTATGATACAATTCCAAAACTTAAATTGTGGCAAGCTTTACAACAACTCGGCATTAGTCCATACCTTTTAGGAATAATCACAGAAGCATACAGGGATAACACTACGTACCTAAAAATCGGAAATAGACTATAAGAGCCAATAAAAGTAACTGAAGGACTAAGACAAAGATGCAGTAAGTCACCCTTACTGTATATTTTATATATTGAGGCACATTGAGTCCTCCAAAATTGGAAAAACCACTGCCAGGGAATGGGGATCCCCATAGGAAATGATGTACTGTTCTCCCTGTCAACTTTGCAGATGACCAAGTTTCTAGCTCAAGATTCTTATGATCTAGAATTTACGATAAAGCGTCTATACAGAGAATATGTAAAATAGGGGATACAAGTCAGCATGAAGAAAACAGAATATTTTGTTATTAATTTAGATGCAAGATGCAAAGATGCAGACTCATGGAATGAGGGAATTAGAAGAGCGATGGAATGGAGAGGTTTGGAGGAGGAGCATGCCTTGGAGAGAAGAAAGGGAATACGGCGATGGCCGTCTTACAAGTTGGATCCTGTAATATATAGTTATATATATATATACAACAATTTTTTTACATGCACTTACGTGCTGTGGGGTCTTTAAAGATTCTTTTCTGTACATGACGTAAAGTATCAGAGGTGAGCTCTTTTGTGAATCCTAATGCCTACGTAGACAATCACAATACAGTCGAAAGGAAACGAAAGAAAGACATTATTTATACAAGCACATTCTACTATATTCCGGCACAGCCAACATTCACAATGCACAGGCGAACCATTAAAGAAAGTCATAAATCTCGAAGGTAGATACAGTGGAAACAGAACAGTGGGAAAAAACAAGAAGGAGTTGCCGCTACGTCTACTTTTTACAAAAGATAGGAGTATACGATCTAGTATGTTTGATTTCCAGAATGATTTATCAGTAGTGAGTTACATGGGCAAAAAAAAACAAAAACGTGATTCTTTTTTCCACTTTCCACAATGATGATTCCATTGATACGAATTCAGGAGTACAAAAAATCCACATATAGTTACTTTTTATAATCTAACAAAGGGGAGACATTGTCGATCAGCTGTTAGCAATATATGATATATCTGATATATTTTAATAATTACTTTACTTCGGTAGCGGGAAATATATTGAACTCGTTAGATGAGACAGATGAAAATGATGCCATGAATTTTTTGGAGGGAATATACTCCCCTTGCCACTCGTTGTTTTTAACACCTGTTAGTGATACTGAAATTAGGAATACATTATACAGCTTGAAAAACTCAAAATGCACTGATTTTTACTTCTTAAACAAACAATTAGTGATAGAAACTCTGGATATTATTATTGATAAACTGGTCATACTTTATAATCTTTGCCTTATCGAAGGAATTTTTCCCGATGCATTAAAAGTAACAAAAGTGTTACCGCTACTCAAAAAAGGATCTCCAGAAGAAATTGAAAATTATCGCCCTATTTCTATTATTCCCATTCTTGGTAAAATTTTTGAAAGTATTTTGAATAACCGCTTAATAGAGTACATAGAAAAGTACAAGATACTTCATTGTAATCAATATGGTTTCAGAAAAAAATGCAGCACTACTCAAGCAATTCAGGAAATTGTAAGGGAAGTAGTTGATGGCCTAGAGAGAGGTCACTTCGTGTCTTTAACATTGTGTGACTTATCTAAGGCTTTTGATTGTGTCTCACACACTTTACTTTTAGACAAAATGCACAAATATGGCATAAGGGGAAATGCTCTTAATTTATTTCGATCGTATTTAATAAACAGAAAACAGGCCGTTTTTTTAAATAATAACTACTCCAATTTTCACAATGTTGAACATGGAGTTCCCCAAGGGTCTATATTAGGACCTACATTTTTTCTTCTATATCTCAACGATATATTTCATTATACCCACCCCTTAAGGTGTATATGTTTTGCAGATGATACAACCGTTATTAGTACCGACCAGAATCAATATAATTTAAATAACAAAATAGGAAACGATGTGCTTAAAATTAAAAACTGGTTTACACATAATAAACTAAAACTAAACGAGGATAAAAATCAAAATATAGTTTTCAGTTCAGATCGAAGACCCATTTTTGGATATAGCATCAAATTGTTAGGGATTTTTATGGATGACAACTTAGATTGGGGCATCCATATAGACAACTTAAGTTCTAAACTCGCCAGTACAATATTTGTAATGCGTAACCTGGTTTATTTGGTACCTAAAAGTACCCTTAAAATGTGTTACTTTTCATTGTTTCATAGTCATATACAATATGGAATAGCTGTTTGGGGCAACTCTGGTCATGCCGACAGAATATTTAAATTACAAAAGAAGGTGGTGAGGATACTTGCTGGAGCGGATTTAAGGGGTCATTGTAAACCACTATTTTTGAACATGGGTATTATGCCTCTACCTTCGCTTTATATGTATGCAACACTGTTGGAAATTCACGATAATAAAAATAAGTTTACTATAAACTCATAATTACATGATCATCTAACAAGATCGAGGGATTTAATTAGGTCACAACGATTCAGACTATCAAAGAGCACAAAGAATTCAATTGATATTCACTTGTATAACTATCTGCCTAACGAAATAAAAATTCTGTCTCCACCACTGTTTAAAAATAGGATCAGAAAGCATTTTTTAACATATTGTTTTTACTCAAAGACAGAATACCTCAATACACCTTTATAACGTGTACCCAGTTTGGTCAGAATACTGTCGATTTACTATCTACATATCACATTGTATTATTGCTATTAAAATGTACTAAGTTTTATGTATTAGTTTATTTAGTCATCGATTCGGGAATATTCTTAATTATTTGCACATTTTTGTTACTTCCATATTTCAAAGATTTTTTATGTGACAGTTTAGGTTTGTTTTTTTTTTGGTTAGAGATTTTTATATCTTAAATTTTTAATTTTAATTCTTCTGCTAATACTTACATATGTATATTACTTTAGCCAATATGGTTAAGTTAATTTTAAGTTTACATTATTATATCTTTTATTGTATTTTTTATACGGACTTCAAACTTTATGTAAAGTGGTCAATAAAGACCAGTGGTACCATGAAGATCGGATAGAAAATCGCAATATTTTGTGTTGAAGTTAAAAAAACAATATGTATTTCGCGTTTCGTTATAACATGTCTTCTTTAGGTACCGTCTCATCTAAGGAGGTTGGTAATCGTCACAGGTGTTTTCACTTTTGAGATCGCAGCTCTAAACAAGTCGATGGAACTGCAATTATACCACTTTCTTAGATTGTTGAGCCAGGAGATGCGTCTTCTTCCAATACTTCGTTTTCCCTGTATTTTTCCCTGCATTATGGTTTGTAGCAACACATATTTATCCCCTCTCATAACGTGGCCGAGATATTGTAACTTTCTTATCTTAATCGTATTCATGATTTCCATTTCCTTTGTTATCTTCTTCCTTTTATTTTAATTCCTATGACAAGTAAAGATTATAAAAACGGATAAGCCGCAGATAATGCTACCAATTAATTTAATTTTGTTATTCAGTTGTGAATTTAAAAAAAAAATATCGCCTTTTCATAGTGTATTGTTTTATTAAAGAAAACAAACATACAATTTTCAATATAGTTTTGGAGATACGGATTTCAGATAGTTGGATCTACCAGACTCCACCAGACCTAAGTCGCTAGAATTAAGTACCAGACTAACCCAGGGTTAATAAATAAATAAATGAAACTACATATCGATACAATATTTTTATTAAACTCATTTGATATTTTTGTCAATCTATTATAACAATATCAGTACCAATATAACACATTAATATAATGTTGCTTACAGTAAGTATTATATATCTTTTTTAACGCTTCCTCTAATCTTTTCTTAAATAAAACTAGTATATATATATTTTTTTCTATCACTCTTCAAATACACAATATGTAGTTAATGATATTGGTCTAATAATTTATCACCAGCGTGTATTACCTCAGAAAGAAGGTAAAGTTTACATTACTTAACACTGCAAAAAGTTTATATTCTACTTAATATTTGACCGATCCGTATACTTTTCCATATTACACAATAAAACTTTCCCATCATATAAAAAAGAACTATAAATTTTCAGTTACTGAAAACATATTTGATTAGAGCCAAATATAAACTTCTTACAGCATTTGACAAGGTTAGGCATTTGCTATATTTCTACTTATTGAGCTATATAAAGATAGATTACAATTTATATAAGGTAAAAAGTTTGGTAAAATGTTATATGGACAATTGCAATTTACTACGAACTTTACAAAGTTTGAGCCGAAATGCTATTGGTATTAACTCGCATCAACCACGATCATTAAATTTGATGTTTTTAAAAAAGTTATTTGGTCGCTTGAATTTTATTCAACATGGATGTTTCGAGTTCTCTAAATTCTGTAAAGCTAAAAGGTGTGGGAGTTTTGTTATAAAATTAGTACCTTTTATCAGAACGGAATTATATAAAATATAAATATAATTTAAAATTAACACAACATTAATAAAAACCGACAAAAGCCAACAAAATAAAAACAAAAACAAAAAACCCAGGCACGTAGGGCCCAAACTCTTGAGCACCAAGTCTCCAAACCGAACGTAGTCCGAAGCGGCGGCTTAAGGTACAAGCAAGCAATTTTAGTTTCGCAGATAAATCACTACAGGATAATAGGAATAAAGCGCCTGGTTAGCGAACCATGTTGGAGATCTATTACTTAGAACTCCCACATGAAGAGCATTTGGATGATAGTTGTACCTCTATCGCGCATCAGAGTGCTATAGAGGGAAAAGGAGTGGTCTGGAGCATTGGAGCGAGGTGGAGTGACTCCTGTCTTACACTAGTTAATACACCTCGCTCCAATGAATTGTTACACCCAAACGTATTTCTAAGGGGTAAACAAGTATCACAGGCTGGGTTAAATTAAAGTGCTTGCTTGCTTGCTTGTTATGGATGGCATCGCATTAATCGGAATCAGGGTTTAGGTAAGTTTTGTCCAGCAGTGTTGCCGGTAAAAATTTTAGTAAGTTGGGTAATTTATACATTGATAAAAATTCCAACACAAATTCGTTAGACAACTCCATAGTAAAATTACCACGAAACTGGCTTTAATTGTCTCCAGTCACGTCGAAAGATTTGATGGGGTAAGTACGTGCTATAAATCAGCTACTAATTTCCTTTGAACTGTGTTAAAATACCGACCAACAGCGGAACGGACCGCTCTAGTCATAAACAGACAGCTTTGTCCTATCCCAGAGATCGTAACCCACAAATATTGAGAGTAAAAAAATATTTGACGTTGGGTTGGTTCCCGTTTTTATATTTTGTCTTTGTTCTATTATGTTTTTTCTATCTTCCTTTGAACGCCGCTCCACGTTCTCTCAGATCGCACGTTAAGGGTACGTTCATAACGAAGAACATTGCATCGTATACTCGCCTAGATCATAGCACTGACAGTGAACGCTCTCATTTAAAATGCATTTAATTTACCTGAAATATAAAATAACATAAGAGAAAGTAACAGGAATAACAGGAATATGCCATTGAATTAGATCACATTATAGTACAGTAAAATGAAAATAATAAATGTAGAAATATGAAAATAAATACTACATACTTTCCCAAACATTCTTCCGCTCCAAAAACGACTGTTTTTAAGAACAGCTGAAAGTACAAGCATAAAGAATAGACATGAAAAGATCGATATATTAAAAAAGAATTAAGTAAGAATAAAATATGAATTGACAATCAAGCAGTGGTCATGTTTTGACCACAGAATATTGTTGGATGCCATCTGAAGTTGTGCTCAGATTAACAACGCGTACAACGTCATCAGTTAGAAAAGAATAGAGTCGAATCAGTAGAATTTTTAGACTCACCAAACTAAAAAGACTGTGTCAGGCACAATACCGTTGGCCCCTTTTCCTATAAGAATTCCATGGGGTGCGAAAAAACAAGAAGACGAATAGCGTCGAAATATTGGCGTGGTGTCGCATTTCAGAAGAAATTCTTCAATGACAGCCGGCAAGTAATGATATTTTGACGAATTCCAGGGTAGGAAAATGCCAGTTGGGTGAAAATTATAACAATTATGCCGGTGATAAAACACGGTTAACATAATCAGAGAGGTTTTGATCAGAAGGCATATAGTGCCGAGTACAGTGTGGTATCAGTTCTTGTAATTGTTTAATACGATTGACAATTTATAGGTACAAAAATTGCGCTCAAGGGAGCGCAATTGTCGAGTGAGATCAAATATCGGAAGATCGGAAGGAGAACCCTTTGACAAAGGTGACTAGATCAGTCAGCAATATTACTGCCAAGAGTTATTTTGGTTCCAATTGGAACCAAAATTTTCTCGGTAATTTTAATTTAATCTCGGTAAGGAAAAAAATATATTAAATATGTATATGTGAGGCATAAAAAAGTAAGTTTTTGTAAAATTTAGTGAGAAAAAATAATTTTTTTTTGAAAGATAAAAGTAAATATGTTTTTTTATAACTTTTTCGTATAAATTTTAAGGTTATGTGAAAATAGTGTGAATACAGAAGGTGTGTAGTAATACACCTTTTTTTCATTGGACCGGTAGTTTTGCCGGAAATCGTGGTAAATAATATTTTATCCTTAAAAACTCACCCCCTTTTACCTCCCGACCTCAGATCGACTGTAGATTATTTTTCTTTTAATGTTTGTTATATTTTCTTTCTTTACAAATGCGTTTTATCCTGTTACTATTTTTTTGACTCAAAAATTATCGGCCCTGGCCTTAAACTGCTTGCACTTTATATTTTATATATTTTATATTAATGTACTGCTCTAAATAAGCTCAAAATTATATTCAAAATATATTAAATTTATAAAACATTCTCCTGCTATTTATATTTTTCCGGCGATTTAAATTCCTTGACATTATATTTACTAACTTCTACAGAATGACATTTTGATTGAAAAGCCAATCTTAACTCCCCTGTTTAACTTTTTTTGTTTGTACTTCTTTATAAGATTTAATTTTCGGAGCTCTTCACGGGGAAGGAGCCTGCAATATAATTCGAAAAACAACGAAAGATTTAATCAAGTTGCTCTTGAAAGTTTTGTGCTAAGTGAAGCAGATTTTAATGAGTTTATCAAATCTTTCTGGAGTCAGTTTACATTATTTACAGTGAACGTGTGTGGAGTACTGCAAGTAGGAAGTAATAAAATAAAATCTAGGACGAAGACGTGACGGAAACGGCTAAACTTTTATTAGATGTAGCTTTCGAGATCTCGGTAATATAAAAGAACTTTATACAACTTTTATAAATTGGTAGTAGTTCTATGCGGAAGCTAACAAAAAGAAACAGTAAAACAGAAGAAATAATAAAGGAAGTAGAAACATTAAATAAGATCATAGCACAAGTACCTGAATATATGAACAATAAAAAAAATTAATTTTTAAATCACTTAAGAAACATGAAAAAAAAATTTAACCAAGAAATTATCTAGAACAAACAGAATAGGACATTAGGATAGCAAAATACAACGACAATATTTCGCGAACTTGAGTCAACAAAGACAACTTAGGTTACTTATTGTTATTTTTGTTATGATGTGATATTTTTAGCTAACTCGGACTACTAAGACTACTAACGTGGGCATCTTTGATTGCCCGTAGAGATGATCAATATTATCGTTATGCCATGGTATTATTAATACGTGTGTATTTGATGTATCTTAAAAGAAAAGATAATAAAAAGCCTGTTGCAGAGTTTAATAATATTCCAAATATTAAGCAGTTAACATGGATATTTTAACAAACATATGTCAACAAAAGGCAAGTATCTAGCGAGAGAATTCAAACTGCAGACACAGATCATCAAAGATACTAGTGGAGATACTATAACAAACCCAGACGGTATCCCAGAGATGTGGAAACAATATTTCGAAATACTATTCTATAACAACGGCCCACACAATAATACAGAAAAAAGAAGGTATGAAAAAAACCTCAAATATTGAAATCAGAAATTCAGGCGGCAATTAAGCTAAAATTCAAAAAAGCAGAAGAAGAATATGGAATAAGAGCTGAAACACTTAAAGAAATGGGCCGGAAGTGGCCAAATGACTGGGGTAAACTCACGTTTTTTCCATATATAAAAAAGGTTCACCGACAGATTGCAGTAATTACCGTAGAGTACCATTGATATCACACGCGAGCAAAGTACTTCTAACTATCATCAATAAAAGACTAAAATCAATTCTCTTACCACAAATTCTCCAAGAAAAATGCGGATTCGTCCCAGGTAGAGAAACAAGAAAACATATTCTTAATATTCGTCAAATTATCAAATGGTCCGATCAAATAAAGGACATAACTGGTTACTCATTCTCCGAAGCAAAACCACACGCATAGAAGAGAGATAATTGGACAAAAATATTCAATTAAATTACATGACGCCACTACATCCTTACGAAGGAGAATAGATAAAAGAGGGGGAATATGGATAGTGATAATTGGCCTTGGACAGTTAAAAATCTAACGAGGAAGAACTAAGGAGGGTCAACAAAAATAAAAAATTGCTAAAGACTGTTTAACACCGGAAAAAACGAAAGAAATTCCAGAAAGTATTACTGCAGGAGAGTCTACTGAAAGTGCGCTAGCTAGCAGACTTAATAGGCATTTTAAAAAGTGCGGTACATCGCATATTAGTTGTAAATATGAACAAGATAAACCAAGATGATTGCCGTGTTTGCTTACACCCAAACAAAAACACTGTCGTGATGATGTCGTGATCATAACCATTGATGAAACATTGGTCCATCGCCCGAGACAAAAGAGTAATAACAAACAATGTGTTTAGAAGAGAGAACCAGTTTCAAAGAAGGCGAAAAGCGTTTTACTTGCAGGCAAGGTCATAGCATCGGTTTTTTTGAAAAGCGCGTGAAATAATTTTTATTCACTATCTTTAAAAGGAAAAAACTGTCAATGGCGATTATTAGGCAAACTTATTTAAACGTTTGGTAGAGAAATCATCAAAAACGTCAGCATTGGGCTAAGAGGAGGGTGTTATTTTATCAAGACAAGGCAACAGCTCACAAATCCCTTATTAAAATGGATAAGTTTATGTATTTATAAAGTTCATGTAGTTTGAGTTGATACCTCATGCACCCTATTTGCCAGATTTAACCCCCTTGGATTATTTAGTGTCCTCAAATTAAAAAGAATAGCTTTGTGGTCAAACATTTTCCACCTATAAAGAAGTCATGTCAGTAGTTAATAGCAATTTTAAGCAGGAAACAGTTCTTATTATAAAAAGAGTATCGAATTCATTTTTCTACATTTATTTCTACATTTTTGTTAAAAAAATTTGTTTCTTTATTGAGTCAGGTACTTCTGGGACCAACCCACTTATATACTTTATAAAAGGTACCCTCCGATTCTAAAAATATTTTAGTTCTATGAAAATTGTCAAAAGTTTGTTACAAACATGACTGAAGTGCTCAATTCATTCAAGGTATTTCCCAGAAAACATTTTTTGTAAATATATTTCGCAGACATCCGGTATAATGCAATAAATATTAAGATAATTAAACTACCGGTTGCAACGCTAGAATCCCAACCAAAATACCGGATGTATTTTTTATTTAACATAAACAAAATAATTCATTGCTGAGAAAATTAAAAAGGTAGTTTGCATAAAACTACAGTCACTGTGAAAATTAAATTCATACTGCATAAAATTAGTATTAGTTTACGTGACAGCATTAAAAATAAATCCACTTGGTTGATGCGACTTTTATTACCAGAGAGAAAAATTGCAAGACTGGAATACAGAATGGACTCATATTCTAGTTGGTCCTATATTATATAGTTTTTATACATGCATATCACAATGTTATCATATATTTCACTACAATATCTAGTCTACGAAGGGTTTGTACACAACGGATGGACTTTCACATATATAGAAATGTCTGGTTCGTGAGGACAATTTTTGTTTAAAATCCACAAGGAAACAAAGTTCCTGTATTTGGCTGTATACCATATATTAAAAATTTTGAATAAAATCCTTTATAAAAAGGTATATAAAAAACCCAGTTGGGCTATGTTGCATTGACAAAACGTTTTCGGAATAAATATTCCATCATCAGTGTCAAGTTAATATATGGATGTAGCCACTAAATACGTGGGTAAAAACCCTTTAAAAATTATTAAATAAGATTTGATCTACATTATGTCTAATTTACATTTAAGATGTTAAAGTTACCGTTGGATAGGTAACAGGGCGACATATGACTCTACATTAGTTGCGAGTCCTGAGACGGTATGTCTACGAGGACTTTGACAGAAGAGTTGCTTTGACAAAGTCCTCGTAGACATACCGTCTCAGGACTCGCAACTAATATAGAGTCATATGTCGCCCTGTTACCTATCCAACGGTAACTTTAACATCTTAAATGTAAATTAGACATAATGTAGATCAAATCTTATTTAATAATTTTTAAAGGGTTTTTACCCACATATTTAGTGGCTACATCCATGTATTAACTTGACACTGATGATGGAATATTTATTCCGAAAACGTTTTGTCAATGCAACATAGCCCAACTGGGTTTTTTATATACCTTTTTATAAAGGATTTTATTCAAAATTTTTGTTTACTTAAATCATATTGTTGTACAAGGCAAATATTTCCAGAAAAAGTTTTGTTGTAATATTTTGAAGGTGTATTTTTTGGAGTATTTGCCTAAGAGTCAATTTTGGCTTTAACTATTGGTCATACAACTAACAACCTTAAAGAGTTTGTATTATTTTATCATCTATACGTTATTGATAAAAAAATACCCACCCTGAAAATGACTACTGTTTTAAAAGGATGTTAAAAAATAAACCAGAAACGAGGAAAATTGCCCAGAAAACAGTATTTTTCTGCTGTAAGTGCCGATTTAGTACCAACAAAATGTTGCTCTATAGTATTTTTTTGAAACCTTGTCCTTGGCCAGGAGATTATATCTTCCAGGACTTATTTTTTTGTGTTTTTTAGTTTTAAGACTTAATATCTGTTGTTGTTTATTATTACTTGGCCTAGATGATTGATACATCTGTAGCGGTCCATGCAGCATTGCAAAAAGATACTGGAAAAACTTAGCTTTTAAGTACTAATGTTTTATTTTTCTTTTAATGTCATGGCTGCAAAATATTTAGACACCTTTCTTGCTTTATCCAGTCCACATCTGATCTCTAACGAATGGTCCCATTTTGCGTTTATCGTTGTACCTAAATATGTATGTATCTCAGCTGAGATTGCGGCACTTGAGCCTGAAAAATTTTTGTATCTTAATACCATTGTATGCCACCCTCTTCTGTATTCCCAGTAGCGTATATAATACTGTAATTTTGGATTAAAAATGGCAATCGTATGATCGTCAGATGTCTTCTGTCTTCTTCTTTTTTGTCTGTCGTCTTCTTTTGTTCTGTTGTCGACAGTGTGTGTACCAAATATGCGTCGCGTGGGAGGGTCGATATACGGATGATGTATTCAGAAAACTCATATTTCGTCTTTTGACGTGCGAACTGTAGCAATCAGCGTAACGATATTTAGACATAAACAGACATGGTGCCAAAGGGACCCACATTGTCTGGACAGAGACATGCGAGATGTCACGTGATTAGTAGACATGGCGTCAGAGAAGCCCACAATGCCTAAATCAATACAGAAATATGCGAAAAATAGTATGATTAACCGAATAGAATGCGACTTTAAACAGCACATGATAGGATTTGTCGAAGAAGACTGCTCGTCTTCTTTTTTACAAAATCTTCATTTCGTTCTTTTTCCTTAAGCTATAATAGATTATAACTGTTTCAACACGATGGTTTTGCTTTCTCTATAATAAATTGAATCTCCGAAGAATGGTACCATTTCGCATTTAAGGTTATACCTAACTAATGTCTCTTTACTGATTTCGTTCTTCATAGGTATATAAACTGTTTTACCGTATCATCTGCATACCTGACATAATTGAATTTTTCCCGTTTATACATATACCCTATATCTTTGCTTTACCTCTGTGCTTATTTTTGACCTCAGCTGTTTATTTTTATTTTTTTCTTATAATTTCTTTCTCACTCGAGTACAGTTTTCATAAAATGTTTGTAAATGTAAATGTAAATGTAGGTATTTATCAGCAATGCTAGTTTTTGAAGGATTTGTATTCATTTGTAATGTTGGCATTATCGTAAGCTTTGTGATTTTTACATATCGACATCTCTAATAACGAATCTCTGCATCAAAATAGCTTTCTATGTACCCACTGCATCTCTAAATCTAAATTATATCGTTCCCATTACATTTTCATATTTCTTGAATATTCGGGGAATATTATTTAGGAATAGATTAAGCTAATGTTACTACACTTAAAAACTAGCTAATGCCAGACACAACTGAATTTTCTTGATTACCATTTATTTCCTTTAATATCAAACAATTGTTTTACTTATCTTTTCTCATCATCAAACAGTTTCTTTACATAATTCTTTCATATTTCTAATTTCTGAGTTATTTTTACAATTATTCTTCCAGTGCTAACGACGAGTCCATCTATAATGCTATTTTGATAAATGACATCTATTTCTTGGAAGTTCTTGTACAGAATAAGGTTGCTATATTAAGCAATTTTCTGTAGTCTTTCTCTCTTACTACATTTCCCTCTTAGCCACATCTCTTCAGTTTGTTTTCCTACCGTCAATTTTATTCCTAATTATTAGGACGATCTTCTATTATTCTGTAAGCTCAAAAAGTCCAACGAATGTCTCCTAAAACTTAACTTGATTTAATTCAACAAAGCGATGGCAGCTTTTGCTAAAAAATGTAATTTTTAATATTTAATGTCAAAAGTTAGAGATTTTAACATTTTAATTGGACATATTATTAATTACATCAAATTTTCGTCTGTTTTTATGTCTGTGTTTTTTAATTTGTTAATTTTCATAGATTCTAACAAAGAGACATATTATTAATTACATCAAATTTTCGTCTGTTTTTATGTCTGTATTTTTTAATTTGTTAATTTTCATAGATTCTAACGAAGATAGCTTAAGGCCTTTATTTTGAATATGAAGAATTTAAAATTCGTCATTAAAAGAATGATTATGATCTAGAAGGTAAAGTGCGTATGTAGAATCTGTTTTTCTATTATTGAAAGTCCTTTTATGTTCAGCTATTCGTTTGTTAAAATTTCTACCAGTTTGATCGATGTAAGTTTTTGGGCAGTCGCCACATTTAATTTGTATACACCACTGTGTAAGTGCTTTTTATTTTGGCTCTTATTGTTTTTAATATATTTGCCTAAGTTTTTGTAGAAACTGGCAAACTGGTAGAAATTTCAACAAACGAATAGCAGAATATAAAAGGAATTTCTATAATAGAAAACCAGATTCTACATACGCACTTCACCTTCTAGATCATAATCCTTCTTTTAATGACGAATTTTAAATTCTTCACATTCAAAATAAAAGCCTTAAGATATCTTTGTTAGAATCTCTAGAAATTAACAAATTAAAAAACACAGACATAATTCTGAATGACCAACTTAAGACAGTTCTCTCCTCCTCAATCTATTTCGTTAAAAATTATAAAGTGTAAACGCATATTAAAAATGGATCACTTGAGAAAGGCACTCTGCTGAAACAGCTTTAGTGATAAAATTTTATAATAAATTTTGTGGATGTTTTGAAAACAAAGTTTTCAGTGTTTTATTGTTACATCAAATGAATTTCCATCAAGTAACGGTCAAATCCATCACTTATTAGAAATAGTTTTGGTATTTAAATTGTTTTTGTCCTCACGAACCAATGGAAAATAGTATAAAAGAGTATTTACAGAATTTGCGACCGTTGAAGAATAAAATGGAAGTATACTTTGGTGTAATTATTCATCTAAGAGTGCAAAATTTAACAATAATTGGATTTTTATTATAAATAATTTTCTACTTATTATTACTTATTTGGTTATTTCTATCGATACAGTATAGTTTACGCTATTTTAAAAAGAAGAACAAACAATAACAAATGTATGTCGCCAAAATAGATCAGTTGATAAATAAGAAGATGAAAATGTAAAATTATTTTATTGGGGAAATTTTAGGTGTAAAGTTCTTAATGAGGTATCATTGATTTTAAAGTTAAAAGACTTACATCTTGAATATGATGCCTGTATGAGTCCATTTCAAATAGGTAAAAAGAAATAAGAATAAACTTACTCACAATTGATTTATTTTACCACCAACGACCGGGTTAGGGTATTGTCTGGTACAGAATATACAGCAAATTATGCTCATATTATAATGTGCCTGACATATGCCAATATTATATGAGTATATTATTGTTGGATTAAGTAATTAACACCTAATAGTCGCAAATTTCGTAAACTTAACCTGGTATCTGTAGGGTATGGCAAAATTTGTTATGTTAATCCAAATTTTTTGAATCGCTTTTTTAATTTTGAGAGTGCTAAAAAATTAGCGAAATTTACAAATGGCGTTTGAACAGTTTTACCTAACCAACTATATCAACTCTTGCCAACGAAATACTATTGCAAAAACATATCAGTCAAAGAAAATAAATTTCGCACGTTTGAACATACCGCCTGTTGTCATACCACTACGGATATATATTTTGTGCTGTGATGACATTTAAAATTGCTCATTCACGGTAATTATTTTTAAGCAGCAGAGTTTTAAAAAAATATGATTCGATGATACGTTATAAAATACAAGTAGAGTTGAGTATTCATTTGTTGCGTATTCACGTATTAAATATAAGTTGCATTGAAAAATATGGAAACGGGAAATCCACTAAATAATGAATTTATAACCCACTGATTAAAAGCAGTTTTAACTACTAAAGACCCTACTGTATATTTTTGTATGCAATGATGGAACATTCGTGTTCGTTTTCCTCAGAATCACTGTAATGATTAATGTAAAATTTTAAAAGAAAAATGATTGAACGACTATTATCTGTTGATATGTGGACAGCTTTAACTTTCCAAGAAAAGAACAAATAATTCGTAAATACCAATTTACCAAATATCATATATGTGTTATTATAGCTGATGTGTTATTATTATTTTGTAACTTTGTTATCCATTACTTTTGTTTACAGAATATTATTTTTTTAATTAGAATTAATACGAACTTAAAACAAAAACAACTGACAGCACTGAATACTCAAAGTAATCGTTGAGGACTGACAATGATGTCACCTTACGTTTATTTTGTTGTGGCCAAGGTGGACCAATCAGGACAAATATTGTTATTTTGGCTAAACATAACAAAGATTATTATCTGTGATTTTATTGGTTTTTATATTTAAAAACGAATACAAGAGGATCCACGCAATAATCGGGCAGAAGATAAGACACGCGAAAACCCAATTTTATAGTAAAGAATGTAATGAAATTGAACAATATGAAAAGAAACAAGATACATTTCATCTACACTAGAAATTTAAAGAGGTCGCTGGAAACAAACGGAAACAAGTATTCCAAAGTTTAGAAGACAGAAACGGACACAGAATATTAGACATCAATGGACAGTTAAAAGAATGGGAAAACATTTCTGAATTATTTGAAGATGTGAGAGTAGAACACTATACCCCGATTGCTATATCAGGTCAATCTATAACAGAAAGTGAGGTTACAC
Organism: Diabrotica undecimpunctata; assembly: GCF_040954645.1. Lineage (NCBI taxonomy): Eukaryota > Metazoa > Arthropoda > Insecta > Coleoptera > Chrysomelidae > Diabrotica > Diabrotica undecimpunctata. Next base: position 7,606,095 of record NC_092804.1, read on the forward strand.
GTTCAATACAAACGGCAAAAAATGGAAAAGCATTTGGCCCCGATGAAGTAAGTGCTGAAATACTAAAGTTTTTGGGAGAAAATGGAATTAAAGCTCTGTGTAATCTCTTTAACAGAATTTATGACACTGAGATATTACCAACTGATTGGTTAAAGTCATTTGTCACAATACCTAAGAAACATCGTCCAAAGACATGCGGTGATTATCGGACAATAAGTCTGATGAGTCACGTTTTGAAGATCTTCCTGCGAGTAATACACAGCAGAATTTACACGCTGTTAGAGGACAGAATTAGCAATACTCAATTTGGGTTTAGGAGTGGCTTGAGTACAAGAAAAGCCTTGTTTAGTATACAGGTGCTAGTACAGATATGCAAAGATATAAATCAAAAAGTGTACATTTGTGCAATCGATTTTGAAAAGGCTTTTGACAAAGTCCGACATAACAAAATACTAGAAATATTGGAAACAGCTGGATTGGACGATAAAGATCTACGAATAATTACAAATCTATACTGGCATCAAGTGGCAAGAATAAAGGTTGAACAAGAACTGTCGGATGAAATAAATATAAAAAGAGGAGTGAGACAAGGCTGTATATTGTCGCCTTTACTTTTTAACTTATATTTGGAGGAAATATTGAAGGAAGCCTTAATGGAGACAACCGAAGGTATTATTGTGAATGGAGTAACCGTCAACAATATTAGATATGCCGACGATTAGTGCTTGCTAATTGCGGAGAAGACCTTCAAAATCTAATGAACAAAATAAAACAGACTTGTGATCAGTATGGATTAAAACTCAAAGTTAGGAAAACGAAATATATGATAGTTAGCAAACAAAATTATATACAGGATGATGGTATAAAAGTCGGAGATGCCACACTGGACAGAGTAGAGAAACTCGTGTATCTCGGCAGTAATATCAATGAGAGCTGGGATCCAGCAGCAGAAATTAAAAGCCAAATAGAACAAGCTCGAGCTTCCTTTGTAAAAATGAGAAACGTACTTTACAGTCACGATCTTAGCATTGACCTTAGAGTTCGAATGACATCTTGCTACATCTTTCCTGTCCTGCTGTATGGAGTGGAAGCGTGGACTCTAACTGAGGCTATCCTTAAACGCTTGACAGCCTTTGAGATGTGGGTATACAGACGACTACTGAAAATAAGCTGGGTCGACAGAGTTAGAAATGAGGAGGTCCTTAGACGGCTGAACCAAACAACACAACTGGTCAATATAATAAATAAATGCAAGCTGGAAAATCAACTACATCGTTATTTAGAGCTGCTGTCAATAAAGTCACGATAGCGAATATGGTAGCCAACATGATATCCAACGATCGATAACGGTCATGGAACTAGAAGAAGATTTTATTGGTCATACGACGAAAAGCTTACTGCGCACATGCAATTACTTAATGCATAAAACTGGTGGATCCTTCCACCAAAGGACGCTACAGCCCTCTACGCGGACGACACGTCAATATATGCAACAGGAAAGGATGATAGAAGAATAGTCCAAAACATAAAAAACCACCTTGGAAGAATCACGGAATACACCGATAAATGGAAGATCAAAAACAACGCCTAAAAGACGCAATTCGTCATGTTCATTCAGGAGGCAAGCCCACTAGTGGTAGAAATAACGATGGGAGGAAACCGGATCCAGTCAGAAGAATTAGTCAAGTACCTAGGAGTCCATCTCGACAGAAAACTCAACTGCAAGAAAAATATACAACAAATCAAAGTAAAGCAAACATTGCTAAAAAACTAATGCTTTCATATATTTTCAGGTCCAGTCCACTAACGAAGGCCAAGAAGATCCAGCTATACCAGGCCTACGTTATGGGAATCCAACTGGTAGTAACTTGAAGCAACAGAGACGTCATGTTACATGATCATCGATGGATCAACATGGGAAGAATTGGTAACAAATGCAACCATCAAAGAAAGGCTCCAGTATTCACCACTAAGGAAAGTGGCTGAGAAAAGAACAAGGTATTTCTTCCACCAAGCCACAAGAAGACTTCTTAATACGAGACATCCTCACTAAGAATCGAATCCAGAGAATGTTTAGATCGATCAAAGACTGATCGACCATATCATCAGGGTCTAGCCAGGTGGTTGCCGAAGACAGGTACGATGCCGAAAACAAGCACCTACAGAAAAAGGAGGATCCAAGGAGTCCACGACAGACAAATTCAAGATCCGAGAGGAAGGAGTTCAACCAGTAGGCGGTGCAAAAGCGGGATGTCAAGAAAGAAGGCTACGATATCTTAAGTTTAAAATATCTTAAGTGTGACATGTAAATTTTATGCAATAAACGTTTTTATTTTTATTTTTATTTTTTGTATACCGGATGACAGGCTAGTTGTTAATCTTAACGAGTAAGACCCATTTTGACTGAGTAGCCCATTTTAACGAAAATCTACTTTTTATTTTCTCACCTATTAAAATCATTGAACTTCTAGACTTGCTGTTAAGATATTATTTGCTGAAAATAAAGAAAAGTCTGAAACGGGCTTGGAATTATTTTGCAAATAACAAACAACTCGACCATTTTTTGTTTAAAATAAATAAGACTAGAAATATGGACCAGTTTTGTCCTGGTATAATACCAAAATATAGTTTACAAGTAAAACAGGAAAAAGCAGTTGATATTTGAAAAATATTGTGATTTAAACTGGAAGAGTATTGAAGAATAAATCCATTTTAAACACGTTTTACACACGACAATACCTATTCCTGATATCGACATCAGTCTAACAAACCTAAGAAAATCAGAGATATCATCAACCGTCATTAAACAAAAGTTTTATACACTATTAAACATATATGGCAATACCTACAACGTATACACCGATGCGTCAAAAAATGAAGACAGAGTTGGAGCAGCAATTTATTCGGAAGACTCCTCAGTTAGTTTCAAATTGCCATCAATTACAACCATCTTTTCGGCTGAATTATTTGCAATTCTAAAAGCACTATTGTTAATACAAAACAAAAACAAAGAAAGATGTATAATAATCACAGATTCTTTAAGTTCATTATCCTCACTGACTCAATTGTACTGTGACAACCCCCTTCTACTTCTTATTAAAAAAGAACTTAAAAACATTGCAAATAAGAACATCCAAGTTCACTTTTTATGGGTGCCTTCTCATATAGGAATTGAAGGTAACGAAGTTGTAGATAAACTGGCTAAAAACGCACCAACTAACCCGATGTCCGAAGAAAGTAATATATTGGTACAAAACGATTTAAAACCATACTTAAAACAAAAAATAATTCAAAAATGGCAACAAACTTGGAACAACACTCCATCAAGGCTATACGAAGTCAACAAACATTCACATCTTTGGAAACCAAAAATAAAAGACAGGAGAGAGCAAGTGATACTTACCCGTCTCCGTATCGGCCATACACGACTTACTCATGACTATTTATTACGGCGCAAAAATAAACCAGTGTGTGAAGTGTGCAACAGTGTTCTAACGGTAAAACATTTTTAATACAGTGTCCCAAATATAATAGTGAACGACTCAAATATAACATACCCAACTCCTTAAGAGATGGCCTAGAAGAAAATACAGACACCCGAACAATATTTTTCTATCTTAAAGACTGCCAACTTCTTCAAAAGATCTAAAATGTACATTGTAACACACAAAGATATTATTATTATTATTATTATTATTGTAAACTAATGTATATTTTACTTATTGTATCTATATTGTATTAATCTAAATACGCTAATGACCCTGCGTGGTTGATGCGTTAATAAAATAAAAAAAAACACGTTTTAGAACGACACAACTTTGGAAAACATCCACCTGCAGACAAGTTAATAAATAATTAGTTTAGTTTCAACAAAAATACTAGTAAAATAATTACAACTACATTAACAACAACAATTTACTTTCTGTATCTATCATTAATACCTTAGAATTGTGGTTTCCACCTGACGTCATGAACTAGGAGCTGCATGCGCAACAGTATACTGTTAGTTCTTTATAATCATGCACTCTATAAGAAATACAATGATCCAGTTATCGTTGAACGATCATCGATACATTGTTGTCCTGAGAAAAACGACCTTTACAAGACAGACCGATTCGTTTGCGTATTTTCATATAATATCCTAATCAATGCTACAGTCTCATATTTGATAGATACTCAAACGCAACAAATAAATTACCAACTTATGATATGCTACCACTATCTTACTAATTACAAATATAGTTTATTTTATTGGAGTATAGTTTAGTGCTAATATTTTAGTTAAAGAAATAATTTTATAATTTAATAATTTAATTTAATTATTATAACAAATATGTAATTTGTTTCCATAGTTATACAGTGCGCACCAAAAATAACGAAGTTTATTAATAGTTTTAACACAACTGTTCATAAAAAGTTTTTTTTTTAATAAATTGAGTCAATTGTATACATCAAATAAAAATATATCTGGTACACGATTGAAGATTGATAAATATTTATTAAAATGAGATATCCTTTATATATTTTAAATTTTCTGTAAACTATTGAATCCTTATACACTACTGTCCAAAATTAATGCATCACCTCAAATGTAGCATAATTTTGAAGCTAGTTTTCTTCCGAATCCTTAATTAGATTTTGATGATTTTTGAAGTTATACTTCTATACGCACGGTCGGCGTTGGAAATTTGCACGGGAGTGAATCTGTGAAACCATTACATAATATGTAAGAAAATGAGTAAGAGAGAGACATAAGATTTATTGTCTCTCTCTTCTTCTCTCGAGAATAAAAATGTTCCTTTTGTATATATATTTAATATTATAAATATATTATATTATATATAAGATTATATATAATATATATTAATATTATTATTTATGTGACATGTTTTGTATTATTTATTACATGTTCATAATTATTTTAGGCTTTTGTATTTCAAAATAATCACTGTATGACAGACAACTGTCAATTTTGAAATCCGTTAGCATAATGTCTAATTGGCAAATGTTTTACGTGTTTGGTTCATACGCTGGTGTACGTGAGTTCGAATCCCAATATGAATTTCCTTTTTTATTTTTGAAATATTTAAAAACCTCACGTTAATGTTATTTAAATATATGTAATATACGCAAAAATGCTAAATTTTAAAATAAAACGAAAATTTACAACATAATCCGAGTTGTTGGTTTTATATTTTTATCTTCGTTAAGTAAGTTATGTATATTGGCAGTTTTAAATACTTATGAATATTGCATTTTAATTTGTATTGTATTATTATATTGAATTATGTTGCAGTGTATTGTATTGTAATTTTTATATTAATAACAAAATAAACAATGAATTTTACTGCAGAGTATGTGTAAAAAAATTTTTTTGCATTCAACTCCTTTTTACAGATATGAAAATAGAAATATATATTTTCATTAAAATATTGATACAATCCTTCATTTACTATACTCCTATTACAGGTCAAATGTTCAATCCAGTGGGACTGCCGGTAACAGTTATACTTCTATACACGCGTTCGCCGTTACAAATTTATATGGGAGTCAACCTGCACAATCATTACATATTTAATGCTATAGGTAAGAGAGTGCAGAAAGAGAAAAAGAATTAGGTATATAGGTATATGGTGCATCGTTTGCTGTATATAAACATTTGACTTGTAATAGGAGTATAGTAAATAAAGGATTGAATCAATATTTTAATGAAAATATATATTTTTATTTTCATATATGTATAAAAGGAGTTGAATGCAAAAAAAAATTTTTTACACATACTCTGCAGTAAAATTCATTGTTTATTTTGTTATTAATATAAAAATTACAATACAATACACTGCAACATAATTCAATATAATAATACAATACAAATTAAAATGCAATATTCATAAGTATTTAAAACTGCCAATATACATAACTTACTTAACGAAGATAAAAATAAAAAACCAACAACTCGGATTATGTTGTAAATTTTCGTTTTATTTTAAAACTTAGCATTTTTGCGTATATTACATATATTTAAATAACATTAACGTGAGGTTTTTAAATATTTCAAAAATAAAAAAGGAAATTCATATTGGGATTCGAACTCACGTACACCAGCGTATGAACCAAACACGTAAAAGATTTGCCAATTAGATTTTAAAATTGACAGTTGTCTGTCATACAGTGATTATTTTGAATACAAAAGCCTAAAATAATTTATAAAACACATTTATGAACATTTAATAAATAATACAAAACATATCACATAAATAATAATATTAATATATATTATATTATATATATAATATTATATATAATATAATATATTTATAATATTAAATATATATACAAAAGGAACATTTTTATTCTTGAGAGAGGAACAGAGAGAAAATATATCTTATGTCTCTCTCTTACTCATTATCTTACATATGTAATGGTTTCACAGATTCACTCCCGTGCAAATTTCCAACGACGACCGTGCGTATAGAAGTATAACTTCAAAAATAGCTTTAAATTTATGGTACATTTAAGGTGAATGTATAGTACGAATTCAGGGGATCTGTCTGAACCTTTTAAAACAAATAATATACTGCGCCAGGGAGACTCTCTCTAGAGGTCATTTTTTTTTGTTTTTTTTTTTCAATTATTTTATCACTTAATTTACGAATATTTACTTATAAATTGTTCTTTAGCTTCATTATGTTCTCTTTTATATATATTATATACCTTTTATAAAGAATATTTAAATAAAACTTTTTTAAAGATAATTGTTGAGCCATTATCTAAGTTTTAATTTTATAAAGCTACTAAACGGCATGTGCCATAAACGTCTGAATCCCAAATTGATGATTTTACAACATATTTCGACATACTTTCCAAAAAGAACTTCTTTTAAAATTTAAAGTTAGTAAAACTTTAACTGATGGAATTCCGCTGAAACTCTCGTACGGAGCTAACTCAAGTTACTTGAATTTGCATACAGATGCAGTTTTATCTAGGAAAAAGTCTTTCTCGTTTACTAGTTCTCGAATATCGAAAGCCGTTCTCAAAACCTTCTCTGCACAACTGCTTTTAAATCACAATATGCAGATATATTCAAAATTAAGTTTAATTCAATTTATTTAAATAGAAGTTTTGTATGCATGAGGATGTAGCAGTTTAAAAGGCTTTAATTTCAGACCAGATTGGTTTCTTTCAGATTTTTATTTTATTTTCGATTATACAGTTCAATTTTCATTTCATTAAAACTTTAGAAACTTATTATCTTCGTCTTTGTCTTTATCTCTGTGCAGGGTGGGCTTTTTTTAATTAAAGTTCCATTTATTAGACCACTGACCAATTCTGGTAAAATAACAATTGTCTGAGCAAAATATAAAGTCTAGTAATAGTAGCAATAAGTAATGATGTAGCATTTTTAAATTCTTTGGTATATATTGAAATCACCCCGTGTGTATTAAAACACCGAAGAATATTTTCATATTGTATTTGCTAAAACATTGAAAAAGTATTTTCAATTTTTTTTTGCTTCGACCAGTAGATAATAAACACGTTTTAAAGTTTATTTGTATATCACAAATGCATATTTCTTCGGTATTCTTTCATCGAGAGCCACTTGAGGATATTGGGCGTTAAATAAATATTCCCGTTTATACGTTTTGTTTATACCGTTGGGCGAATGAATTTTAAAGATAATTACATCACTTTCGCTGAGGCCGCTGTCAGGGACAACTGAGTCAATTCAACTATGTATTTTGGAAATTCCATCATTCTACAAGATCAAATGCTTCATTAAAATTGATAGAAATTAAGTTGTATATTATATTAATTCTTCCATTTTGTAATCATTTTAATCCTTAGTAAATAATGAGTAATGCCTCACATATTGTGCAATTAACTTCAACTACTGTTATTAGCTCTTAAACATCTCATAGCATAATTACAATTACTTATTCTGGATCAATATTTCGATTTAACGTTGAATATTGACCAGAGTAGTTGAGTGCTCGGAACAATTTGAACTTACCTCATTTACAACTTCTTCGGGACCAATTAAAACGCATTAGACTTTCAAAGGCGAGCGATAAAGAATATTAATTGAAACTTAACTTTGATATTGATCCAATAATAATTTTTAATTTTTAGTTTTACAAAAGGTAAAAGAAATAATAAATTAGACTTACTCACAATCAATTTAATTTAACTAATCAGACGACCGGTTTCGCTTTCTACAATATGCAAAGCATCTTCAGGTCACGATACAAAGTTAAATAAATGCTGAAAATAATAAACCCATATTAGGGTGTTGTCTAATAAAGATAAAACAAAGATAGGTGATATAAATTATATAAATTACAGTAATTATGCCAATATTACATGTCTGTGGTTTTTCAAAATGAATAAAATGTTTAAGCAGACAAAGTAAGACCCACAAATTGGTAAAATAGTCTATTAAACTGTAATAAATTAATAAATAAACAAATAAATAAAACATTACTTACATGCCGGTACTCTATTAATTGATGGTTGAAAGAACATGGTTCAAACTATCTTGTATTGTTGATTGGAGAACTCAAGTCAACTATTGTAATTGTTTAACAGTAAACGGGGAAGTTCTTGAGGAGACAGATTTTATCCAATGAAGTAGAGAGAGGTAAATGTAATTGTTTGTTTGATGAAAGTAATGTTCTATACCATTAAGTTCTTTAAAGTTATTTATATTTATTCTCGAGATATATTTATGAAATGTGTGTTATTTATTGAGATTTTTATTTTTGTTTTGGAAGGTGACAGTTGTGAGACAATGAATAAGAATAGATGTACAAATTGTGTGGATGTGCAATTATATCAGCTTGTAATTATCAAATTTCTTTGATAAAGTTATGTTGCAATATGTGGCAAATGGTTGTAAAGTCCAATATATAAAGTATATTTTGAAATGGACTCACACAAGCAACACATTCATGATTTTAGTTTTACCTTTTTAATATCTGTTTTATATAACATTATTATTTTTTGAATAGTAGATATACTTTACAGGCATATCTGCTGAAAACTTGGAAGTTGTTTTTAAATAAGCGAACTTTGAAAAATTAAACAATTTTTAAGTTTTCGTTAGTTGAAAAATAAATTGATTTACTCTACAGCCGGTGTGCATTTAGATATGTTACATACATTTTAAAGTAAAGTTACAATAAGTAATATTGACTCTAATCCGCCTTAAGGCAAACTTTGATCAAAGTCATATTAAATGAACGGGCGAAATTCTGGTTGCCCACCTACAAAACTGTTTCATGGATGGTTTGTTTTATATGATAGCAATGTCCGTAGTTTCATATCTGTCACAGAACAGCCGAGATGGTTAGTTATATGGAAACAATTAGTAGTATTGGGTGAAAAAACTATTTGGCACTAATACACATTTTTAGTCAAATCAGTACTTGTTTGTGGAACGCTAAATGAAGCAGAAAAAATTATAGGTGAGTAGCTAAATACCTCTATTACACATTTTTTATCAGATTTGAGTTGAATCAATTTCGATATTTTTGTTATGCTCCATTTTCCATACTCTGCATTTAGGCGGACTTGCGGACTCTGCATGTAGTGCATTCTGGCGTAGTAAAAATTTATTTGATGACTTATTACTAAAGCGTTGTGAGATGTGGTACAGTACATTTTTCTTTTCAGATATGGCGCAACGGGGTTTCTGACTGTTTGAAATGACTGATGCAGAAATCTGGGAGATGTTGGATCATATACCTGCTGCTGACGCTGAAGCAAGAGATACTAGAGTGACTATGATTCTGATGGTAACGATAGTTTAGCTGATCCTGTTGCTGAGAATGCTAATGATTTAAGAGCTGATGAAATGGAATCGGATAGTGCAGCTTCTGCAGTTGCCCAGATAATTCAAGAGCAATCCAATACAGATCATAGGGGTATCAGAGGGTCGCAAGCACCAAGTGTATCTGATTAAATCCCAGTGCAGGGAGCCTCACAACCTTTTCGGCGACAGAAACGTCCTCGAACGCCAGAATTAACGGAAGAAGATGGTGGTCCAGTAGTAGCGACTGAACAGATTCCAATTAAATTTTGTGACAGTATATTGTTTGGTCCAACTTCAGTGATAGGATAGTTTTTATCTCAATGAATGACTTTTTTTTAATTGTTTATAAGACTACACATCTACAGTTATAGGTAATTTAATCTATATATATATATATATATATATATATATATATATATATATATATATATATACAAATTAAATGACGTTTCAAAAATGTCATAAGACATTCATCAAACTCGGCTGTGCAATGAAACTAAACTGAGTATAAAAAACAAAATAAAACATGTCATTGAGGCAACAATCATCAAAGAAAAATAAAAATGAGAAGGATGTCTTGATCCCGGGTATGATTTCAACGAACTTACAATTTGATTTTAAGAGTATACAATTTCCCGTGCATTTCACCAGACTTACAGTTTGATTTTAAGGGTATACAATTTCCCATGCATTTGGCTTTTGCCATGATGATAAACGATAAAAAGCCAATCCATGGAAGTTTGCGGAATCAACTTTAAGTTTTCATGTTTTGCGCATGGACACAATGTTCATGTTTTTATCAGACACAATGAAATTGATTGAAATTTTTTTATTCATATTTGTTTAACATCTTTTGGTTTTCTAATATAACAAAATATATAACAAACAAATATGAACTGCCGGAAAGGCAAGTCAAGTATCTTTTAAGTGAATATTGTTAATTGGAATGGAGGCCAAGGGAAGACAAGAGAAGCGTCGGTCGACCACCTACAAGATGGACTGACGATTTAAGAAGACTCAATAAAAACTGGGTGAGAGCGGCGCAAGATAGACGGGGTTGGAAACATGAGGAAGAGGCCTATGTTCAGCAGTGGACTCTTGGGGCTGCATGATGATGATGATAATTTAAAATGTTCAATAATCTATTACATGGAGGTATAGGTTCTTTTAAAAGATGGACTTTATTTTCTTCTTTCAAAGCTCTTATGACTGATTTTTTTTTATAGCCCTTTTTCTATCCGAATTGTCGAATAAAGGCCTCTCCCATTTCTCGCCATTCATCTCTGTTGTGTGCTAGGCGTTTCCACATTGGTCCTGCGACTCTTTTGATATCATCGCTCCAGCGCATTTGAGGTCTTCCTGTTGGTCTCTTCGCATCGTACGGTCGCCAGTTTCCGATCCATCTACCATCTTCGAGACGTTCGTTGTGTCCAGCCCATTTCCATTTTAGTTTAGCTGCTTGTTTTGCGGCGTCCTTTATTTTTGTTTTGTTCCGGATTGCTTCGTTCATTTGCCGATCTATTAGTGAGATACCAAGCATCTGTCGTTCCATGGCTCGCTGAGTTTTTCGAATCTTGTCCATGTTCTTTTTTGTGAATGTTTAGGTTTGAGCTGAATGTGAATGACTGATACGCACTACATATAACCTCCCACAGGCAGCAACTTTAAACAATTCTTGTATCTTCACAATCTGTGTTTTACTATTATTTAAAAAGCATTCCTATTTGTAATTAACGTAATATCAATTGAACACTATTCATAGAAATTTGAATGACTGATTGGAAAACAATAATTTTCCGATAGTAATTTGAAAGAATTCCACTATCAAAAGCAACATACATTACTGATATTTAATTGCTTTTGTAATAAATATCCCTATATATTATCAAGCTTATGATTCTCATCATACACCATATTCAACCTTTTAGGTTGAAATACAGAAACAAATGTTTATTATTTCAAATATAAATGTATTATCGATTGTCCCTACAATAAAAAATTAATGCAGTATCGTGGCCTACTTACTGTAGTGTAGATGAAAAAAGAAATATAACAATTGCTTAATATCAATTTGTTACGACAGTGGCGTGCGTAATTTTTTTGTCGTCCTTAAAATCGAAGTCCAGCATAAATGGTACACTGATTTTTCTTACTGCTAGTAATAATATAATTTATAATGTATAGAAATCTATATTAATGCTATTTACCAATATATGCTTTTACTCGAATTCAGATACGATCCTGCAAGAACGATTTGAAAACATAGTCAAGAGCTTGAAGGTAATTCGAAGGCACCGAGATGATTTGTCATCCAGATCGTGCAATTTCACGCCGTTAGCAATTTTTTTTTGTGGCTTTTCTTATGTCACAGGTCTAAGCGAATAAGATAACCACAAACGACCTCAAAGCCAACATATGCCATAAGAAATTTGAAATTTCAGATAAACGTCATCCAGCTAAACTGCAGCGGACATTTGAACAACATTATATTAATACATAATGGAATCGAAAGGTATTTTAAACGAATTAAAAATTTAGATGATAGTTCACCCACGTATTTTGTTTTATTTAAGTTTAAGGAAGCGCGTAATTAACCTTTCAGTGCTAACGCATGGTCTCACAGACGGAGCTAACCTATTCATACCGATAATTAACGATCCGTTCCGATATTCGCGCTAGGTCATTCAATAGCTTCATATTTTGCCTAACCGTTGTTAGTATTAAAATATTGTTGAATGTAGATACACGGTTCGTTCGTTACACACGATTTCGGTCTCAGAGACGGATGTTAGCTTTTGCGGCTGTACTAAAGGTAAGGATTGTAACTTTTAGCGTTGTATTTTTAGTGAATAAGATATTATTTTTTTACTTTTTAGAAATAGAAATGAACTACGAGGAGGAGCAAAAATATTTGCAGAGACTTCTAGAGGACGTTGATAGTAATGATGAATTGGAATGCAACGATTCTTCGGATAGTTCTGAAGAAGACGAAGTTGAAATACAAAATCTCGATACAGAGAGTGAACAGGATATATCAGAAGCAGAAAATGATATATTTCATGAGGCAGAAGCAGAACATATTTGCCGGCGAATTCCTATTTTTTTTGGTAAGGATAAAAAAACTAAATGGCGAAAGCATGTTGGTAATAAGCGAGTGCGTACAAGAGCAGACAATTTACTGAGACATTTACCAGGAGTAAAGGGGGATGCTAAGGAGAAATTAATCTTTAGTGATATTTGGGGATCTTTTATAACAGACCAGATGTTGGAACTTATTGTAATAAATACAAATATAAATATTGAACTACATGCTGATCCTTTGAATAGAACCTACAGAAAGACGGATATACTAGAAATAAAAGCACTTATAGGCCTGTTGTACATAGCAGGAAAGTTCAAGAATAACCATCTCAATGCGCGCGACTTGTTTAGAAAAAACGGTACTTCCTTAGAAATATTTCGCCTTACAATGTCATACGAGCGATTCAAATTTTTATTGGCATTTATTCGCTTTGATAATAAACAAACTCGTGCAGAGAGACAAAAAATAGATAAATTAGCTCCTATTCGAAACTTTTTTGAAGACTTCAACACCAATTTGCCAAAACACTACATCATGCCACACTATTGTACAGTTGATGAAAAATTAGAAGCTTTTAGAGGAAGCTGTGGGTTCAAAGTTTATATGCCAAAAAAACCAAATAGGTACGGTATAAAATATACGCCTTGACTGATGCTAAATTAGCTTATACCTCAAATTTAGAAATTTATGTTGGTCAGCAACCACAGGGACCCTACCAGCAAACCACAAAGACTTTGGATTTAGTAGTACGTTTGTGCAGACCTATCTGGGGTACAAATAGAAATGTTACACTTGATAATTTTTTTACCAGTAAGCAGCTAGCTGATACATTATTGGCCAATCATCAGCTCACTATAATTGGAACTCTTCGAAGAAATAGACCAGAACTGCCTTTGGAATTTACGGCGCCTATAAATAGGCCTACTTCTACAAGTATGTTTGCATTTCAAGATAAATGCACTATTGTTTCGTATATTCCAAAACCGAAAAAAGTTGTGCTCCTGATGTCAACAATGCATTATGAAGATGATACGTTGGATCCCCAGACTGGTAAGCCTAACATAATAATTGATTACAACGCAACCAAGGGAGGAGTGGACACTATTGACAAGATGTGTGAAAGCTACAATTGTGCAAGATCGACTAATCGCTGGCCCATGGTGATATTTTATGCACTACTGAATATCGCCGGCATAAATTCATATACAATATACAAGTGTAATTCTGCTCGGAGAGCCCAACGCATACCACTTAGAAGAACATTTTTAGAGACAATGGGTATTCAATTGCTTGAACCACATGCCAGACGTAGAGCAATTGCACCAAATATGCCAAGGATGATAAGTATGCGACTCAGAGAAATGTTTGATATTACGTTGAATGTGCAAAATATTGCAAAATCTCATGGTCGTCGTTTTTACTGTGGAAGCCAGAAAAGTCGAAAAACAAAGTACAGTTGTTACTCGTGTAATAAATTTATGTGCTTAGAACACATAAAGGGTATATGTGTGGAATGTTCAGAAAAAGATTGACTTTTTTTAAGTTTAAAGTTACCTCGTATTATTAGAATTTTTTAAGTGTGGTTATTATAAGTGGATAATGTAAGCTTTAGTTTAAAAGCAACTAAGCAAATTTTTTGTTTGTAGTAAGATTTTAGGGTTTTTTTTCCCACATTTTAGAATAGTAGCTTGTTTTTGTTAAGTAATTATTTTTGTCAAAATAAATGTTTATAAACATAATTTTTAAATAAAACTGTATTTATTTTAAATAAAAAAGTATTTAATAAGACCCTTAAAGTAATTAAATTTTAAAAATTGGTAAAATTTACAGTACTAGGGCATGTATAAATATACGGTCCCAGAGACGGACGTTAGCACTTACGTCAAAATAATTCACGTTAGCACTGAACGGTTAATGGCCCCTTACAAAAGAACATCAAAGCCTAAACGTAGGGGATAGTCGGCTAATGGTGCGCATCGAGTAATTGTGCTCATCAATGTTTCTAATCTCCTGTTTAATAAAATGGCTAAAACTATATTGGTGAGTCATCTATTAGTAACTGCCAGATCTCTCCAACACAAACGAACGTCGGGAGATACTTTACCAGTTTGCAGTTATAGTTTACATGTTTGCACGTGGTATGTTATTGTTTGTGTATCTGAGAAAATACTAGTGAGAACTACTGTAGAGATACATCGTATAAAACATTTTGTATATTGTAACCTTATAGTTTTTCTTATAATTTCATCATCTTTTCTTACATATTAGACGTTTCTAGGATTTCAAATATTTCGAAACCAAAATTGGCAAAATTGATTCAGAAATTCTCGATTTATTTTAAAAGAAGTCATCAAACGAACTATAAAGAGCTGAAGTCGTATAGAACATTTTAAATTTACAATTAAAAAAAATAATAATAATTATTTTTCGAGATAAAAAATATCCTATCTCCTAAGTTGGAACAACAAATACACTTTCACAAAATTTTATTGCAATGGGTTCAGTTGTTTTGGAATATTAAACCACGTTTACGTGGACAACCACGTTCTCGTAGAGAACCGTGTTGAGAATTTATTACTCGACGTTTCGGTAACCATTTTGGAGCCATTATCAAGAGGGATACAGTTCCGTTCGAGTTCGTGGTCTCAATCTGCCTACTCTCCTCAGTCGTGATGTATCAGTATCGTGTTCTGTACTTCCCTTACGTGAGAGATGACGGTGTTCAAATGCCTTGGTGATCCACAAGATACCCCTATTTGTCATTGGCGCAGCAGCAAAATTCAAGAGCGTTTAAAAACATTAACACTAAAACTTTCCCAGTGTGTTTTCCGTCGGAGAAATCAGCATGGTTTGTGTGCAAATTTGTTTCCAAAGTGCAAAAACATTTGACAAAATCAAAACTGCCCATCAAATCACTTCTACTTCTTAACAACACGCCTACTCACCAGGATGGTATTCAGTGTGATGATGAAGAAGGAATTAAACTGCTGTTCCTGCCACCCAATGTAACCAGTCTTCAACAGCCAATGGAACAAGGAGTCATTGAGTGCTTAAAGAGAAAATATCGCCGAAAACTGCTTTCTGAAGTTGTTCCCAAACCAGTGGCGTGTATTAGCATTTAAAGAAAGGGACGAAAATTAAATGAAATTATGAAAATACTTGTAATACTTGTAGTGCAGCTCTATTCTTCTGTCATCCTTGAAAAACTCGTTAATGACAGACCCATAAAAACTAAGATTTTCAGACATTGTTATAATAGGTTCTTTTTTAATAGACAAAATCGCTAGGTTAGCTACCCCTCCTTACATGTGGAATTTCTGATAAAGTTTTTAATCCGCTTTAATACAAAAAAACTCCGTTCTACAGACGTACTTGTGGCAGGTGTTGTCATCACTAAGTCACATACTTTTGAAATCTCACCATATTCTTCATCCGGTTCAGTTTGTTTGTTTGATCGCCAACGTTCGATAATCAAACAGGGTACTGAAAGAAGAAGACAATTTTTAACTCCCAAAGGTTTTTAAATCTTTTTTTAAGCTGCTGGGAAATGTTATCTATTATTTCACAAAAAAGTCGATGATAAGATATTTTTGTGTCACCTACATCGTCAATTTAACTGCGCTTGGGTTCCATCTCGTCGAGGTCGCAAGTTTTTTTTCCAGATGATACCAAATTGTTCCCTGTCTCTTGATTTGGACTTCAAAATCAAATCTCGTTCGAATAATTCCAAATAACCGCTTGAGGAATTCACTGTTTCAGGATATCAACCGTCTTTATGCCTCAAAATGCTTTCAAATAACTCTCTTAGCAATTGTCGATATTGGGAAACTGTTTTTACTAACCTTCCATTGTAGTTCTATCGGGTGGAAGCTGCTCGAGGAAATCTATTCTGAAGAATGACATCTAAAGCATGTGTCCTTTTTGATGATTTAGAAAAAAAGCAGCTATTGCACCGATTACCCTAGAACTAAATTTAGCCTAAGTGCAAAGCAGTACACAAACATTGTGTTTTGAAACTTCTTCTTAACTTTGGTTTGAAGTCCTCCCAGTACGACAACTCCATTATAACTTTGAGCCTCACAGACAGGTAGTTTCGAGCTACAGTCCACTTCCTTAACTATATTACAAACATGTCTATATATATTTTCTGCTGATTTATCTGCAGTTATATCCAAAAAATAGATCATCTGATTTCTTGAAAAACATATTTTATATATGAATTATTACAAATCAATTTGAAGTATGAACATGTAGTTTTAATTATTGAAAATAAGTTTTTGATTTTAGGGTAAGCAATGCTTCCCTTGCATCCAGGGACCGCACACCCTTCTCCCAAACTAAAGATTGATGACAATTAAGACCTCTTAAAAGTGCTGAAGTCAGTTAATATGAAGGATTTTGTGTACATGTCGGCCAAGGCATACGACGAAATACCACATTCGGCGTTTGTTAAGTCTACAAAACTTTGGCCAAGTGTAGAAGATAAGATTGACCACGTAAACACAACAGCAGATGAGCGACATGAGCCAAGCAACATTCTTGTTAACGAACCTAATGACAATGCAGCTCTATTACCTAAATGTGGTCCCATTGTTGAAGAAGATATTTTAGAGTGGATCAAATTTGAAGAGGAGCTACAAAACGAGGTTTTGAACGACGACGAAATCGCCGAGTGTGTTATTCGCCAAGAAAATAATAACGACGCAAGTGCTGTTAAGAGTAAAGAGGCGGATGAGGAAAATAAAATGAGCTACGCTAAAGGCAAAGCAGCTTTGCATACTTATATCAAACAGCAAAAAGAAGCAGCTGTCATCCATGTATTGCTTGTTAAAAAGTGGCGTGACTTTGCACATACAAATCATTAGAAATGAAAATTCAGAAAAAAAGAATTGATTTTTTTTTTAAATGTTTAAGAAGCCAAACCACCAATATACAGTAATATTTTAAAAGTTTATTAGGCCTAGAGTTCTGTAAGTATTGTTTTGTAGTATTTTTGTAACGTTTTGTCTTTTCATATGTGTTAAATACATGTCAGAGTATTCCTCTGTGTTGGATTCTACCTAATGTGCAAGTGTTTTGTTTTTGATAGATCCTGACAAACAATAAATAGGCATTTTTTAAAGATGTATCGGTTGGTGTGGGCACTTTTAAGTTCGGACGAGGGTCCAGTCCAGAGGTGGTCGAATTTACGGGAGTCTACTGTATTAATAAAAAATTAATATTAAACGTGTTTTAGAAAAATTGTATATATATTATCACAAAATAAACTGATAAAATAATGAAATGGATTGTACATAACCTAAATAAGTACATAAACTAAAAAATATGTCAATCAAAACAACTGGCAAATATGTTTAAAATAAAAATGGTAACTCGATTTATTTAAAGCAGGAGTGACAGCCAGGAGCGTATTTATTTTCAGGTTTTAGTTAAGATATACCTAAAGGGTGATTACACAGTGTAAAAAAAAGATTTATTAAAAAAAATAAGAATATAAAACAAAAATCAAACGTCGATTCCGTCAGATATACTTTTGAAAATTAATAATTCGTTTTTGGGTACGCACTGTATTATATTCATATGCACTTTTTATACGGACATTAAAATTTAATATTCAGGCAAATAGCAATTTACAAAAAACGTCGATTTATACAAACTAAATTATTTAATGTAGTTTTATAATAGTGCACAATGTCGTGACAGTTCGGATATAAAGACGGTAATTGTTTGGATTTATAAAGCTTTCTCGAACAAAATAAACAGATTTAACCATTGTCATAAATACTAATCATATTATTTATAATTTCAGGAGTATTTGGAATAAGGCTGTTTGGATTTTTTTTTTACTTTTTCTAGCTGTATTTTTTAGTTTGTGATTAAGTTCAGATAAATATCTTTCATTTTCTGACCTTTTTCTTGGTCGTAGTGTTTTTTGGCACTTCCAAAACTAGCTTTGGGCCGAAGAATCTAGTAGCTTATCCCCTTCTAGCAAGTAGCTCTTTAATTTGCTTTAATTTAATTTAATTGTCAAATTTGGTTTGTCTATTAGAACTTCAAGGTCTTGTTCGTAAAAAGGAAATTTTGGTAGCTGTAATATACAGTGATGAGTGTCATACCACCCGGCTTTTTAACGTAAGAGATAGAAAACTAAGTTACCTTGTGAAATAAAAAGAGATAAAACTCGTAAAGGTGGGAAATAATCGGTAGAAACCTATAATTTACATTACATTACATTAACACCAGAGAGAATAACAGAGTGGAGCCCGATAGGAAGAAGAAAGAGAGGCAGACCCCGAAGATCTTTCAGAGATGAGGTGGACGAAGCAATGAGTAGAAGAAACCTACAGTAAGGGGACTGGCTAAACAGGAAAAATTGGAGAAAACGGTTGAGTGAAGGAATACAGTGAAAACTGTGGAAATCCTTGTATATATATACATTACCACCATCGATAGTCTCACACCTTTAGACGTTAGCTTCGAGCTAAATCACCTCGGTCATAATTATTATGTGTAACGTATTTCCATTTTTAATTTGGCATAAAGTAAAAACTGATTGACCACAATAAAGCAAAAATGTGAATAAAATAATTTAATTAATAGTAATTATTTAATCTAAAGCTTTAAATTATTAACCAAGAATAATTTCTACTATGATTTGAGGAGTTTTATACACTCTTGTCACAGAATAATTATTAATCCTTCGTGGCTTCGTGGTAAGAATTCGTCACTGCGACACAGACGATTAGTGTTCAAAACCCACATTGTGGTTTTTTTTTTTAATAATTTGAAATTATGCAGAGATCGTTTTGCTTTGAATCACTAAACATTTATGTCACTCGTTACTAGTATTAGAAGTGTTTAAAGTTAAACATAAATATCTTGAAAAAACAGTATCGTTGTACTTTGAAAATAAAGTACAAATTATTTAAAATTAAAAGAACGTTTAAAGAATGTTTAAATAAGTAAAAATTCTACAAAAATAAACTGTACAGAGGACAGAGAACTGTAAATCTACCTGTACAGAGGAATTGATATTAACACTGAGATTCACCGGATTATTTTGCATTCACAACTGAAGACTGTAAAACTGGAATTGAATTTGAATTATTTTGTATTT
Organism: Diabrotica undecimpunctata; assembly: GCF_040954645.1. Lineage (NCBI taxonomy): Eukaryota > Metazoa > Arthropoda > Insecta > Coleoptera > Chrysomelidae > Diabrotica > Diabrotica undecimpunctata. The sequence goes on from NC_092804.1 coordinate 7,626,105, forward strand.
CTATTTTATAACATTGGAATAAGAATAAATTGTAAATAATGAGTTTTTCGAAAACTTTTTACCTAATATGTATCATATTTTCTATTATTTTTTGATTGAGTAAAACAAAAATTTTATCCTTGATGTGAATTGAACCCCAATCTTCTTGTCAATAGACCACGTCTCTTACTATTACACCAATTCTACATACAATAATTGTTTTCTGACGGTACATACTTACCTTTAGTTTAGTCAAATATTTCAGTTGAGTTATTTTTATTATTAAATAAACTTAAAGATTTATAATTTAAAATCGCTACTAATTAATGTTTTTTACTATAATATATCTTAATTTATTTAATCATTTATTCTAACATCAAAAATTATTAAAATAAAATATTTTCGAGGTCATCCGTATAATTATGACTGAAGTAAAATAGCCACGTCTAAAAATTAGCTTTATCTCGTACTATCTCACAACTTAATCGGTCTTCTATCCTTTCCGCTATTTTGCCGGGTGGTAAGACACTCATCATTGTATAAGGTTGAAATTCTTCAAGAGGAGGAGAATTTTTTATTCTCCAGTAAGAATTTGTTAAGGTTTCTATCAAAAGTAAACTTATTTTTGTGAACCATAGTTATATTAAACGATCTGTATGTTATTAGATGTATGTTGGCTAACATTTGCCTCCGTATGTGTAAAGGTGGTTCTTGGGCTTCTGTTAGAACTGCTTGGTTTGGTGAAGACATCATAGCTTCTAGACAAATTTTTATTGATTTTAATTGTATTCTGTCAAGTGTTATTAGATTTGCTTTGAATGTTGAATCGTAAAGAATACAACCATAATCCAGAACGGATCGTATCTAGGATCTATAAAACATTTAAGGGATATGTTAAACTACGCTCGCACTTTTGTTTTACATACTTTTTATGGCTGGACCACAAGAGGATTTTATCTAGGATCATGCCTAGATACTTATACTCTTCTGCTAAGGGAAAATTTTAATCACCTATCTCCGATAATATTAATAAGCTATAAAAATTTAATATAGTAATATTGTAGTTTTTTAGCTTAATAATTTAGTTTATATAAATGAACCTGTTCAATAAAGCTTTGTTTGTGTCATAGTAATTCGAGATATAACATATTCACTATTAACAAATAAAATTGGTAGCTTTTCTGGGTTATTCGTAGATTGATCACTTATTAACTAATTAATTAAAAGGACATAAATGTTTTTTCTGTTAATTTTAATTATTTCTTTATTATTAATTATCTAGTATTTGTAATGTACATAAAAACATTATGAATATTTTTAGCTAGCCCTGGAATAAGAAAAGAAATATATTAGTGCTTCTTAAATTTACTGAGTAAATAATTGCTCAATTTTTAATTGACTTACCCTCTTGTATTTTTATACCTGTACATTATAAATTATAATATATGCATTGTGTGAGTTCCATTCAATATTTTTTTGGCTGAAATTTGGGCTTATACAGTAAAAGCCATAGACGTTTGTTTTGACGTGACAACGTCTTAAATTAGGTTGTGGCTCGGAGTCACTCATGAAAAAGTGTAACGCCCGCTCACGTCTGTTACGATGAGTCACCGAACGAGAGAGAGGCCCGCCGGACCGGCGAATGCCTTGCGTCTCTCTCCCACTCAAACATGTTCGGTCCGCTGCGCGCGCAGCACTAGAGAATTAGGCGCGTTGAATCGGTGCGTGCTTGTGTCTCTGTCTTTCTCGAGCGTTCTTGGCGTTGGAAAACCGAGAAAGCGTCATAATACAAGTTCACACGTGTGGTTAAAGTATCGTCAGCTGTGTCTGTAGTGAAAATGTGGAGTGCTTAGATTCCTCATTTACAACAACTACAACAATAAAGGTAAATAATTGTACACTAATATTTCATTATCGTAAACTATGATTGATTGATTAATTGTTAGATTGACACAAAAGTTGAGAAACTGAGTTTACATGTACAATGTTTTAGTAAACAAAATATATTTCTATAGTTAAAATTTGTGCAATTCTTATTTTCATTCAATTCCTTGTTCCTATTGTGGAATTTAATAATATTCATATCAATAAATATTCTACCGAGAAAAAGACGTTGTCACGTAAAATCTTCGCCCGTAAAACCGACTTTACAGGCAACCGATTTTTTTTCCCCATTTTTGATCCTTTGTTTATTAGCTCTCATCTAGTACTTCCATTTCTTCGAATTTTTCACTTATCGAGTAATTTAATAGAAGTCTCTTTTTAGGTATCAAATCTATGAACGACTTTCAAAATCTTGGACGTCAACGCAAAGAGCAGATAGAGTTAGAACACACAGATTCTCGACTTTGTGTTAACGGTACAATCTTTCTCGAAAATTTAATTTGTCTGAATTTATTATAAAAATCATTCAATATTATTAAAAAGGTCATCAACTTAATAAATTTTCAAATACAAACTTAAAAAAATTTGGTCTATATATACCACCAATACCCTACACCTTGTCCAAATATATTATGCTCCAACAACAGCTGCACAAAAATAAAAAATCAACAGTTTACATGGTCATCTAGCGGTTTCCACGGGCAGTAAGCCGTGGATATTTGATAATACATGGACTGTGATTCACCGCAGAAAAAACATAAAACTAGATATGGAACAAACGATGAATTAGGAATATTGAAAGAACTAAAAATCCTTAATAATGGGCAAACGACAAGAAAGAGAGATACAGTCAACCACTGGGAATTTCCATTTTAGATTTTAAATTATACGTGGGTTCTCTTCTCTATATTTTTTAATATATCGAAGAAAATTTGTTTTCAATTGTCGGATTTCTGGTTTTCTTATTAAAAGTTTTATATTATTTTTTGTTTTTCTCTAACGAACCTCTATATTCCTAATGACTTTTATCAAAGATTCATGTGATACATATTCAGTTAGAAATTTTCTGTGTATTTGTCGTAGAGTTGGAACCTTTTTTTTTAATAGTACAAAAATTTATTATAAATTTTCTAAACACCCCTTTCTTGCACTCCTCCCACTTATATTTTTAAGCTGACCTATCTGTTTCTATTATGTGGGGTACTAAGTAATGATGACCTTACTCAATGAACTTCATTTAACTCGAAACTGGTTTTATGGTAGTTAAACGTACACCTGGTGCTGTGGCAACACGTTTCTGCACTTGTTTTAAGTATGTTAGTAGAGGTACGTTATCCCTTGCTTCTTGTTGCATAAAAAGCAGAATATTCGCTATAATTTCTCCGCTTTGCTTGGACAAAGATTTTATTTTAAGTTAAATAACATTTCACGTCACGATCACTGTAGGTGAAGGTGAGGTTCACCAAAAAAATATAATTAAATTGAGACAAATAAATAAAAAATGAAAGCAACATTATTATATCTAAATTCTGAAATCAATTATTTATTCTCTTTTAATTAATCTAAAAATTAAAAAAGACAACTAGCTTTATAAGCGGTACGTACTTGACGGTCAAGTCCTGATCTGTGTCACTAGCCGTGTAGGATTCAGGAATAGATGAGTGAATATCATATTTGAAATGCGAAATCCATCTGCATAAGCGTTCACGGTTACCATGGCAACGTGACGTCAGCCTATCCTTAGTGATAGCTGAGAAAACTGGTGAGTGCAGTTCCGTCTAAAAATATGTTATCCTTCTTCACCCACTGTTGGATGTGTATTTGGTATTCCTATTTCTCTCAGCGACAATATTATGAAATTTAGTCTATTATATAGATATTTTTTATATAGTATAGTGTATAGTATAGTATTTATTAGTTTAGTTTAGTCACAGTATTAATTTTATTTGTTTAGTGCACTTTATTAATACATTTCTCTGTGGTTTGTTTCGGATTTCGGATATAAAGTGTTCTCGTGGATTTCATTTTCTTCTTTCTATGCCGTCTCCATTAACGGAGGTTAGCGACCATATTTCTAAAAGTTTCTCTGTCTTTTGCAACGTGGAATAGTTCGTCTACAGTCATGTTTGTCCAGTCTCGAATATTTCTCAGCCATGATTTCCACTTTCTACCTATTCCCTTTTTGCCATCGACTCTACCCTGCATGATGACCTGCAGTCTTGGTGTGTAATATATTAGAGACTCCGTTTAAGCATTGGAAAAATGAAGATAAAAGGAATGTTCTTTTACATGGTCGACCAACCAGTATTGTCTGATTCAGAGTGGTCGGCTGCAATCAGCATCTGACTCAGAGTGGGCGGCTGAATGGAAACTCACCAACCCGTTTTAGCAGGCGTGGTATTTTAGTCGCCAAAAAACCCTCAAAGAAATGTCAAGGTTCAGAACTAAAATACCCCAGGCAAGCAGAACAAATCGTATCTAGTATAAGTACCCTAAAAAACTGTTTTCAAGTTATTAGGGCCCTAAACTCTATACATTTTTTTAACGAATTTGTAATGAGATTTGGGCGCGAAGTAGGTACCAAAACTCCTTTTGGCTCCGGCAAGCTTTCCTCATCTTCACCACTTTTTTAGGCCACGAACTGCCGCTGTGTTTTTCAAGAAAAGTCTGTGACCTGAAGTGGGCGTGGCAATTGTTAGATTCGAAAGTTGTTCCTAGATTTGATGAGTAATAACAATCTTTTGGCACCATTGAGCAATAAGATCAAATATCGAATTTTAACTCAAAGCTCCTAATTTAAATTTTACTCAAGAACGTGTTACAGTTATTTTAATAACAATTTTTTAATTATTTTCTTTGACACTCTTTTTTAATTGCTTAATATTCGCCGTCAACTGTTGTTGCGGTAGTTTATTTTATCTACCGCTTACTGAATGGTCTTTGTACGAAGAGTATTAAACTTTTTTCAAATATACATGCAAATATTTATCATTTTTAATTACTTCAACTACCACTACACCACACACAATAGGCATCGAATGGCTATCAGCCTATTGAGCTGTCAGACCGACAGCTATTTTTTACTCCGAAAGTTTTTTGAGATGATCTTCTGTTTTATTAATCCTAGTTTATCTTTTTTTACTTTGTTAATAATATTTCTACTACTGCATAAATCAGAATTGATTAGTTTATCTCTTACAAATCGTGATTTTGCGTGATATTTCGTCTTTCGGCTTCTTCGTAAAATTTTACATATCAGTATTCTATCATTTTTATATTTTTTTTATATACTTTAGTACAACTTTCATTTTCTTTGAGTTATGCAAGTTGATATATCTATATACATTTTTATAAGTGCTTAACTACACGATTATTGAAAAATGCCATAATTAACAATATAATTAAGATCTGTTACCTAACAGACCTTAATCAAATATTTCCATGAAAGAAGACATTTTCAGAGCTTTAAAAAGCTTGAGATAAGAAAAAAAATTACAGTAAAAAGCCAGTTTCACGGACTGTTACATATTGACATGTTTGAATTTAACAATTTTATTTGCAAAAGTAATTGTTGTTATTAAAAATTATTATTCAAGGGCTACAAAAAATATTCAGAGTCCGTAATGTGAAGCACCAAGAAGTAGCCGTTTTTCTCCTGAAATGTACAAAAATAGACTGCTAACAAACAAACCGTTATCACAAACTATCAAACGTCCGAACTTTTTAGCCCCTCTAGCAGAGGCGCGGTTATTCTAGTCTCGTCCAAGTGTATGTAGACCGGCGAACCCCGGTCTTCTTCGGGAATGGAGCATCGTCTGTCGAAGCTGATCGAGCTTACGTCTAAGCTATGCGAGCTTCGGTCTGACTTCGGTTTGTCTCGGCTGACGCTCGGCTGCTCGAAGCTGCGTGATGTTTTCGGGATCGCCCCAGTGTTGGAGAAGAGGGGTAATGACGGTGGTTCGATCTGCAAATTAATTTAATAAATGTGTTTATTAGAATTTTTTCAAGGAAAAGTTTTTAATAAAAATGAAATTTAGTCTAAGATATATGAAGAATTAAACATTTTTGAAAAAAAAAATAAATCTTTTTAATATACTCTACCGATTTGCAAGTTATTCGGAATGGTACATCGAATGAAGGTATGTACTATTAATTTTAACACCCAAATTTAATTGGAAAATGAGGACGTAATTTTATTGACTGAATTTAATATTTTATTTATTTTTTTTGTTTTAATGGCTTTGGCATAGCCAATTGACCAGACTATTTTGTAATTTGTATTCACAGAACAACAATCAGAGTTCGAGTTAGTACTAAATGTAAGTTAAAAGTAAATTAAAGAATTGACTTGTTTTGACTGTTCTTTTTTTGTTGTTTGTTTGTCTTTTTTTTATTTTTATTTTTATTTTATATTGCTTATCCTTATATTACTTTTTTATATTGTATGTAATATGTATATATATTTTTTATTTTGTTTTGGTCATCTTTTATAATAATTTTGTTTTACATATTTTTTTTTATTAAAAGGTTTATTATATGATTGGCGTGTTCGCAAATTGCTTACAAGTTTAATCTTCATTCTATGGTTGGTACATTATATTTTTTAAAGTTTATATTTACAATTTTTTATTAACTGATAAATACAATTAAAGATTTCTACGTTTCCAAAGAAAATTAATTCATTTATGTGAAATGGGAAACAGACATTTAGTTTTCGTAAGTTTTCATAAAAACATGTAATATTTCCTTGTTGGTTTACACATTCTAATAGGATATGTGTTAAATCTCCATATTTACCACAAGTACAGTTTGGAGTGTCTGCTAGATTCATTTTGTACATTCTTGAAGGTGTTAGAGCATGATTTGACCTTAGCCTATTTAAAAAAATACAAATATTGAGCAAGTTCTGCTCAGTTGATAGACATACATACTCAGTTGGTAGAGGAACATATCTATTAATAACTTTTGCTTAACAAATTCTATTTTTCCGAATAAATGGAAACAGGCACAGGTTATTCCGTATTATCTAAAATTTTGAAAAAAATTATTCCATATTCACTTACAAACGCATTTACACAATAAAAACATAATTCCTACAATGCAGTTCACTGTTAGGTGCAGACATAGCTGTCTTTCTGGTTTATTAAATATAAAAGATGTTATTTTTATTGTCTTTGTGAAAATCAAATATAAATTCTAATTTTTCTAGACTACATAAAAGTTTTTGATACAATTGACCAAAATTTTTTATTCTTTATTTTAAAATATATTGGTTTAAAAGAGAGATCTTAATACTTTTGTGCCTCAAGTATCTATCTTCTTCTTCTTAGAGTGCCATATCCCTACGGAACGTCGGCGACTACCATGCTTATAATATTATTATACTGATCTCGGTCTTGCGCTACGTGTAGCAATTGGTCCGCTGTCAAACCTGTCCACTGCCGCAAATTCCTCAACCAAGAGAGTTTCTTCCGTCCTATCCATTTCTTTCCTTCGATTTTACCGTTGAGAATTAGCCGAAGGAACTCATATCTTGGTCCTCTGATTATATGTCCAAGATATTCTAGTTTACGCCTCTTAATAATATTTAATAGAGTTCGTTGAGGTCCCATTCTTCGAAGAACTTCCTTACATACCACACAAGACCACACGTAACATCTTGTAAACTTTTCACGGATTTCCAAATTTAATGAGTTATTGGATAATAGAGGCTTGAATTTTTGAAATGAGTTTCTTGCCTGTTCAATTCTACATCGAATTTCGAAGGATGGATCTAGATTTTGGGTAATCCAACATCCAAGGTATTTGAATCTCTGAACTCTCTGCAGCGGTTGTTGGTTTAATATCAGTTGGGTTGCGCCGATATCCACTTTACTGGTCACCATGTATTTAGTTTTATCGATATTTATCGACAGTCCCCAATTTGTGCATTCCATGTCAACTCTATTGATTAGCTCCTGCAGATCGTCGATGTTTTCAGCTAGAATCACAGTATCGTCGGCGTACCGTATCTATAATCTAAGTATCTATATTAGGTCTAAATTATAGGTCTCTATATCCACATACAATTTTCTGTCACAGCATTTTTACGCATAAAATACTGATATTATTTTATCTAGATATCATTGTCTAGATATCATTTTATCGAGATGATTCAGACAAAGGTGTTATAATTTTAACAGCAGACAACCAGGAAACGCCACCGTCGTAATGAAGACAACCGACTACAAAACGAAAATACAACATCTTCTAGATCCTGCGATATACGAGTATAAAGACTTAAAAAAGATCCCACAGCAGTTATCCTACGAAAAATCAATAGACTTATGAAATCTTCGTCCATACCAGAGAATACAAAGCCAAGAATATGCAACAGCGAAGCAGTCCCACCACACTTGTATGGCTTACCGAAAATACACAAAGACGATGTACCTCTACGCCCTATTGTGAGCTCCATAGGGTCTCCATCTTAGAGCCTTGCTAAATATCTGGCCAATATTTTACAACCAAACATAGGGAAAAACAATGCCTTTGTAAAAGACTTCGCCCATTTCATCGAGAAGATCAAAGGAATAACTTTACAGGAACCTGACATTCTTGTTAGCTTTGATGTTGTTTTCCTATTTATAAGAGTTTCCCTAGAATTATCCCGTATTTGCCTCACTACCATCTAATTTTCATGGGAAGACCAGATTTATGAACAAGTGGATGGAGTAGCAATAGGAAGTCCACTAAGCCCGGTCGTAGCCAACCTTTTCATGGAGCATCTAGAGAAGAGGGTAATGGAGTCATCATACAAGCCAAGGGTATGGTTTAGATACGTCGATGACACTTTTGTGATTTGGGGCCACGGATTAGGAAAATAAGATTTCTTGTTTTATATAAAAAAACTACATCCAAATATACAATTTACGATGGAAACAGAGTAAGATAAACAGTTGGTAAACGGTTGATATACAATGTTGCAGTGAATTAGCTGTTGATTCATACATTGTGTGTCAGTGAAGAGCAATAAAAAAATAGTGGCTTTTGTCAAAAATTGCTGATCGCTTTGGTATTTTTCGTCCACACGTAGTGTCAACTTGGAAAAAACAACTCTTGAACTAACCGCAGTTTTTCAGTTAGTAACCATTCACCAAACAAGCCAGTCGTGTTTTATTGAGGTGTGGAAGCTGCTCCACCCGTCATTAACATATAGTCGCTCCATCTGGTAGGGCTGGAGGCTGCTCAGTCAACGAAGAGAGTCGTTCCATCCAGTAGTGATGGAAGCAGCTCCGGCATCATCAACACTTTTATGGCTCCTTATGGTGATAGTGCTATCATTATGTTACTAAAGTACAATACACCATACCTTGTTGCTGTTATATATCAAGCACATTTAGGTTTTATTCCTTTCTTTGTCCTGTTATTCTTAGGTCTCTTTGTATTTAGTGATTTTCTGCCTTTTTTCTTATTATAATCTATAACTCGTCAACATATGGCAAGGTCTGGACTGATATGTATGATATAATTCCTGTTTTGTCAAAATTAGTGTCTTTAATGACCCTTAAAAGGCCACGTTGAGGAGTTATTATACCAATTTATTGATATATTTTATTTCCCTTTGTTTTTAAAAAAAAATTGCTTTGTCATTTTAAATTCGAAATACACGTATTTTTTTTATTAAGCATATATTGTTTTATTTCTGCCTTATTCATGGCATTTGGTCTTATGTTGCTGTCATATTTAAATAGCCGTCGCTTTAAAATCGGCAAACAGGTATCTTAAATAAATAATAAACTCTTACAATTTTTCTAGAACTTGGAATAAAGCCAATTTACCGTTAATTATTAAACTGTCTAAACTGAAACCTCCTTGATATTCTCTCCCATAATATATGCGAAGATGAGCACGAAAAGAAAGAAGAGGAAGAGAATGAAACAAGAATATAGTCAAATTATTTAAACATTTGATCATTTGTTTTAGTCAATTACTTAATATTTATTAATAAATAATTTATTTTTCTTTTACCATATATTTACACTAAACAAACTTCATTTAATTTCTTACTCACCGGTAATGTGGGAAGTTCCATAGACTCCATCGGGGTTTCGAAACTAATCGCCGGATGATAACTACACGACGGTTTTTCCAGTGGTTTTCTGTCGAAGCTGTGCTCGAAGCTGATGAAGTTCCTGTGGCGGACCTGAGGACGCTCGGCGAAGCAGGAGACACGTCGGGAACGCGGCTGGTGGATATAGGGACGTTCGACTGTGATAGAGGGACGATGGTGACGGGTGTAGTATGGGCGGTCGATGGTTATGAGGGAAGGACGTCGTTCCTTGTTTAAAATGGGAATTATGGAACCTGAAAGAGAAAATACTCCGTTCAAAAAAACAATTTAAAAAAAAATATTTACTTTTACTAATAGAGAAATAAATTTAAGATAAGGTTTTTCTCAAAGATCAATCAACATGTTGCATCGTCTAGCATATATTTACGCGCAGATATTTAATTGGTTGACATTTAACTACATCCAGTCCCTAACCATGCTAAAAGTCAGATAAGGATCCAACTTTTTTATGCATATTAAACGTATCTTGTTGTTGTTTCAACAACTATTTTTCTTCACAGTGTGATTTTACCCAATTTTTTTTTAAATGTCTTATTTCGATTCTTATTTGTCTCTAAATATTGTCTATTGTCTATTTATCTAAATATTTTTGTTTTCTTCTATCTTCTATAAGTTGCAGTATATTGTCATTCATCAACTTTTCCTCTTCTCTTTCTTTTTTAATAGGTGTTCTTCTTTCATCTTGCTAAAGGTTTTACAAATATTCTGGAGTGATTCTTCTGCTTTATATGTGGGTTCCATGTTACTGCATGTTTCCTATACCAAGTGCACGTGTTTCGTTTCTATTTGTCTTGTAAATATGGTATGCCTCTTGTGTTTTGGTTGACATGTATTTCAGGTAAGCTTTTTTCTTTTATTTACTTCTACTTCTGTACAAAACCATGGAGTTCTTTGCCTTGGAAACGATTTCTTTATTTATTTTATTTCAGCACCACATTTGTACCACATTTCAGGTATATATTTTAATAATCAACTTTAAAATTCTTAGAGACACTTTACCAGTTCTGTTATAGGGCATTCGCTGTGTTACGATCTGGAAGGCAATGCGGTCTAAAGATCACCTCCACTATTGTATCTTGGCTTCTGTATTTCATTATTAGCAACTGTTTTGACTTTAATTGTATTTGTCTTATTAGCTTCACTAGATATGTGATTAGGGACCTTTAAGGCAGTGATTTCTCGGTGCCTCCTGCCTTCTGATGACGTTGAATGTTTTTCTGGTTTTTCCATCTTCGAGACCAACTTCTCAATCTCAGGACAACAGAGTATGCCAACCAGCTCATCCGTCCGAAAACGTTGGCCAGTAAATAGCGGATTGCTTATCATGGCAATGAGAAATGAGGAGGAATGAATTTAGATGGTTTGTGCATGGTCAACGTCGAGATGCTAAGCACTTAATACGAAAAATCGCTGACCTGGTAGTTGTTGAAAGGAGTAAGAGAGAAAGATCAAAGAAAATATAGGGGGAGATGCTTAGGAAGAACATGTCAGCAAAGAGGATTGATATTGGTATGACCCAAGATAGCAAATTATCGAGAAATGTAATTATTGAACCTGAATTCCCGCGTAGAGATAAAGTCAAAGGGAATAATAATCATTGTATATTTATGCATATATAGAGGGCGACACTCTCTCACCTAAATTAATTATAACGGTCCTCGAATACGCCTTTAAAATGCTGAAGTGGGAAAATAGAGGACTAAAAATAGATGGAGAAATGCTCAATCATCTGCGTTTTTCCGACGACATAGTACTTATTACCGAAGATCTGGGTGAAGCACAACAAATGGCACAAGAACTAGAAAATGTATCTTCAACAATAGGTCTAAAAATGAACATCAGTAAGACCAAATTTATGACAAATTTAATTCCCAGCGAACACCTAATCATCCAAAATCAAGTGGTAGAATTGACAGAAAAGTACATATATCTTGGTCATGAAATCAGAATAGGCAAGGACAAGCAGACCTGCGAATTTCAACGACGAATAACACTTGCTTGGGCGGCGTATGGTTCACTAAGAGACATGAAGACATGAGTTGATAAAGGTGCTATGTCCATTTTTTCAAAAAATGACTTATTTGTATATTTGGTTACCTAAAGTCGTAATACAACCCCTGAATAACTCAAGATTCTTAAATTGTTAATAATAAGGATTATTTTAATTGATAAAGGTACTATGTCCTATGACTAGGTACCCTTTTTATTAGATAAAGGCGCTATGTCCATATTTAAGGACATGGCACCTTTATCCACTAGATAGTGGGAAAGTTTTATTTACATGGTAGGTGCCATGTGACATTTTAAGGTTATGTTGTTTATCACATCTTTCAACATGGGTTCGAGAAGTAAAAGAATGTTAGAATTAGTAAAAAACAAGAAAATATGTGTTTCAAATAAAGGTAAGTCCGAATAGAGAATTTTTTTGTAGATAGAAACTGTATTTTGTACTTCTCTAGAGGTCAATACCAATGCGGTGATTTTGGAGCAGCCAAGCACTAGTGGACTTCAAAAGAAGGTCAACTCTAAAGCAGGTAAGCATATTAAAAAATTTTTTACTACCTTTATTAATTAATCATCTCTTTTTAATAACAATTTACCACCTCTGCAATTCAATTTTTTATTTAAAAAAATATAGATATAATATACATTACTTGAGTTATTATTACATACATACATACCTACCTATGTACATAAATTAAATTTTTAGACTATATGGATAATTGTACTGATGAAAGTGTTACATCAGGCAGCGAATATTCCCCTTCCAGTAAAGAAGATTCAGAAGAGGATTCTGATAAGTCAAATATTTCTTATTCGACGAGTCTCATAAACAAATATCCGGATGTTGATAGAGTCAAACGTAAAATGTTTTCTGATAACCAAGAAATTAAAAAGGTAAAGCTAAAAAAAGTTAAGATTGAGAAATAAAAATAGAAATTAGAAATAAGTATAAATTTAATAAATAACTAAGATATTTTTAAGGTTCCGACAAACAGCAGGGAAACCGCGGATAGGATTGACGAAGTGCAGGAGGAAATACCTCGGGAAATACGTATAGAAGACCATAACCAGCAATTCCATGTTACTGCCGATGAAATAAGTAGAAGAGAAATTGTTAAACCAGTTTTAAAAATAACTAAAAAAAGAGTCCGGAAACCTGATAATTGGAAACGAAATAAAGCTGCAAGGTTAAGACAACAAGGTAAAGAATATATTTTTCAAAAGACTGGTAAAGTGATGGAAGAAAAAACAATTAAAAGAGATTTACTGTGTAAAGAAAAATGTAGACTAAACTGTACTGGGAAGTTTAGTATTGCAAGCAGAGAAGAAATTCTAAGAAAATTTTATAAGCTAGATACAAATTCCAAAAATATTTTAATTTTTAAAAGTATTAAGATGCAGGAAGTTAATCGTCACCGCCCTCGTAAAAATATAAAAACGAAAGCTTACAGCTTTAAATATTTGATTACGTGTGATAAAGAAAATACACTAGTGTGTAAAGATGCTTTCTGCTCTTTATACCGAATTGGACGAAAAAAAGTCTTTAAAGCTCAAAATGACTTAAAATCTGGCCAGGTAATGCCCTCACCACATAAGCAAGGGCGTCACAAAAATCCAAAAAAAATATCCGATGAAGTAATAAACTGCATTGAAAATCATATCAAGCAGTTTCCTTCAGAAGAATCACATTATTCTAGGACTAAAAACCCACATAAAAAATACCTTTCCCCTTTACTAAATATTAACCGACTTCATCAACTGTATATAGAGGATTGTCAAACAAAAAAGCTCGAAACTAAATATTTCGTAAAGGCCTCTTTTTACAGACATATATTTGAAACAAGGTTTAACTTATCTTTTGGTGTACCAAAAAGTGATACTTGCAGTTTATGCGATGCTGGAGAGAACTCTTTAGAGCACTCGAATAATTTTCAACTTGCTTTTGCGCAGCAGAAAGTTGACCGCGAAGCAGTAAAAATTTCCAAAGAAAAATGTTACATAACAATGGATCTTCAACAAACGATGCCTTTGCCAAAGCTATTAACGTCAAAATCTTTTTACTTAAGACAAATGTGGCTATACAACTTTGGAGTCCACTGTTTAACCAGTTCTGGTCATAAGTCCTATTTTTTTACATGGACTGAGGATATTGCCAATAGGGGAAGTAATGAAATAGCAAGTTGTTTGCTACGATTTTGTCTGCTTCTTAAAGAAGAAAATCCCCAAATTGATCATTTATTAATTTGGTCAGATCAATGTGGGGGACAAAACAAAAACTTCTCCATTATTAACCTTTTTCAATACCTAATATTAAATAAAATATTTAAGATCATTGACCATAAATTTCCCGAAGTTGGTCACAGTTACCTTGACTCTGACAGAGACTTTGGAAGAATAGAAAAGGTTCTTAGAAAACATCAGAATATTTATATACCAGACCAATATCGGGAAATTATTAGATCTGCGAGTACCAAACAAAGTGTATGCCTTAACATGGAACATTTTTTTTTATTGCTTTGAAACTCTACCTGCAAAACTTCATTTAAACAAAAGACTCACTAATAGTCTGGACCAAAAAATAAATTTTCGAGATAAAGTGAAGTGGCTAAGAGTAAGTTGTTTCGGAAAATACTTTTACAAAACTAGTTTAGATCCGTTTACTCCATTTATGGAAGTTGACTTACAAAAAAAAAGAGAACTGATAGTACAAAGTAATCAAGTTGTTTTACAAAAGTTACCTAAATGCGGTGGTTTGACTTCTGAAAAAATTTCAAATCTACAAGATCAACTTACGTTTATTCCAGCAGAGTATAAATGGTATTATGATATTGTTTTAGAAGAATGTTTGAAAAACTCTAAGAAAAGACGTAATTCATGTTAAATTTAAATGTTTCTGTGTCTTTGTTTATAAATTTTTAATGTAGCTTACTTTGCTTTTGTTAATCTGCAAATAAAATTTAATTTCCAGATTATTTAATAGTTTTTTTTTATTATTTTTTTAAAATTTAAATACAACATAGGTGACATAACACTTTTCTCTACTCAAGTTTATACCAACATCTGCATAAAATGTTGGTTGATTAAGGTGCTATGTCCATTAAAATTAAAATTAATAAAAAAGTTTAAATTCTAGAAAAACAAAAAATATTACATAAAAAAGTACAAAACGAATATAATCTAATAAGATATTGGTAATTTTTATAAAATTTATTAAAAAAAATATATAAGTGAAAACGCGTTTCCTTCAATTACTCAATATCTGAAAAAGTGGACATGGCACCTTTATCATCTCATGTCTTCATATTTAAGAGCAACATCCCGATAGCTATGAAACGGAAGACATTTGACCAATGCGTTCCTCCTATTATGACATACAGAGCAGAAACTCTCACGCTCACAAAAACAACAGCACTAAAAATTCGAGTGGCACAAAGGCGCATGGAAAGATCAATTCTCGGCGTGACAAAATAAGGAATCAAGACTTAAGGAAAAGAACAGGTATCAGTGATGTCGTCGAACGTATAGCCAAGCTGAAATGTAATTGGGCAGGTCACATAGCGAGACTGAAAGACACAAGATGGACCAGAAAACTAATTGACTGGAGCCCACGAAATGGCAACAAGAAGCACAAAACCGTGAAGAGTGGCGAAAAATGGGAGAGAACTATGTCCAGCAGTGGACAGAAAAAGTTGCATGATGATGATGATATATGTATACTATAAAAACAGATTTTGTTGTATTTTCTCCTTCAAAATTTCTGTTTTGTTTGTTGTGATTCTTGACAACAACTTTATTTTATGGATTTCTAGTGCCTTAATATTAGTACTGACAAATCTTTAAGTTGTCACACTATTTAGTGGAAAAAGATTTATAACATTGTAGGGATCGTAAAAGTTTAAACTTCTTGGACCTTTTATAAGTTTGTCTGACATTTGACTGATGTGTGTGTATACTTGCTACAATTAAAAAATATATAATCTACATTTTTTGTTTCTTTGCAAATATCTCAAAGATTGTTGTCAATTATGTTCATTGGCGTCTTTTACGTTGGCTAGTGCGTCGTTATTTTTTGCGCATACGCCCATAATTGTTAGTTTATATCCGTGAAGACACATATTTACTTTAATTAATCTTTCATTTATGGCTTCCCAGGTTGTTATGAACTTTCTTAGTCTTCTGTGGATCATTAAATAAATTCCCTATTGAGCTCTACATTCTTTTGGTACTCCACTATAGAAATGGTTATATTTTTCTAGATTTTCAGAGCCGATTCTCTACTTTTTAGTTTCGGTAATGACTGCTATGTCTATTTTTAGTTCTGTTAATTCATGCAAGATTTCATTGAGTTTTTTTGATATACCTTGAACGTTCCATGTACCAAAAAATGGTGTCGTTTTTCGAAGCTTATGTCATCTTTGTTGTGCCGTCCTATTCCGAGGCGTGTGATTGGATTTTTTAACATTTTTATGTTTTATTACAAGCATTGGGGAGTTAGCCCAATGCCTTAACCCCCAACCTGGAAGACCAGGGGTTTGGGTTCAGAGTCCCCCTCTCCTAGACGGATTGCGGGATCTACCGCTAACGAGTTCCGTCTGTCGGGATCCTGTCATCCAGGACAAGGGACCCTAAGCAGGTACTAGTTTCCCGGGACAGGAAACTCCTGGAATCTGCGGAGGACAGGGATTGATTCACTTTCCCTGGTAGGACCGTCCAAAGGAGTTCCTACTCGCTACCTACCGCTAATTCAAATATAGATCATTATTTGGTTTAAAAATATTTTAGCATTATTAGGTAAACCATATAGCATAGGCTACCAAATGTTATCATATCCAGAAAAGGTATTTTTTTTATTATATAATGCAAAGTCAATTTCCTTTAAAACTATAGGCTCTAAAATTACGATGAATTTTCTTGTTTTGTTGTCACTTACTCATTAACTGGTTTATATTGTTATGCACCATTTGCTAGTTGTTAAGAGAGCTATTACATTAAAGAAATATTCTTGATAGAGTTACAAGGTTTCCTAATAGTTGTAGGATGTTGCATCTGCTTTTGCTTGGTTCCAAAGCTCTGCAGCTGGAGTATTTTTGTTTAAGTTAGTCCATCACTTACGCCAGTTATGTTTAGCTTTTTCTTTGAGACAGTTCTTAACTTTGGCTACAACTTCTTTGCACATTAAGTAATTTTTTAAAGTGCTATTTGTTTTCTAAATGTCCAGTTTATGTTTTTTTATAGCTGCCTCATATTCGTTCACCAAGGTGGTAAAACTTGTGTGAATTTATTTCGAGGAGCCTTATTTATAGGTATTGCTAATATTGCAGCAACTTTCATTCATTTTATTAAAAAAATTGGGTATTTGGATTCAGTTGTATTTTTTCAGCAGGATTTTCAGTAAGCATGTAAGCGCTATTTATCAGTTTGCCTTGCGCAAATTTAATTTAGTTTAGGATTAAAAGTTAAAATATTTGGATGTATATTTTTGCCTATTTCTATAATAACTGAAAAATGATCTAATCCCATCATATTATCTTTAACAGGTTGACTGCCTCAAAAAATGTTTAAAAAAGTCCAATATTTTATCAGTAGAGGTGTGATAGTTTGATTGTTAGTAAGACAAGTAATTTGATGGTGCTCGTGTTATTTTTAGAGCTGGATAATAGTAAAAACAATTATTATTTCTTGAAATTATATGGGAAGTCGCGGTAAAATGATGGTTGGTATAGTTTTGGAAAGAAATAAACGTTCAGGTAACGTTCATACCATAAATAATTGCATAGGATTACGTTTGAAGTACGTACCTACACAATAAGCAAGATAATATTCTGAAAAATACACTTTTATTTATTAATAGAATAAAACCTAAGGCTGTAATGGAATACAATAAGGCAAAGTCCTTAATTGACCAGTCAGACCAGATGGCAAGTTATAATTCACCTCTACGAAAGTCACTGAAATGGTACGGGAAACTCGCTGTGGAAGCTCGTAAAATCTCACATTATTTTGAACCAACTAGCCGATAAAAAGATGAAAATAACTAAATTTAGAGATAATGTACTAAAGTCGCTCTTAACTTATGAAGACAACATTGAGTCACGAAAGGGAACAACAACAAATACGAACTACAAGGAGATGGATGGAAACTCATACTTTGGTGAAAAAAGAAGGACCATATGATAAAATGAAGAAACACTGTAAAGATTTAAATGGGAATAAGCCACAATTAAAGGTTAAAATACGTTTATTGACGTTTCAATTTCCACTTCGGAAATCGTTCTCTGATTGTAAAGATTTTTATAAAGAGAAGATTTGGGGAAACTAACAAAAAATCAGGTCAAAAAAGTAGTAACTTACTGTGACACTTGTGATGGTCAACCACACCTTTGTTTAGATTGTTTCAACAAACACTCCAAATAACCGATAATTTTTAATTTCTTTCATGTTCTTGTTTAACTTTTGTATGTCTTTTAGATTGTAATGGATATTTTTTACAGTTTTATATTTTTTACTCGAAATAAAGATATATCAAATTTTCGATATCATTTCAGTCTCCCTTATTCAGCCAAAATGAAAACTGATATGTATATTCGACGACTGTTGTAGCATTTGAAATTTATTGGAATCCCCTCGTATATGTGTTAATTGAAATCCCCTTATATATGCATTATAATAACGAAGAATTTTTTTAATGTTTCTTAGTTCGTATCCTTCAATTTAAAACCAAAATAATCTTTCGTTCCTTTTAGGTCGCCGCCGTCGATAATAAATTCTTTTATTGTTTATTTATGTCACAGGCACAAATTCTTCGATATTTCCTTGTTCAAACCGCCCGATATTGCGTTTTCAAATTAATCTACGTCTTAATTTTTGTTGTGTTTTGTTTATTTTAGCGTTTTGCTTATTAGATATATATATTATATATAATTATATATAATTATATATAATTATATTATAAGATAATTTCGTCATTTTCGTTGGAGCCGCGGTGAAGAGCGGTGATTTCCAGCGTTATGTCCTAATTCATCCATCGAATTTGTGGTTTTCTGTTTTTGGTCCCTTTTTATGGAAATATGTAGCAGTGAAAAGTAGTTTTGTGGCAGTTAATGCTTCAATTAATGTTTTGAGTGAGGATTGGAAGAATCGTCGTTTACATCCTCGTTTTGTTTCTCCCTGTTTGTCATCCAAGGCTTTTTGGCAGTTTGGAGATGGATTTGTTCGTGTGTTCGTTACGCAGAGAGTGGAGCCCAGGTCTACCACCAGTTAGTTGCAGTTATGGTTCCAGAACATCCAAAGTGTGATTTGGTGAATTAAGGTAACTTTTGTTTCAAAATTTAAAGTAAAGACATACATTTTTTTTAAATAATAATTTGCTTTCATACAGGACAAAAAATTGTAATATTTAAAGTAGTAAATTTTATGGTTTGACTTTAGCTGTCATTTTATTTGATTAGTTTTGTTTTAAATTTAATGTTAACATATGACAGCTTGCTTTATTGTTTTCGATATTTATTTGTTTTGTTTTGGTTTAAAGAAAGGTTAATCTCTGTGCGATAACACTTGTAAGTTTATGTAGTATCTCCAACTCCTGGAGTTTGTAAACGGATGACATGTAAGTTTTTCTGTATTTTTTTTAATTGTGACTATTAATATAGTGTTTTTATATTGTCTATTTTGTAACTGTTTGTGGTGACACAAAAATAAATGTTAAATTTTGTTTCTAACATTTTGTTTATTTTTTTTTTCTTTGAGTTTCCATTTGGAAAAGATATGTTTTTTTTATGTTTAATATCTATATCTCCAGTTACAACTAGCTGGTTGTAATAGGTATAATTAGGCACCTCAAGTGGCGCCCTATATTAAATTTCTTGAGGTGTTTCCGGTTTATTTTCATTCGGTTTGTCCCAAGAGATTTATGACCCTTTATTTCATTTTTCTGTAGTTGATCCAATCCAAACCCCCTTGTCTTCTACTTATCCACGACCCCAGCTCTCCAACTAACCCCTGAGTGCCCGTTCGCACGAGTAGCGTTTATTTTGCTTACCCTATCTTCGCCCCAAGAATTTTTATTCCCCATCTTCTACCCCTAATAGTAATACCCCTATGGTAGGCATAATATTATCGTTACACTGTATGCCACGGTGGTCGAATACTGCAATAACTCCGCTTCTGTACATGACCTCTGGTAAAACAGGAACTATATCACAGACCGTATCAAATCAATCGTATACGACCACCGTGGCATTGAACTGTCGGTCGTATACGACGGCCTGGCAGTCAACCAAGTGTATACCACTCACAACCAGTAGCAAGATCTGATCACGAAAATGTTAATGTTTTTCCTTGTAGGTCTGGTCGGTTTTCCAGTATCCAAAACACTGAGTCTCTAGAGATTTATTTTATATACTACCAGAGTTCCTTTAAGATTTATTTTATAATAAATTCCGCATCTCATGGTTTTGCATTGAAGTCGTCTCTTATGATACCTATACTAACAAGTGCGTTTAATACATTTCCCCAGTCTGAGCTGTACATTGTTCTTATAAACAAAATATATTTAATCAACAGAAAACGTTTTACTTATTAGCGTGAGTACTTATTTATAGAAGATTTTCTTTTCTTTTGCGTAGTTTATTCTTACTTTGAATAAGTTTTTTTGATGGTATGAAAACTTTTAAGAACAGTTATTTACAGTATATTAGCAAACTCTATTACGAGTAGAGGTAGCTTTTAACAAATCTTAACCAACTGATCTCAAACTTAGTCTTTCAAACTACTTAGACAAAGACTGCCAACGGGCTGATATCCGCAGCTTCCGAGAAACTCTCTAAAGGCCTTTCATTAAATATTGAAACCTAAGAAGTTACTATGAACGGCCACCGATTTAACAACATTTATCAAACATCTCAATGCTGCTTATGTTTTATGTCGTATGTGATGATAAGGTAAAAATTCACACTTTCGTCTATAGATATACTAATAGGTCTAAAATTATCATTATAAAATATTTTATATTAATTTAAATTTAATTTAAAAATTAAAATTTAAATTTAAAATTTTTTAACTATTTATTTATATATTTCTCTTCCATTCTACAGTGTGTAAAAGCCAAATGGAATAAATTTATTATTTAGGTTACTGTACATATTTATAAAAAATCCCGAAACTGTCAAATTTAAATTATAACTAGATATTCTTTAACGTGAAAATGCAACAACTACCTTCAACCCCCTTAGAATGACAGGTACAACCCCCAATTTTTAAAATGGAAAGTATAGGCTTGTGATATATCGTTTGAAAGGTCTTTTCATTCTCCATTCAAAAATGTTTTCGTTTTCAAGTTTATTAATATTAATTAAGATAAAATAAATGAAAATCATGTGGTTACCGAAATTCGCTACAATACAATCAAAAACTAAAATGTAATGCAAAACGTAATAAAATGTAGAACACGAAAAAGAACTATGAATGTTATGAAGTAGATGTTCAAAATGTTCACTGCGAACGTCTTGGCAACATCCTAATCTCAAATAAAACTGTCTTCTAACATTATTTAACATAACAGGCGTGATCGACCTAATCGCAAGCATTATTCGTTCTTTTAAGTCATTTAAATCAGAAGGTTTAGTTTTGTACACATAGCTCTTCACATATCCCCATAAAAAGAAATCTAATAATGTAAGATCAGGTGATCGCGCTGGCCATTCAATCGATCCTCGCCTCCCTATCCACCGATTGGAAAATATTGTATCGAGGTACTGCCGGACATTAAGTTGGTAATGTGGTGGTGCTCCATCCTGCTGAAACCATATCGTATTCGCTGGAACTTGAGGGTTTCCTGGATCAGGATATAAATTTGCCAACGTTGGAATGACATCATTTGTGCCAAATAATTGTTGCCATTCAAGTTGCCCTCAATGAAAAAGGGACCAATGATATTGTTTCCTACAATCCCTGCCCAAACATTAACCTTTTGAGGGTATTGAGTGTGTTCTTTTCTCATCCAGTGAGGATTTTCCGTGGCCTAGTAGCGGCAATTTTGCCGATTAGCATGACCTTTAAGTAAAAAATTACACTCATCGGAAAACATAACATCTTCTAATTGGATAATATTGTTATCCAGCATGTCCATCATTTGCTCACAAAAAAATGTTCTATCAAAATCGTCTTCCATGAGCTCCTGAGTAGATCATCTTATAAGGATGCAATTTATTTTCTTTTAATATGTTTACTATCGATGTATGGCTAGCATTGAATGTAGTGGATGCCTGTCTACTCGATGTATGTGGATTTTCCTGAAACTCAAGCAACACATCTAATTTGAGTTCATCACTCAGTGCATTAGCAGCTGCTTTTTTTATCTGCCTTACATGATCAAACTCGCGAAACTGCTTCTCTATTTTACTTATTGTTCCTTGGGATATAGGCGGTAAATTAGGAAATTTCCCATGAAATAGGCGAGTTACTTCCTATTGTGTTCGGGTGTTATCTCCGTAACCAATCATTTGTAAAAATGTTATTTCATGTATTTCCGTTAATCTTACCATTTTTCAGAATTGAATTGAACGAACTTTTTACTTAAATTAAAATACTGACAACTTAAATAAAACAATTTACTAATACGTGTTAAAATAAAGTTGCCACGGAAATTCTTTAAAGTTTTTTAATGGTTACCATCTAAAAACCACATTGCTATGGTTTTTGTCCACTTTCTCATTATCAAGACCTAAACGGGAAATAAGTTTTGAGCATATTTTAGCGAATTTCGGAAACCACATGATTTTAATTTATTACAACATTTTTGAATGGAGAATAAAAAGACCTTTCATACGATATATCACAAGCCTATTTTAAAAATTGGGGGTTGTACCTGTCATTCTAAGGGGGTTGAAGGTAGGGGTTGCATTTTCACGTTAAAGAATGTCAAGTTATAATTTAAATTTGACGTGTTTCGGGATTTTTTATAAATATGTACAGTAACCTAAATAATGAATTTATTTCATTTGGCTTTTACACACTGTATATTAGTAATTAGTAAACAATATTATTTTCTGTATTAATTGTTTTGGCAAAGTTATTAAATATATTTATCGCTATAAAAAATATAGACAGTTTTTGCAATTTATGATAATTTTCAACAAACACCAACACAAAAGTACAGAATTAATTAGACCCGAAAGCAATTTCAGCTTTGAGCTTTTACCAAAAAATTAAGCTCAAAGAACTTATGCTTCGTCTAATCCACAGAAACACAAAACAAACAGTTTGGCCGGACGTCGAAGTCGGCGTTGGCTGCGGCGTCACTCGTTATCAATTTTCACTTTGATGTTGACTAAAGTAATAAGCTTTATGAATAGGAAAGGTGTGAGGGTATAGGGAAAGGGTTTAAGGTAGAGTTACATTGTGCTTTATAAATATTTAAGCATATTTTCAAGTAAAATCAGAAATGTGTGTGTTTTATTCACAACATTACCTGTTCTCGTGCATATTTTAAGTAAATCTGGTAAAGGCATTGGGTTTATTTTAAAATAGGGTAGTGTTAACATCAAATATTTATAAAGTTAGCTTCTCGTAATCCAACACAGAATTTTGACTAATCTTATTGGCCTTGTAGCGATTCGTAGATCGCGCTATCACACATAGCGCAACCTATATAATAATATTCGTAATAGAAAGCACGGATTTGTCTAAATACCTGGATGAACAGTTCTAGATCAGCAAAGATAACCGAATCAATGATCCGGATCTCGGATTAGTAGCCAAATTTTGTTCTAATTGTGTTCTATCTTATGTGCTGTAAAATAGTCAATACTTTACAATATTTAGAACTTTATATTTTTCAAAAGTTTCATTACAATTCCATCAATGACAATTTTGGATATTAGCAAGTCTTTATAGCTTTAACGGAAAAATCTTGGACACATAACACAGACCACGATAAAAAATCTTTTTTGATAAAATTACCTCTATATTATGTATTTTAGTTTGCGAAAATCAAATTCAAAATGCTAGATCACCCACCATTTTTTCACAACTTTCACGAGCAGAAAAATCTAATGTTACTTGGTTGGTAGCTCTAATAATAAATTGTACAACACTTTTTGTTCTTCTTTCTCTTCATTAATCCTATAGAGCATACGTTGGGCCTATCAGGCCAATGACGTTTTATTTTTCGCGATAAAATGCACCAATTTATATCTACAATTTTTATAGTCAGTGGGCCTTCCTAACTATGTAGCAGTATATGGAGATTTCTGTATGAGTTAAAATTGTTAGTCACTTGGAGTTTCAATGGAAGTGCTCTGGGCCTAGCATGCCTAACATATTCATTTGAAGGACACAGATGAAAACCCCGTTAGTCAATTATTTTGGCTGATGACGCTATCCAGTGGCTTCAAACAAATAGTTTTTAAAAATTCATTAGCTTTAAAACACCGTTGATCTACTAAAATCCACGTTAGAAAATATGCGGCACTGGGGAAAAACCCCGTCAGTCAATGCGCGTGTTTGGAAGAACCCCGTGAGCCAAATTATATTGTAGTAATCCATTACCGGGATTTGTGTTGTACACTTGTCAGTCTGTTAGTTGCTGTACAGCAATAAAGCTGTTTCTTTGTATTGTCTTCTTCTTTCAGTGCCTATTCGTTCCGAATATTGGCAATCATTCTGGCTATAATTATTTTATTTACTGATGCTTTAAATAGATTCGTTGTTGTTGTGGAGAACCATTTCCTCAGGTTCTTCAACCATGATATTCTCCTTCTCCCAATTCCTCGCTTTCCGAATACTTTACCCTGTAGGATTACCTTCAGTAATCTGTATTTAGTGCTGTTTCTCATTATATGTCCGAGATATTCCAACTTTCTCCTTTTAATGGTATACATCACCTCTCTTTCTTTGCCCACTCTTCGTAATACGGTCTCGTTGGTTATCTTGTCTGTCCATGATATCCTTTGTATTGTGGAGAGCGTTTTTCTTGTCAGTTTTTTGTGCACCTGTGTTTAAGAATAATGGAAAGTGACTACTCAGACAATTGCAGTGAACCTGATGACTCGTTAAGAAAACCAATGAGTTAGGGATGTTATGAGAAATTTGCGAGCAGCTTCTCAAGAGCTTGGGTCGGATTAAATGCTTTTAGAATATACTAGAAGAGGGACGAAAACGAATCATCCGAGAGTATAATCTGCTGGGAGATAGAGAAAAGCAGAACTCTTATTTGAGTGGCCTCATTACAGTGTTGATATAGTTCAAAGACGACCTCGAAATTCAGATCCTAGATATAACGCAGCTTCATTTTCATATAGAGTTCGTTTGTTAAAAGACAATGTTGTATGTGATGTTCAGATCTGCTTAAAAGCGTTCATGACGCTTCATGGTATTAGTGAGAATAAGGTTGGGTACATAAGGGGTGCTCTGTTTAATGCTGTTAAATTTCCCACTGACTGTCGTGGAAAACATTCAACAAGACCCCACAAACTTTCACAAGAAACTCTTTGAATTTACTATTTGAAACTATTTGAAATCTCTTAAATGCAAATTACATAGCTCCTGGTCCATGGAAGTAATATATTTTATTGATCTCATAAGAATCGTAAAAAATGGCAAGAACGCAACGTTTATTTATTTAACAGCTTTATAGAAAAAAAGATCTCGAATTTTTAGTTATCGAGTGCACAACTAACAATTAAAATCACCGGTAGCTTTAGGCTTTGTTTCTGAGAGAGTAGTTTATTCTATAGAACTCTGCTAGTACAGTAGACTCTTGTAAGTTTGGACTTGGTTAGTTTGGTCTCAGCCTAGTCCGGCCGGCTATCTGAGCATTAGTCACACACTTGGCGAGCGCCAGCCAGACGCGAGTAGGTAAAGCGCTCATTTTTACGGTAGGTCTACAGATTCTTGTTTCACTTTTTACTATTTATATAGACAGTATACTTGTTGTGTGTGTGGACAATACCTGTTTCGTTCGTGCATTAAACTGTGTAAAGTATTTTCACAGTATTTGCAGAGTAATGAATCCGTGCGAAGTATTTGCAGAGATTTAAACGGGGGCAAAAGTACAATCAACGACTGCTGACGCAATAGAAAAACTATCAAAGGCTTTTGTACACAGATTGAAACTGAAAAAGTTCTACAAAGTGTTGCAGACTGGGAAAATAAAAACACGAATTGGTGGAAGATGCTTTGTGGTTGTAGTTCGTTCAAGAACAAAGTCAAAGAGCTCCGTTAAGTGGACCAATCCTAGAAGAGAAGGCTATGGTCTTCCCCCCGTCTAGTGGGGGATGGCTCTCCCGATGTAAAAAGAGACACAAGGTCCATTTTATTGGAGTTTGTGGTGAAAAGCTGTCAGCAGACCCAACAGCGGTCAAAAATTATTTTTAAAAATCATTTGTGACCAAAACTGAGTCCAGATCAAATCTACAACATCAACGAAACTGGGTTAAATTTTAGACTTCTGCCCAGAAAAACCTTTGCCTTCCCCCAAGACACATCTGCGGCAGCAATTAAAGTCAGAAAAGAGAGAATAACGGTCGTCTTGTGTTCAAATGCCTCGAGGATCCACAAGATACCCCTATTTGTCATTGGCACAGCAGCAAAACCGAGAGTGTTTATAAACATAAACGTGTAAGCTCTACCGGTCGTAGCATGGATGGACACATATTTTTTCAGGGAATGGTTTGTGTGCGAATTTGGTTCGAAAGTAAAAAACTATTTGACAAAATTAAATCTGTCACTCAAAGCACTTCTACTGCTTGACAGCGCGCTTACTCACCAGGAAGGTCTTTAGTGTAACGATGAAAAAGAAATTGATCTGCTGTTCCTGCCACCCAATGTAACCAGTCTACAACAGCCAATAGACCAAGGGGTCATTGAGTGCTTCAAGAGAAAGTATCGCCGAAAACTGCTTTCTAAAGTTCTTTTCAAACAGGAGGCTGATGACAACTAAGACGTGTTAGAAGTGCTGTAGTCAGTTAATATGAAGGATGTTGTGTACATGTCGGCCAAGACATACGACGAAATACCACCGTCGACATTTGGATGTCTTGGAAAAAACTTGACCAAGCAAATACATCAGCAGGTGAGCCAAGCAACATTCTTGTTAACGAACCTGATACAGCGCAGCTCTATTGCACGACCTTCAGCAACTACCGAACTGTGGTTCCATTGTTGAAAAAGATGTTTTGGAGTGTATCAATATTGAAAAGGAGCTACACAAAGAGGTTTTGAACGACGACGAAATCGGCGAGTGTGTCATTTGCCAAGACAATGAGAAGGATAACGACACAGCTGCTGCTGGGAATGAATAGGAAGATAAAGAAAATATAATAAGCAACGCTGAAGGCAAAGCAGCTTTTTCAACTGGCAGCTACCTACGTCGAACAGCAGAAAGAAGCAACTGCCATCGATGTAATGATTATTAAAAAGTGGCGTGATTTTGCACATCAAAAATCATTAGAAAAGCAAATTCAGAAAAAATTACTGACTTTTTTTAAGTGTTTAAGAAGCCAAACCACCAATGTGCAATAATATTTTTTAATTTTATTAGGCCTAGAGTTCTGTAAGTATTGTTTTATAGTATTTTTGTAAAGATCTTTTCATATATGTGTTAAATATATGTCAGAGTATTCCTCTGCATTGTTTTCTTCTTAATCTACACAACTTTTGTTTTTGCTAGATCCGTACCAACAATAAATGGGCATTTTTTAGTTCGGCCACTTATACGTTCAGCCTAGGGTCCAGTTCCGAGGTGGCCGAACTTACGGGAGTCTACTGTAAATATTTTTAATCAAAAGAATCTTAGCTATATTTCTTTTTTTAAAACATCTTTGTCTACGGCTTAAAGATTCTTGGTAAATCGATATTTGCCGTTTTTTTGTTTAAGGGGAAAGTTCGAGGATAGTAGTAACAAATTGTCTGCATCTTTTTCCCAAAATTGACATTTTTATAAAAATTTTGCGTGCTTGTCTTTTTATAGATCAAATCTGACAACTGTATTAAATTTATTACTAATATATAGTTTTATTTCTGATACGGTTGTTTTTGCGAACATATTTTTAATTACTTTTTAAAATTTCTACTACTAATCTAACTATTCTAAGTAAGTGCTAAGAATAAAAAATATGTGCTGTAGATATGTACCTTTTCTATTACCTTTGAGGCTTGCTGTGGGACTGTGCTCGTTGACGAACAAGTGCTGGATATCAATCGCAGATTTGACTCGGCGCGGTGGGGGATTTAGCATCGCCACTGCAGAACTCCCGACGAAAACGGAGTTTTGGCGGGGACGTCTGATAATGGGCGAAGGGAGAACTGACAAGGGGTCGGTCAAGGCGTTTACGTTGTACTTTGAGAATGACATGCGAGCCTGAAATAAAGGGAGTCGTTGAAAATATTTTAATATCCAACTGGGAAGTTTCTATATGGTATAGAGTTGGTAATGATATTATTAAACTAGCTTAGCAAAATAGAATGTTTAAACTAAAGTGTACATTTATATATTATACAAGTTCTAGTTGCTATCAAGCAATGAACTCATTCTAGTTGTTATCGAGCATCCATAGAGACACCTTCTCTTGTCAGGATGTAAATCTGTTTATAACTAAAACATCTTTAATTCAACCCTCTCAACGAAAACTGTCGTAACTCAAAATCGCTCATTCCGAGATAATTGCGTTTAAAAATAGTTGTGAAAAGTGACGTTCTGTAATTTTTTAATTATCACTACTACGTTTTTCATTGTTTCACTTAATTAATTACACATAATTAATGCACAATTATTTGTGCAATCAGAATTATTGCAAACGACTATACATTTTATAAAGATATTCGATTTTGGATTTTAAATGAGTTACTACAGTCACAAAATAAATAACAATCAGAATGCCCACTCTCAGATGCCGCCTTTGAAGTTTGTCAGCACGCGGACGCCATGTTTTAGACGGAAACATAGACTCGAATTGAGAAATTTGTGACAAGCTACGACAGAACTGTAATTAAAATTTTTAGAGATTAATAATTTAGTACATTTGAAATAATTTAATCTATTCTTCAACTAAAAGTACGAATAAAATAGTGCATATTATGTCTGCTGTTGCCGTAAATAAATTAAACCGTGTTAATTTGTCTATGCACACCAAATAAGCTATGTCACTGAACAGCACTGGTTACGACTAAAACATGGCTGATTCCGTCTGCGCCAACGAGATGCGCGTACTAATTTTTTGAAGCAGAGTGGGCATTCTGTTTGTTTATTATTCTGTGCTACAGTCTTCGTCGACCAAAAATTTAATATATATAAAAACGTACTACAATAATAAAACAAATAAAATTAACAAATATTTTATTTTTAGCAATGTGTTTATAATGACATTATGACACTAATTATAATAATAATTAACGACTAATTGCTCAGTTCAATACACCGCTATTGTTCAGATTCGCAACGAGTTTCTTGATCTGTAGAGCACTCTGGTCGAATGTCTTCATTAGCAGGCCACAGGGTGCTATAAAACCCATGGTACATTGCTGGTATCAAATTGGCTTTACATAAACAATAGACCATTTAATTTTTTACTGTCAATTGGTAAAAGACCTTGGTATAAACGTGGTAGTTTATATTCTTGAGGTTTACGTAATTTTGATGTTGCGATTTCGAGTTCCTTGTAATTTTCTACAAAACTGTAGGTAAAATAACCTTTTTTCCATAGCTAATGGTAAAGTGTTGCTATAACAACTGTTTTGAGTAGATAAAGTATCACTTTAACCGCAAGGGTAAATAAAGTGACACTTTAACAGCAAGAGTAGATAAAATATTTTAACTTTTTTTTATTCAATAAAATTTACAAATTCAAACACATTAAGGATCAAAAACAACTGAAATTTTACAATTAACATTATTAGAAATATCTATTTTTGGAGCATCACAACTTGTACTCGTTTACTTAAACACTTGATTCGAGGTACTGGATTGATTTTCTGGTCCGCCAAGTATACACTTGGATACAGCAATCTTATTGCTTATTATTAAGGTTTTCCTTTTCTTGTGTCAATTCTTTTCCGTCCATTTCGTATTTATTCACTTTGTACAAAAATCGCAACAATATTCTCCGCAAAAACCAAAACGTAACATTTGTTGACAGAGTAATTCATATCTTGAACTTGAAGTCTTGCTATGGAAAAAATGTTGTATTGCACACGACGATAAAATCGCATTATCTTCTCGAGCATCAAACTGTCAAATGTCAAAAAAACGCTCTCGAAGATAAAGTACAATTTTATCTTCTTGTACAATAAATAACTATTATAAGGATTCTTTGGTTCGAAGTGAATTTCCTTAATTTTGCTTATCTTTACCACCTCCGCAGTGTTAGTTCTCTTTCATTTCTGTTTCTGAACCATTAGTAGTTTAAAACTAAAAGTCTTCTTGAGACATTTCTTTTACTCTATACTGTGGGAAAGTAACTTTTGCCATCTTTATGAGGCTAATCCACTGGTCAGGAGTACAAATATTCGAATGTCGTTTCTTTACAACTTCTATCACTGCGTGCATGCTATCATTTTCATTCTGGGTATGACCCATCTCAAGGAAACGGTGTATTATTTTCAGATCCAAAGTCATCGATGCATGAGCAAACCGCGAAAAAATAAAACAATTGCGGTTTTACCCTTCACAATTGTCGGAGTATAACACCACTTTTCGAATGCCATTTTGTTTTGCACATTTTAAAAAATGCCATAAACAGCTTGCAATTTCATTCGGCCACCTTTTTGATATTTGTTCATGCTATACGATCATTGCTATTACGATCATTGCTATATATGATCATTGCCCAAGTCGTAAATAATAAAATTATAATTTGCAAGCTTAATCTTATAATAAAAGTTACGTACCTCTGATTTAGGCGTTACTAATACCTTCTGCAAATCGAAGCATATTGTTAAAAACGATTTATCACTTTTTGACAATTTCTTATTGACATCTTTCAGATTTCTCACAAATTCTTTGTTTAAAATATAGCTAGTGTATTTTTTTTATTAATTGAGTTCTTTTTACCGGATATGTATTGTTATAAGCACCGCATACTGAACACTGATCTTTCTTAGGCTTGAAAAATGCAATGTTGAATTTTGAGTTTAGAGTATCCCTGTATTATATAATTCTAGCTACGGCATCCCATTTTTTAAGTTATGTTATGCATTACAGATATGTTTAAGCCCTCTTCTAAGTACCTACATGCGTTTTGAGTTCTTCTTTGTATAATGAGAAGGTACAAGTGGAAATAATTTTATGTATCCTACAATGTTATCTCTTGCGCTATCCAGGATCATGTGCGGTCTAGTATTATGTTTTCCTCTCTTATCTGCTTCTATGGTACCAGCTTCACTAATTTTGTTCAATGCAGTGCTAACAAAAGTTTCATAAATCGCAAGCGTATTCAAGAACATTGTCTTGCAAATTCGTTTCTCGACATTACCAATAATAAATTTATATATGCGCGAAAAGTTTCTCCTAGAATTGTTTACAGCAATTTACTTTTTACCTTGTTGTGTCACGCACCTTGCAAGAAAATATCACTGCCTGGTATGATCTCCAAGTTTCCAAAATTCCACATTTAAATCTTCCACTATCTTTACAAGGAACCTTCACCTTCTTTGCAGGTATAAACCTATCTTTACGGTTCTTATGTTTCAGACCGCTAATAAGTTCCCTTTTGACTTTTTTGTCAATCCATTCGTTCTCATTTCTAACTCGTTTTCTTCCTATCTTAACCTTTTCTGTCACTTTCCGCTTTCTTTCTGATAATAGTCTGTCCAATGACATATTACTCCATCTATATAAACATGTTGTTGCCTGTTTAGAAGATAACTTTCTAGGATATTATATGCAAGCCCTCTAATACCATATTTTTTAAGTTTAGTTAGCAATATTTTATGTAAAATAGTGTCAAATACCTTTGATAAATCTACAAATATACAAAGAGCTGGTCTTGCATTATCAAGAGCTTTATAGACGTAAGCTGTTAGAGCACAGATTGCATCTTCAGTTGATTTTCTTTCTTGAAATTCCTAGTGACATTCAGATAGTATATTGAACTTATTTAAAAAATTTGAAAATCTTAATTATTTTTTCTAAAATATTGCCTACGTTTGACATTAGGTGGATGGGCCTATAATTCTGACAATATATTTCTTCGTGAGATATATACAGGCGAGATGAAGATACAACGGACAGAAAAAATTTCGACCGAAGAGGACCAGTGGGAAGACGAGCTAGAGGAAGACCAAAACTTAGGTATGAAGATAACATAGAGGATGATCTAAAATCCATCGGAGTTAAAGCATGGAGAAGAGTTGTCAGAGACAGGGGCGAATGAAAGATTGTTCTGAAGAAGGCTTTGGGTCATAACGAGCTGTAATGCCACTGATGATGATTTCTTCGCTAGATTTGAATAGTAGTTTAATAGTTCTAGTTTTTAAAATACCTGGAAAAATGCCTAAATTAAGACATGTATGTTAAGGGTTTAAAAATCTGTTATTTCTTTTTAAAGTTTTAGATCTAATATTATCATGTCCTGGTGACTTTTTTTCAGTCGTTGGAAATAGATACATAGTATTATTTATTTCCAATATATATTTTCTCGAAATTCAGTTGGCTCAGGAATCAGTTCTGCATATCCTTTTTTCAAATCGGTATAGTAGTCTACAAATTCATTTGACATGTCTCTTTTATTAGTTAGTATTTTGTGATTATATCAGTTTTATGTTTGTTTTCAAAACTGCATTTCCACAGCGCCTATTTACATATCTCTATAAGTTTTTATAGAGATAAGTCTTTATTATTTATTATATTTTTATTAGTCCACAAAGCTATGATTGTCCGAGAATATGAATATGAAGAAGAAGAAGAAGAGAATATGAAGTTTTTATCCAGAATCGTTTAGAAAATGCAATAAAATCAGTAAAGTCTATCTCTGAGAAGATATAACTAGTGATCATTACCCATTTACAAATGGCAAGGTGTGAAAATTGCAAATCAAGCTTATAAAAGGTGTTAGATGCACTATTTATCAAAAAGCAACAGTGATATAAAAGCAAGGGCTTAGGTTTCAAACACACTTAAAAAAGGAAGAAGAGCATAACAATATTAAGTGACGATCTCTATGAAAAATAAAACAAGATCAAGCAGGAAATCGAAAATAGGTACAAAGAGGAACTAAGTGCCAGTTATACAAAAAGAAGGTACTGAGCAACCGAAAAGATTCAGCAACTAATGGATCTTAAAAGAAATAATTAAAAGAAAAATACTGCCAATACCACCAATAACAAATTAAGAGAAAAAAAATATGATAAAGGAGTTAAAGGAGAGATGACTGGGTGAAAAAGGCAAGGAAATAGAAGAGCTTGCAGAAAAATATCGTTATCACAAAGTGCATAAGGAAATTAGATACCTAAATGACATTTTAAAAAAGTAGATGACCACAACAATTAATGGATAGCTGTAGTAGTGTCATAAGTCATAACATATATACCACGCATGTACTGGAAGTGTGAAAATCATATACAAAACACTTTTTTTTTGTTTGAGCGTTCATGAACTGTCACAAACAATAACGAAGAAATATCAGGCCTATCTATTACAAAAGATGAGATCAAAACCATTATAACCATCATTAGAAAAACAAGCAACAAAAGAGTGCTCAGATTATCGAATACTGAGCCTCATGAGTCATACTTTAAAAGTACTGCTGAAAGTAATACATAACAGAATATACGAAAGGCTAGAGGAGGATATTAGCGAGACGCAGTTCGGGTTCCGAAATGGAATGGGTACTCGAGAAGGACTATTTGCCATCAATATATTGATTCAGCGATGTCGGAATGTAAACGTTGATCTACACTTGTGCTTTGTTGACTACGAAAAAGCTTTCGATAAAGTAAGACATGAAAAACTAATAAGTATCAATACTTAAGAACAAGCGCATTGACAGTAAAATCATAAATATACTTAACGCAAAAATTATATTGGAACCAAAGTATCGTAGTTTAAATTGATGTGCAACACTCAGAATAAATGAAGATCTGTAGAGAAGTTAGACAGGGATGTGTTTTATCGCCACTTTTGTTTAACTTATATTCTGAAGAAATTTTCCAAAACACGCTCAATAATATCAAAGCGGAAGGTACCGTTAACGGAAAATTAATTAACAACTTACGATATGCAGACGACACTGTGATCATAGCAACGAGTATAGAAGATCTACAACATCTTATCTAAAGCTCAAGTATGAATAGTGCTGAGATAGGAATTACTATAAACGCTAAAAAAACGAAGTACATGCTAATTACAAAAAGACCACAAAATATACATCACCTATTGACAATCAATGGTAACGTGATAGAGCAACTAGAAAAATATCAGTACTTGGGAACTTTGACCAATGAAACCAATGATCATACTGCAGAAATAAACAGGCGAATAGAGATTGCCAGATCAGCATTTATACGAATGAAGCCACTCCTAACTTGCAAAAATCTAAATTTGGAGATCAGAATACGTACCATTCGCTGTTATTTATTGTCAATATTATTATATGGAGCTGGGACTTGGACATTCAAAAAATTCAATTTAAAAAGAATCGAGGCTTTCGAACTCTGATTATACAGCAAAGTATTAAAAATATCATGGACTGATAAAATTACAAATAAAGAAGTACTGGAGAGGGTTGGTAAAGAAACAGAACTAATCATAACTATACAATCCAGAAAACTGGAATACCTAGGGCACGTGATGAGGGGACCAAAATATGAAATTTTGAGACTAATACAGGGAAAGATTCAAGGAAGAAGATCTGTTGGCCGAAGGCAGAACTCATGGTTGAAGAATCTACGTGATTGTTATTAATGCAGATCGATTGATTTGTTTCGAGCAGCAAATTCAAACATAGCCATTATGATTGCTCTAATAAATTGGGGGGTTAAGTGTGATAATTTAGGACTGAAGCTGTAAATAAAACTAATAAATCCCTCTAATGAATTGTCTCCACTCTGATAAAGGCTGTCACCATTGTAAAAGACGTCTGTCTCAATCTCCTTATCAATGCCTCTACAATTCTTAGGGGATACTTATCCCTGCGAGCGGGGCAAGGCTTACTGGTTCCACTAGTCTGGACTGACTGGTTCCGCCCTCGCGGATTTACAAGAGGGTAAGGAAATTTTTGGAAGGTAGGGAATTAAGGACTTCTCGGTCTCAGGTCCTGCAAAGAGTGATAGGCTATGGGCTTACGTTAGAAGCCGGAGCACTGCATAAGCGAAATGTGTATCTCTTCTAGTCTCGACCTGTAACGGCTAGGAATAACAAAAACAAATTTCGAGTTTACAATGTATTAACTAGACTGTACACTACAAAATATCAGTTATGACCTAAAATGTTCGATCAGGCACGAAGGGAGACGAGAAGAGACAAGCAAGGAATTAAAGGTCGGACAATTCCGTATCATTAGATATACCTTCGGTTAGTATATAGATCTTAGTTACCTTCGCGTATCTAGGCTCTAGCTAGTGAATACGCCTCCAGTCCTACAGGGATTTGAGATTGCGAACCTTCAAATCTCCAGTTGCCGACACTTATACGTCACACTATCCCGTCGAGTTACACCAGCGCGCCCGATCGCCGAGCCTCTCGCGTGAGGCACTCGCCGGCGCCGCGCTCTTACTGGCTGCTGGCCCGCTTCGTTCCGTTTTTATCTATTGCCAACTCGTACCTTAGATTCTTTTTGTCACGTCCGAAGTAAAAATTTGTTTTTACGATTTCGCTGATTATGCCATCTATTCCATGTGTTAAACTGGATCACGCTATGTAAAACTTCTTAGTCAGATCAATTCTTCTCACTTGTTTAACAATTCGTACCTTGTATTAATTTCCAACAAGGTCTAAGTGTCGTAATTTTTTAAACAGTCAGGCTTGTGTTAAACTGGGTCAATTGTTTTGTTTTTAATTTGAAATGTATACGTTAAACTGTGTCGAATTTATTCTTTATTAATTTGGAATATATAATAATTACTTAAATAATTATTACTCTTTACTAGGCTAATTACCTCTTAATTTTTCCTTCTTTATTTCCTTGCTATGTTTCCATTACATTGCCAACCTCCGTAGGGAGACGGCACTCTAAGAAGAAGAAGATCAAAAAGTAAATTTTATCCTTGAAAAATAATACATGTCACTCTGGTAGATTTTTTAATTAATATCTTTAAAATAAATTTGAGCTAAAGCTCCAGGAAATACTATAACTATTAATATGTATTTACTGCCAACAAAAGTAATTAATATCCTACTCGATTTTGCTTTCCTTCATCATTAATCAATTTCCGTAGCGTTCACCGCAAATCTACGTCCAACTCTAGAAATCTTTTTCAGGAAAAGATCTGTCAGTGACAAATCTTTTACAAGAAAACTTTTATATGTTGTAGGTGTAAATGACGCCACTTTATCACTCAGCGAAATATAAGAGTTTCTTCGAAATGGTAGCAAATATACAATGAGGTTTTATTCCGCAAAATTACTTCCTCCCCGATGTCTCAGATTTCTTTAACGTTTCCGGGCATTTTTCTCCCGGTGCTCATTAAAAGTGTGAAGGTTCGGTCTCGGTTTTTTCCGGAAGTTTTTAAAGCTAAAAGGGTATTATAGAACAACAGACATTAACGTTTTGAAGTTCTCAACTTTGTACTGTACAATTGGTCGCTTTTTTTATTATCTATTTTATTGTTTTGAACAGTTTTTGAATGAGAAATTTAAGATCAATGTTATTAGATATAATTATCCGTATGCTTACTTTATGTACAACAAAAATTTTCTTGAAAGGGAGCTTAGCACTGCTGTTCAAATTTGTTATGGAAAAAATTTACAAAATTTACACCAGCTAGTGAGTTTTGGAGATGCATGGAACACTCTCAAATCTTATCTAGATTGGTATTTTTCCAAATTTGACAATAAATTTAAAGTTGCTGAATATAATTATTTTTCAATGAAATATAAGGCCAGTTTCCAACTGCTTCTGAGTATATTCAGCGAAAATACGTCGTTGTCTATGGTCATTTATCTTCAGCTCCTTTGTCAGTTAAATTTTATCCAGGTGCAAGCCTAAAGGCGGGCTCACACGATCCAAACGTACTTGGTTAAAGTCTGCTTGGACGCTGCGCGCGCAACACTTGGATGCTAATTTGATCGTGTCACCTGTTCATCCAAGTACACTTGTAACAACAGGTTTATAGCGACAAGCTAATTACGAATTCAATTTTTGTATTCAAAAAGTAAATAAAACAATCTCATATTAAAATTTACATTTTCGCAAATGGTTTATAATATGTATACATATGAAATAGAAATGTGTTTTTTTCAATATGTTTATTTACTACAGATATTAGATATGCTCGACACTTTAATACATTTTGAGTGCGCTGCATTTATGGGAAACGAAATTAATATAACTGCCAGTCCGGTAATAAAATTTTATGACCTGGCTTTTAAAACAAAGAACGCGTGTTCTGTGTTGAGTTTTAGTTTTCAGTAATCATTGAGACACAATTTGGATCGGGTCGCGATACATACAATCCCTTCAAAAATTAATTACGCCTTCTTCTTCTTCAAGTGCCCTGTCCGTTGCGAACGTTGGCTATTAACATGGCAATTCTGATCTTGTTTGCGGCGCTTCTGAATAGTTCGATCGATGTGAGCCCGAACCACTTTCTCAGATTTTGGAGCCACGAGTGTCTTCTCCTGCCTGGCCCTCGCTTACTGTCTATTTTTCCCTGGAGAATCAATTGCAATAGACAGTACTTATCGTGTCTTAATATGTGGCCTAGATATTCAAGCTTTCTTTGTTTAATTGTATTCACGATTTCTTTCTCCTTTCCGATTCTTTGGATTACCTCTATGTTGGTGACATGTTCGGTCCAGGATATACGAAGAATGCGTCGGTACACCCACATTTCGAATGCTTCTAGGTTTCTCGTGAGCGTCTCCGTCAGCGTCCAGGCCTCCACACCATACAGTAAGATCGGAAAAATGTAGCATTTAACTAGACGTAGTTTTAGGGGAAGAGACAAATCCCTGCTTATGAGGAGCTTTTTCATATTGCTAAATGCTGCTCTAGCTCGTTCTATTCTCGCCTTAATTTCTGTGGCCTGTTCCCATTTTGCATTTACGTTGGTACCAAGGTACACATAAGATTCTACGTGGTCAATTAGTATGTTACTTATCCGTAACTGTCGAGCAGGCTGTTGCTTCCTGCTTATCAGCATCCACTTTGTCTTCTTGAAGTTGAGGCTCAGGCCGTATTCCTCACTAACTGAATAAACTCTTTCCATTACCTGCTGTAATTCGTCTATGGTACTGGCAAGGATCACCGTGTCGTCGGCATATCTTATATTGTTCGTTAACTCGCCGTTTATTTTTATGCCCTCATTTGCATTTTCCATACATTTGTTAAATATTTCTTCGAAATAAATATTGAATAGCAGTGGGGATAATATACACCCCTGACGGACAGCTCTTTTGATCTGCACACTTTTAGTGAGTTCATTGCCAATTTTTGCTCTTACTCTTTGACCTCAGTATAGGTTTGCCACAATTCGAATGTCCTTGTCGTCAATACCTGTCTTTCGCAGAATATCTATCAATTGTTCATGATTGACATTGTCAAATGCTTTTCTAAAATCTACAAAGCACAAATACACGTCCTTATCAACGTCTCTACACCGCTGTATAAGCACCTGGAAAGCGAAAATTTCTTCTCTAGTTCCAAGTGCTTTCCGAAAGCCAAACTGCGATCTGTCAATATTTGACTTACATTTATCTTATATTCTTCTATGACTGATCTTAGTGAACGCTTTAGTGACATGATTGATCAAGCTTATAAGCCTGTAGTCATCACAGATCTGTGCATTTGGTTTCTTCGGGATTGTAATAAATGTTGACTGCAGACAGTTCTCCGGGATTTTACCGCTGTTATATATGTTTTTAAAAAGTTCGACTAGATTATCAAGGAACTGTTTGTCTGATTTACATAGGATCTTTAATATTTCGCAGGGTACATTGTCCGGACCTGCTGACTTATTGTTTTTTAATGCTGCAATGGCATTTTCTATCTCCGATTTAAGGATTGAAGATCCTGTTTCTCCTTCTCCATATAGGTGATCAATAGTTCTGTCAGATGCAAATATTTTTCTATGTATGATTTCCATGTTTCTAAGATCGTTGATGGCTCCGAGATAAGATATCCATCGCCATCTTTTATGCTGTTATTATATTATATTATATATATATAATTACGCCTTACGATAATAAATATTATTAACACTTTTTCCTACGTTTTATTCAATATTATTATTTTTTATACGTGTTTTATAAACTGTTAAATGAGATCTGAAATTAAGCACATCTTGAATTACTGCTGCACTTTAAAAATTATATTGTAGCAAACAAGGAAAGACAAAGGGTAGTAGTATAAAAAATCTACTTTTGTAGATTTCTAAAAATATTTGAATCAAGTAAGTAAATCAATAGGGACCAAATATGAAAAAGTTTAAGACAATTGGGCTGAGTTAGAGAAGTATGACAACGAGTTAACGTAGTAGTGGAAGTGTAGACAATATGATCAATAATAAGGTGTAAAGTGCTTTCGATATGGTTTCCTAAAATACTGAAAAAATTGTGCTAAACCTGAAAAGGCTAGTAATATTGATGACTCTGTGTATGACTTTGTTTACAAGATGAACATAACCTAGCATAATAGACAGTAACCTCCATGGAGAAAAATTTGATTTGAAAAATTATTTAAATCTAAGGCTTGAAATAATTTAGCTTAGGGGATTATTGTCGAAAAAATCGACACAGCCATCAGAACATAAACAACACAGTTGTATAACTTCACAGACTTTACTTAAATCAGCTGAGGTTACTAGTTTACCTAGTAGGTCACTTACAAAATACCTTTTTTTTCTTATGGTACTATCTCCCGTCAGAGGAGGAGGTTAGCAATCACTGCAGTTATTTTTATCTGTGCCGTCCAGAAGATCTGAAGTATATGAAGATCTCAATGGAGGTGCAGCCAAATTATTCACGTAAATTCCTTAACTATAAAATTCTTCGTCTTTTTATCTGTTTTTGTCTACACGATCAGCTGGAGTAGGGTATATTTTTCTCTTCTCATTACATGACCAAAGTAAATATTAGTTGACGTTGTAGCATTTTTATTTTCCACTTTGCATAAGGTTTTAATTTGCTTCTTATAAATCTCTGAAAGAAAAACACTTAGAATTTCGAAGTAGTTCCTAAGAGGACCGAAAATACCACATACGATGCATGTTAATGTCAAGAAAGCAGCCTTAAAGACAACAAATGAGACGGGGACAGTATGACACTAATTACTTGTGGAGGATGTGTGTGTCTGATTGGTGAAAAGGAACAGAAGGAATTAAAGTAAAAGAAGTCACGTTTTGCTCAGGGAAATGAAGATTACTGTGATTTGAACGTCGGAAGAAGCAAGTTGTGTTGGTTTTATATCCTGCAGTGAAAGTTAGCGGAGTTCTTGTCAAATAATATTTGTGAAAGGTGTTTTATGTCTGTGGAATGAGCCCCAAGGATTGTTAGCAGTGGACAACGAAAGTGCCTCCCATAATAAACAAACAGGTGTATAGTATAGTTGGTACTACTCGATTAAGTGAAAATTCTTTCGACTAGAAAGAAATTGAGTTCCTGTGAGATAGAAGTTGGGTCCAGCACCTTTTGGAGAGAATCTTGTGGCGAGAGTGTGTGGAGACGTTGACAAGCAGGGGAGATAGCAGGCGTGTGTAGAGCAACTGAGAATATGAGCAAAAGGTTGGCAGATCACAGTCGTAAGAAGAAAAGCCAGTAGTAGTCCAGGAAATGAAGCATTTCACCTCGCAATTTTTTCGTCCTGCGTGGATTGACTTGAAATTTTAACAGCCTAGGTAGGTAATAGCCTAAGGATCAAAATCTATATCAAACCAAAGTGCGCCAAAGCCTTGGAGGTGGTTGCCCCCAAGGCTTTGGCTTTTGGTAAAAAAAATTTTTTTACGTTTTAACCACAGGTTTCGATTAAAAAAGTGATTTTAAACAAAAAATACTCTATACACATTTTTTTTGTAAAACTGATATTTTTCAAGTTATTCGCGATTGAAAGTAACAACTTTTAGACGAAAAAATCGACGTTTTTAATCGATTTTTCGCGAATAACTCGAAAATGGTGCATTTTATCAAAAAAATTGTAGAGAACAAATTTGTAGCTTTTAAAAAGACAAATACAATTCATTGTTTAAAATGTTTTTGCGATATAATAGGAACCGAAATACGGTCTATCAATGTTCAGCGGTTTTCTTCAAATGTCAAATTTGAAAGATTCAAAGTCAAATATCGGGAAAATGATGCATTTTTGGAAGAAAACTCATAGAACCTTTTTTAAAGAGCATAAATAGACCTATCATAAAAACTCTAGCTCAAAAATTCAGTGAGTTATGATGAAAATAAGGTCAATACCTTATTTTTTTACGAAAAAATCGATAAATTTACCCTAATTACCCCCATAATTAAAATCGATCTTCACCCTTCTGCAATTCTCTTTGTACAT
Source organism: Diabrotica undecimpunctata (assembly GCF_040954645.1). Classification (NCBI taxonomy): domain Eukaryota; kingdom Metazoa; phylum Arthropoda; class Insecta; order Coleoptera; family Chrysomelidae; genus Diabrotica; species Diabrotica undecimpunctata. The sequence goes on from NC_092804.1 coordinate 7,667,724, forward strand.
GTATTGTTAATACGTCCAAGAAGTTTGACCCATTTAAAATGCTTAGTTTTAGAAAAAGTACAGCTTAAAGCGAGAAACGATTTACAATTTCATATTTTTTACCCTTCTTTTTTTAAATATCCCCGAAAATACTGAATATATGAAAAAAATAAAAATGTACTAAATTGTAGCTTTTTTAATGACTAAAATTTTCCTTTATTTAGATTTGTTGTACAATTAATATTTGGTGAGATATAGCCGTTTAAAGCATTGATTTACGATCAAGCACCATCTTTTTCAAGCCCTTTAAACTCACCCCATTTAAAAACCAAGGGTTCCAAAAAGATCAAATTCACAGATCCTTGCAGCTCTTAAAAACCTCTACAAAATCGTTTTTGAAGAAACACTCTATCTTTAAAAATGAAGTAAATACGTTAAAAAAACCAATTAATTTTTTTTAATATTATAATTGTTTTACCTAAAAATGTAAATATTTTCAACTATTTATGTAAATGTATAAGAATATATGGTGCCTTTTTATGTTGATAAATTTTTTTTGCATTTAATTCTACTTTTTTCAATTTATATCTATTAAATTAGTTTATAAAAACTGCAATGTTGTAAAGGGTGATTTTCAAAAGTTGAAAAGTTGCAAAATTTTGGCAAAAAATTGTTTTCACCTATAGCACTCATAACAATTGATTTTTAAGGGTTGAAAATTTATGAAATTGTATTTTAAAGTATAAAAAAAATCACTATTAACTAATCCAAACCAAATTTCACTCATCTTAAGATTTGTAATGTTATTTTACAATTTTTTAAAATTAGGGGTAGTTTTCACCCCTAAGAACAATCAGGGTTCATCGGCATGACATAAACTATAAAGCAGAGGGTGAGTTGAGCTTAAATCCAAATTTTTATCCAAATCGATCCAAGGCGAAATCATTTTTTTAGAATTAGTAATTTTTTTACATTAATCTCTAACAAGGGTTGCTTTTTAAGGGTTGAAATATGATGGAACTCTATTCAAAAGTATAAAATAATCATTATTTAACTAATTCAAACCAAATCTTACCCATATTCAGGTTTAATATGTTATTTTATAATTTTTGACAATTAGGGGTAGTTTTCACCCCTAAAACCCTTCAGCACACTTCGGTTCGATATAGATTTTGATCCTTGGGCTATCACCTACCTTCTGTTAAAATTTCAACTCAATCCATGCAGGACGAAAAAATTGCGAGGTTTTAACTTTTTTCGAGCTTCATTTCCTGAACTATAGAGAATTCTTGTAAATTAAATGTTAGTTTGCTATATAATCAACAAGACTTTCAACCACGATCATAACTAGATGGAACGACAACTTACTAGAGGCACATTAAAAAATAGACAGTGTCATGTCTACATAAAAAAGAAGAAAAAGATAATAGGTTCCTAATATTCCCACTTCTTGAGTTTTATTGTGTTTAAAGTATCACTATATAAACAATAAAAAAAACGTATGTTTTAACATTTAAAAACAAAACATTATATTGCAACACTATTACAGACCAGAGCTAATTATCCTTACATTCCACAACTTAACCCTTCCGTTGATTTAAACCCTTCTATTAAGGTAATCAACATTTTACGGTGTTACGGAATTACGGAACACATTACTGTTACATTTGTCCACTTTGTCAGCAAGTAGAGTCGGCCGTGTGTTTGGAAAGGACATGCATTATAAGTCTTGTAAATACTTTAGCCAAATGATGCTGTACAAATGAGGGTTAAAGCAAATATTGGTTAAAGTTTTAGCCTTGAGGTTACTATATTTGTTGTCATCGGAAGTTTACTTTACAAAGCAAACAGTTTTAGCTGTTTTATGGTTGTGGTTATCACTGAGGAGTAATTATAATTTTGAAGACACTATTTGGTTTGTATAAAGGATGGAATATATTATCTGTTAGAATGAAAGTTACTGTTGCAGTATATATATAATTATGATTTGCAAATTTGGACCTTTTATATGTTTAATTGATTTAATATGCCTTAAGCTTAATTTTGCAAAAACAAATAAATTAATTTTAATTAAAATTTGATCTTAGGAGTCCTTTTATCCTTAATTATAATAAGTGACTTCAAAGTATTTTTTAAACAGTTGAATTTGAGGAAAAAATGGACAATAGGAAAATAAATAAAACGAAATAATTTTGTGATACTAAACCATTAATAATTTATTAAAAAATAATAAAAAAAAATAAAAAAGTAAGATTTTACATTAATCAAAATCATATATGCGCTAATCGGTATAATTAAAATTACAAATTGATTAAAATTCCTATACAAATTATCAAGAATTGTTTGGCCTTGTATTCAAATAAAAAATCTCTTCCCTGTGTTTTGTTTTTTAAATTAAATCAAGACAAAGAATTTTATTTGAAGAAATATTACTTCTTTTAATGTTTTTTTTATATCTGAATTAAAAGATATATTTATTGTAAAATAAAATCACCGCATAAATGTTAAAAAATCAAATTAACTATGATCTAGTTATAATCGTGGTTGACAGTCTTGTTGACTATATAGCAAACTAACCTTTTATTTACAAGAATTCTTTACTGGCTTTTCTTGTTACGACTATGATCTGCCCACCTTTTGCTCTTACTCTCAGTTGCTCTACACATGCCTGCTATCTTTCCTGTTTGTCCAACGTCCAACGTCCATTCTCTCCAAAAGCTGCTGGACCAAACTCCTATCTCAAAATAACCCAATTTCTTTCTAGTCGAAAGAATTTTCACTTAATCGAGTAGTACCAACTATACTATACACATGTTTGTTTATCACGGGATCCAATTTCGTTGTCCACTGCTAACAATCCTTGTTGCTTCTTCCACAGATACAAAACACCTTTCACAAATATTATTTGACAAAAACTTTGCTAACTTTCACTGCAGGATATAAAATCTAAACAATTTGCTTCTTCCGAAGTTCAAATCACAGTAATCTTCATTTTCCTGAGCAAAACGTGACTTTTTTTACTTAAATTCCTTCTTTTCCTTTTCACCAATCAGACACACATCCTGCACAAGTAATTCGTGTCATCCTGTCCCCGTCTCATTTTTTGCCTTTAAGGCTGCTTTCTTGATATAACATCCATCGTCTGTGGTATTTTCGGTCCTCTTCGGACCTACTTCGAAATTCTAAGTGTTTTTCTTTCGGAGATTTATAAGAACAAATTAAAACCTTATGCAAAGTGGAAAATAAAAATGCTACAACGTCAACAATATTTACTTTGGCCATGTAATGAGAAGAGAAAAATATACTCTACTCCAGCTGATCGTGTAGACAAAAACATAAAAAAACAAAGAATTCTATGGTTAAGAAACTTATGTGAATAATTTGACTGCACCTCCATTGTTATATTCATATACTTAAGATCTTCAGGACGGCAAAGATAAAAATAACTGCAATGATTACTAACCTCCTCTTCTGACGGGAGATGGTACCATAAGAAAAGGAAGAAGGTTTTTTGTAAGTAATCTACTAGGTAAAATAGTACCCTCAGCTGATTTTAGTGAAGTCTGTGAAGTTATACAACTGTGTTATTTATGTTCTGATGGCTTTGTCATCGAAGGCCGATTTTGTCGACAATAATCCCCTAAGCTAAATTATTTCAAGATTTAGGTTTAAATAACTTTTTAAATCAAATTTTTCTCCATGGAGGTTACTGTCTATTGTGCTAGGTTATGTTCATCTTGCAAACAAATGTCATACACAAAGTCATTAATATTACTAGCCTTTTCGGGTTTAGCACAATGTTTTCAGTGATTTAGGAAACTATATCGAAAGCACTTTTCATCTTACGTTAACTCAATGCCATACTTCCCTGTTCCATACGTCTAAGGCGTATGAATAGAGAACGTGAACTCACAGAAACTGTCAAGAAGCGTAAAACGTCTTAGCTTGGACACATATTTAGACACGACAGGTATAACTTCCTTCAGCTTATTATAGAAGGGAAAATAGAAGGCAGACACGGCCCGGGTAGACGACAAATGACCTGGCTGCGCAACACCAAAGATTGGACAGAATTAGACTTTCAAAGTTTAATAAGAAAAGCCCAAAATAGGGAAGACTTTGCAGAGGTCATCGCCAACGTTCGCTAAGAAGACGGCACCTAAAGAAGAAGAATACTTCCCTAACTTAGCTCAATTGTCTCAGACTCTTTTATATTTGTTTCCTATTGATTTATTTACTTTATTTAAATATTTTTAGAAATCTAAAAAAGTAGATTTTGTATGCTACTACCCTTTGTCTTTCCTTGCTTGAAGGTATTTTGTAAGTGATCTACTAGGTAAACTAGTAACCTCAGCTAATTTTAGTGCAGTCTGTGAAGTTATACAACTGTGTTGTTTATGTTCTGATGGCTGTGTCGATTTTTTCGACAATAATCCACTAAGCTAAATTATTTCAAGCCTTAGATTTAAATAATTTTTCAAATCCAATTTTTCTCCATGGAGGTTACTGTCTATTGTGCTGGTTATGTTCATCTTGCAAACAAATGTCATACACAAAGTCATCAATATTACTAGCCTTTTCAGATTTAGCACAATTTTTTCAGTGATTTAGGAAACCATATCGAAAGCACTTTACACCTTATTATTGATCATATTGTCTACACTTCCACTACTACGTTAACTCGTTGCCATACTTCTCTAACCCAGCCCAATTGTCTCAAACTTTTTAATATTTGGATGGTCTCATGCCAGAGTGAACTATGTGCATTTTATTTGTTTTAACTTTTTCATTTCCATTATGAGGCAAACTTTTGTTCTAAACTTATGCCAAAACGAACTATGTGAATAACAGAAAACATCAGCTGGAAATTAGTAAATTCTATTTAGCAAAAGGGTGGTAGTACTGGTAGTCATATGCCACAGTGAACCATCATCCAGTCCAAGATGGCTTCCCGTGCACATAGTTCACATCGTCATGACATTGTTGATAGAAATTCTAGTGAAGATGAACACGCTGATTTCAGTAATGGGTCTTCAGATGATTACCATCCAAGTTCTGATTCGGATATTACAGAATCAGGTAAGATAATAATATTTATTGCCATAAAACTTCATTATCAAAGTTTGGTTATGTTTTGGAACGTTTCTTTTGCCAAAGTGAACCATGTGCAAATTTATTTCTTGCAGTGTCCACTGGGAGTGCTAGTGAAATATGAGCAGTTATACCAACCTAAGAACATAGTATTTACCTATCTATATAAGAATGAAGCAATATATTCCATTAATTTATATTGGAATTGTAAAAAAAAATTAAAACCACATAGTTCACTTTGGCAAAAGAGAACGTAAATTGTCTGTCTTATGCATAGTGAATGTGTGTTTCAAAGTATTTTTATGTTATAACATAAAAAAAGTAATGTAAAATATTTACTTATATAAAATATTAATAATTTTGTGTTTTTACAGATGAAAAAAAAATACCAGAGGGCAGGAAGAACCTCAAAACAAGAAGAGAAAATCTGATCCTAAGAAGTGGAAAAAAAATATTCGCAAGCAAAAAAGGGCAGCTGGTAAAGAATATATCAATACTTCAGGTACTGTCATACACTCTAAATCTTTTAATGACTATTCCTGCAATTGCAAAATAAACTGCCAAAATAAGCTTACAGTACAGCAAAAAGAAAGTTGTTTTAATTTGTTTTATAACGAGTCATAGTCTTGGGAAACTCAAACAAGCATAATTAGTGGTGCTGTAAAATGTAGAACGATAATAAGACGTCGTAAGAACACTGATATTTCAAAAAAAACAGGCAATCGTGAATTTTATATCCCTTCTGAAAACGGAGATATTAAAGTATGCAAAAAAATGTTTATGGGAATATTACAAATCAATAGTAGTAGAGTACATCGTGCTTTGCTTAAGAAAAAAAGTGGAAATTTAAGTGATCTTAGAGGGAAAAAAGTGCCTCATAACAAATCTTCACCGTCCACAATGGAGTCCACCACCTACCAAAAAAAATACTTGGATTGTAATTTAAATTTGTCATTAATGTACAGACTCTATGTTGATAGTTTAAGAGAGAGAAATGTTGACAAAGTTACAAGCCAATCGCTTTATGAAAAAGTGTTCAGACGTGATTTTAATCTTAGTTTTAAATCTCCACGAAAAGATACCTGTCAAACATGTGACAGGTTGAACATTGAAATAAAGGCAGCTGAGGAAAACAAAGATGAAGCAATGTTAAAGACTAAGAAACTAAACTAGGAACTACACCATATAAAAGTACAGTTAGCTCGCTCAGAAATAAATGAAGACGTTAAGATTAGTAAAGAAGGGAAAGCTACAGTAATTAGTTTTGATCTTCAGAAAGTAATGCTTCTTCCTAAACTAACCACAGGAGTTGTTTACTATAAGAGGCAGCTTTCATGCTACAATCTTGGTATACATAATTTTGAAAATAATGTCGGGACAATGCATGTTTGGGATGAGAGCACTGCCTCACGAGGTTCCCAGGAAATAGGATCATGTATTTTAAAATTCATAAATACCCATGATCATAAGGACATATTGATTGCATGGTCTGACTCATGTGGCGGCCAAAACCGCAACATTAATATTGCCGCGTTATGGATGTACATAGTGCAGTCCCCTACTTTAAACATAAAGGAAGTAGTTCATAAGTTTGCTGAGCCAGGACATTCATATCTACAAAACGATAGCGATTTTGGTGATATAGAAAAAAAGTTGAAATATCATCCTGAAATTTATGTGCCTACACAATGGCATAACATAATTTCAAACTCAAGAGTTAAAAAGAACAAATTTGAAGTAGTATGCATGGAAAAAGAGGATTTCAAGAGTATGGATGCATTAAAACAAAATCTGGTAAACCGCAAAAAAGACTCAGATGAACAAAAAGTAGAATGGTTAAAAATAAAACAAATGAAATTTACTCAAGACCATCCAGGAGTTATGAAATTTAAATACACACATAACAAAGAAATACAATTTTATTCAGTAAATCTAAATAAGAGATTGAAAGGCCGACCTGTAAACCTAGCTTCTTTAAACTTAAGCATTCTTTACCCCGAAGGAAGAAAATTAAGTCAAGCAAAACTTAATGATATCAGATCACTTTTGCAATTCGTACCACCATGCCATCACCAATTTTACAATAAACTTCAACAAAGTGAAATATTGGAAGATGACATTGAAGAAGAGAATGACAATAACAATGAAGAGGAAAATGAGATGAACAATGCGATCTAAATATTGCTACTATTAGTTTTTTTACAAATTTGTATAATTTAATTACTCATAATTCTTGAAAATTTAATTCTTTTGTATTGCTAGTTTTATTGATGTATTAATAAACTTGATTACAAACAAAAAGAACAATTTATTTATACTTCTCGTGCCAGACAGAACTAAGTGCTAAAAAGTTTGCCAAAGTGAACCATGTACTGCAAATTCTGACCAAACAGCTTTAAAAGTAGACAAAATCATGTGCTGTTACTAAAAGTCTTAAAGAAATGTTCTTTTGAATAGTCTTAGAACCTTTTATATCCTATAAGAGATTATAACATATTGCGTATATTTTATAACACCTTCATAACTTTAAACTGTCGTTCTGAAAATTTTCAATTTCGGCTTTTGGTTCACTCTGGCATGAGACCATCCATTTGATCCCTATTGATTTGCTTACTTGGTTGAAATATTTTTAGAAATCTACAAAAGTAGATTTTTTATACTACTACCCTTTGTCTTTCCTTGTTTGCTACAATATAATTTTTAAAGTGCAGCAGTAATCCAAGACTAAGTGCTTCATTTTAAATTTTGTTTAATTAATTTATAAAATACGTATTATTTCTATCATCTACGAAACAACTAATTAATTTGTTTATATTAATGTCAAAATAACTCCAGGTTATCTAAACCGACAGCCAATTTTATTGAAACATTTGTCCATAACAAAAGCTTTATGTTACGTTTTAATACTCGCAGAACAGTATGCACCAAACAAAGCTTTGTTGTGTAACATGTTTAACTAGATTCGTTATTGTGTATCCTGTTACGTAAATTTATCACGTTGTTTAGGTTAAAAATAATTAATAACTAACAGAATTGGACAACTTTGTATCAAAAAAACTAAATAATTTTAAATATATATTTTGTTGAATAAAACTCATTGTTATACAAATTTTAAACCGTATTTTTCGATTGTCTTACTCATAGGGAACAGACTCGGTTTGTTTGTTTTGAGGTTTATTCGATTTCAACATTAGCCTACCATTTAAAATCAGCAATCTGTTGCCTTATTCTGACACATCTATACATATATAATATTCTAACAAAGTTTATAAACGATTTTGAGATAAAAATTGAAACATCCTTCTGTGGCAAAAAGATTCTTTGTCTAATGCCATCTCTCTCCACATGCATACGCACACACTTTTACAAAAATAGTACCTACAAATATTTTTGCGTAATATAATAAATAGTTGGTTATTTTTTAGAGTAGAATATTAGGTTAAGATAAAGTTCACATGTCAAAATAAACTTTTTGTGCCAACTTGTCTTATGTTTTCATTTTCAAAACAGTAAATAGTTATTTTAAACGATTCCTGGTATATGCCTAAAGAGTTATATAAATCCATCATCTATCCCTTATCTGACTTGTTTACCAAATATTTGTTTCAAGAATTCGTCGGCGACGTCAAGACGGTTTAACCGTATTACTAATTCCTTTAATTTGTTTCCTACTAAGTTTAATTAACGCTCCTTCGAATTAACTTTCGACAAAAGACCAAAACT